>NW_015150619.1:262177-265125 GCF_000732505.1 Cyprinodon variegatus
AATCAACAGCTGTTGATTAGCTAGAAGTAAAGAAAGGTTGGAAAAAGCATTATGTATAGCTTTAAGTAACTAGGTTTCTTTTTGGTTATATAAGCTTTCAGTATGCAAACATTTCTCCCTTTTCCTACATGTGTAGCAGATGGGTGCCTGCCCTACCCTATATTTATGTATTAATGTACAGGATTTTTGCAATGCCTCAGAATCAGTTTTACTCTGTTGGAGCACATTGTATATAAAGGTTGCATTTAAAATCTTGAATTTAATTTAAGTTCCTCAATAACACTCAATTAAAAGTCACTACAATAAGCTCTGAGTCATTCATTACATTTTGATTTTTAGGTTGGAAAACTGTAAAACTTAACAAAATTCAATTAATGCAATTACATAAGGTACAATCATGACGGTAAATATTGTTAAAAACAGTAATTAAATAAAGTTTGAGTAAATCAGAAAATAACCAGTTGCAGCCTTGCTCACAATCATCTGTAATATTTATTGTTTATTAGGCTCTAGCTTTTGTTCTCATTAAGGAATAAAGAACATCCAGGCTTTTGATGCAGATATTGGACAAGTTCAAGTTTATCGTCTGCAATTTTTTTTTCTCTTACTTATTTCCAGATGGGCTCAATCACTATTTTTGAAGTTTAAGGAATGTTATTATTACAGTGTATCCTTATGAGTGCATGAGCTATTCTTGACACATGCCACATTTGTTAACCAGTAGGTATTTCAAAATGTAATGAAAACAGCTATTCTTGACACATGCCACATTTGTTAACCAGTAGGTATTTCAAAATGTAATGAAAACAGCGTGAGATGGTGTAAATGTGCTTAGCTAAAAGTGTGATTCACCTGTTATGGAAAATCCACTGACTACTAAAGTGACTCAGAAAAGTGTCCTAGGTATTTACAGCACAACTGTCTGAAACTTCTCTCTTTTGCATTAAATGTTTAAAAGTGTGTTACTCTTTCCTGTCAAAACAGAAATTACCTCCTTTTACTTGTCTTTGTTTAATCCGCTGTCGCTCCCTAAGGCGCCGGCATCTTTTTTTGAAAAACTGTCATACATCCATGTTATTTCTTCTATATAGCCAACAGCCGAAGCTTGAAAGAAAACCCCCGTTTCTCTCTATCTCTCTAACAGAGATACCATCCTTTCATTTCCGCCCCTTCAGATAAAAAGATGAGACGGGAACAAGGCGAAAGTGAGGCCTATTGCTGGGCAGCAGTGATTGAGTCCCTTCACTAAGCCAGCAAGAATCTCTGCAAATAACCTTCTCTGACGATAAGGAGCTAGTCATTTCCATAGACAAAAAAAAAAAAAGAATCCAAAACATTAGGGATCAGATTAGATTTCAGCGTGTGCCGGGCTTATCTCCATGCTGCTTCAGAGAAAATGAATCAGAAGGCAAACTCCTGCAGCCCATCTTTTAATAAAAACACACTATTAAAAAACATGTGGAGCAGATATGGAATAATTTTATTTCTGCAGCTATTGTTAGGAGTTCTCCATAGCTTATATTTGTTTTTTTGTGTTAAATTAACATAGAAAGAAAATACAACAATGTCATTTGTTTTGTACTCCATTGTTTAAAGGGATTTCTGTTTTGAAAGAAAATATCTTCTTTTGCTTGGAGGTTTATTGTTTTTTGTTTTTTTTATCTTAAAAAAAATAAAGACTCCAAATCGTCTTGCATGTTGTATGAAAGGAGAGGTTAACACCTTGAAAAGGATGGAATTGGCCTTGTAGCCTGCAACACATATACAGTTAAGGCATTACCACCTATTTCGTGGCATCTCTGGCTGCCTAGCTCAAGTGGTAAGTCACCCGTAACTCATATCCCAGCTTCGGGGAATGAGCTGCCAGTGTGGGTTCTTCAAGACCCTTCATGCTAATGCCTGCTTTGGGGAGTGGTTGGGACACTGCGCTTGGAATGGGTGACACCCTTAACCCTACACTGCGCTCTGGGTCAGGCACAATGGCAGTCCACCCACTGCTCCCCAAGAAGATGGGTTGAAGAGAGTTCAACCCATCTTCTTGAGAGTTCAATAAAATGAAGAAAAAAAAATAATAATACCTAAAGCCAATTCAAATATAGGTAAATACTACTCTATCCAAGAAGGTGGTTTTCTAGTGGGACAACAAAGTAGCTGATAATAACAGATAAAACGTGAACGGAGCATGAAATTTGAAAAAAGAAGTCATTGTAAATTTATATTGAATTCATTATAAATCTAGTTGTGAATAAAGCAACGGCAGACCTAACACCTCCTATTTATATTTTCAAAAATTAACATCAGCTCAAATTTTAATGAAGCCTAGGCGGAAGTTCAACTGACGTAACTGAATTACCAACCCTTATCTGCCTCCGACACAAAACAGTCAGCTTTGAACCACACCTCCACACAAAGCCCAATCAGCATCCAGAGTTCACCTTAGAAGGCCTCCAAATCCACAAGGGGTTGGTGGTAGTGGTTGCGTTATGTCTTCTCCACCATCATAGCTAAAGCTTCATCTGACTTTTCCGCGGTGCTTCTTCTACTTCGTCCGCATCAGAGTTTAATTCCTCCCATACTCTTACTGCATTCCATGTCTCATCTCAACCGGTCAGGTAGGAGACCACCATGTTGAGCCTGGTTCTGCCAGAGGCTTTTTTCCCAAAGTGGAGTTTTTCCTTTCCACTGTCACTGGACATCTAACTGGACATCTAACTTCCTAGGTCTTTGAGTGAAGCACGAGTATCAGACCAAACAGTCTACTGGATCTCACCAATACAGCTCAAGCACACCGTCTTGCCCATCAGCAGTCTATGGACTGAACCTACTAAATATATCTTCACTCCACCGCCAGTTTCAGGCTTTGATATTTGTTACTCGGAATACTCCAATGATATAACACTGTTCAGCATTGCAACGATTACAAAGAATTTTGCTTTATCCAGCCTAAC
>NW_015150619.1:265135-336270 GCF_000732505.1 Cyprinodon variegatus
TCCAGAATTTACTCGAAACAAAGTCATTTAGAATGTTTTTAGAGCATAAACAGTAGTGTATAGGATTTCCTGAAAGCGCGCACATGCGCGATCCCGAGGCTACGGAAGCCGGCAGAATTACCAACCCTTATCTGCCTCCGACACAAAACAGTCAGCTTTGAACCACACCTCCACAAAGCCCAATCAGCATCCAGAGTTCACCTTAAAAGGCCTCCAAATCCACAAGAGGTTGGTGGCAGTGGTTGCATTATGTCTTCTCCACCATCATAGCTAAAGCTTCATCTGACTTTTCCGCAGTGCTTCTTCTACTTCGTCCGCATCAGAGTTTAATTCCTCCCATACTCTTACTGCATTCCATGTCTCATCTCTCAACCGGTCAGGTAGGAGACCGCCATGTTGAGCCTGGTTCTGCCAGAGGCTTTTTTCCCAAAGTGGAGTTTTTCCTCCCCACTGTCACTGGACATCTAACTGGACATCTAACTTCCTAGGTCTTTGAGTGAAGCACGAGTATCAGACCAAACAGTCTACTGGATCTCACAAATACAGCTCAAGCACACCGTCTTGCCAACCAGCAGTCTATGGACTGAACCTACTCAATATATCTTCACTCCACCGCCAGTTTCAGGCTTTGATATTTGTTACTCGGAATACTCCAATGATAACACTGTTCAGCATTGCAACGATTACAAATAACTTTGCTTTATCCAGCCTAACGTCACTTCCGTATAGGAGTCAAGTACTTTTTCCCATATTTCTGTCTTGCTAAATTTCTGTTCGAGGCAAGTTCTGCGAGGCACCAGTCTTAAAATACAAATGCTGTACTTGGTTGAGACACACAATGGTGTCCATCCAAGGCCAGTACTATTTAACATCCCACCCATCCTGGGACCCAGTTGTGTTTTTTTTTTGTGTGTGTCCATGTGTACTTGTGAGGCACCAAAGAAACATCCTCAAGAAATGAAATTAAAATAAAATGGCTATTGGTGTTAAGCAAGAGCTGTATAACGTAATAATAACATGTTAAAAGTGACGAGCAGTGCTCAAAATACTTTTGCTAAATTGGTAGTGATTTTACTCTTCTCCAAAGCGGTTACCAGATCTTAATCCATCAGAGAAGAGAGATTTGTATTATATATGCCATGAAATCTAGCATATGATGTAATCACCTTAATAAGGACCACCACCTTCTATGAATTTTTCAGGCAAATATTTGCATTTAGGCCATGAAGAATTGAGGCAATTCTTGAAAGAAAATGTGTTCTAACAAGGTACTCATAAGATTTACCTAATAAAGTACCCCAAGAGTGTATTAAAATAAACTTTACTTGATTATAACACTTCTTTATGCTGATGTAGGAAGGCCAATAGTCACCATTACATGCAAAGCAACTAAAAATGACCAGATGAGTAATTTGTTAATGGAAACTTGCAGTGACACTCCATAATCAGAGAGACACTTGTTTGTAGAGATGCTTTGAACTCACAATAAGGCATTTTCATACATCTCTCTTTATTCAGCGAGTAATCAAACTTCTCAGCTGTGGTTGACATCCTCCAGCCTAATTCACGTGTCCTCAAGATGCCAAAAAACTAAAATAACGGATCAGGAAAAAAGCGTGTTGCAGGCCGGTACTGCTTCAAAACCATTGACGGAGCTGACCTTTTCACGCTGATACAAAGGGACTGGGTGTTATTGTGTTAGGTTGAAACCTGACACAGTAGCTACACCAGCTAATGGCGTGTTTTCCTACCAGACTCTGCTTCTATACACAATGCACATCCCAGCAACGAGAAAAAAAGGTTGAGACAGAGCCATCTGTAAGGAAGCAAAAATAAATGAATCATCAAATGCCTTAATTTGGAGCTAATTATTTTCATGTTTCCTTATAAGAGTAAAGCTAACCCTCTCATTAGGTGTCAGTGAGATTGTTTGGTTTTGGCAGTCCTCAGTTACAGCTAATATACATTTTAAGGGCAAGGAATTTATCATGCTCATTCATACCTGTTATTTATAGAAGTGCTGTTTTGCTTCACCGTCTTTGGTTTTTCTTGCTGTTTGACTATTTGTGTTTTGTTACTAAAACAAAAGTTTGAGTAATTGCGAACAGATAATCTGTTGAGATTGGTGCTAATTAAGAGCTCTGTCATGGTTAAAAGCAAGGAATTGCTCTTTTTTACCAGGCATAAAAAAAACAGACTCTGCACCGTCGTTATTAAACTAAGATAAAAACAAAGTTTAAAAGGAAAAAAAAGTCTAATTTTTGCTGCGCTATCACTCAGTTGCAGGTAAGCAGTTTGATGGTCTGGAGCATTCAGGTGAATGTCATCGATGTTTTTTCACTTACAACAAAGGAATCCAATCCCTGACACCATATTTTAAATCTACTGTTAGGAATTTGGGTTTAAAGGTGAACGGTGATTTTGAATTGGGAAAGCAAATTCGGATCTTGCTTTTGTTCAGCTAAGATGTTTGGCAAAACTAATACCTTTCCTCTGAATACACCATTTTGTAACAGTTATCCATGCTTTTATTTAGTCTCTGCATGATTACTCCAACGGAGTTGCTGTGTGCCGTGTGCCAGTCTTTGCTGTCTCGCCTGTAGCTGCTACAAAACGCACCTGCTCGTCTTTTAACTGCTATTCTAAATTGTGATCACTCCTGTTCTGGCTTCGCCTCTACTGCCTGTCCATTTTAGAGTTTATTTTAAAATCATTTCTTTGTTTTTAAATGCTTGCATGATCTTTCCTTATTTTACCTCTTTGAGCTTCTTCCCCCCTACCTGCAGGTACTGAGGTTCTTTTAGGGAACAACCTCCCACTGCACCTTAGGGAGACTCCTTCACTGCCAAATTTTAAACTCAGCTAAAGGCAAGGCAAGGCAAATGTATTTGTACGTATAGCACAATTAAGTACAAAGACAATGCTAAGTGCTTTACATGTTTTAAATATAGGAAAATAAAACAGAATCAAAGCAAGTAGGAAAAAAATAAGAAAATTAATAAATAAAATAAAGACTTTAATTCGCTGGCTTTTAACACTGGCATGGCTTACTTGTGACCTTCTTTACTTAGTTTAACCAAATTCTTATTATTATTACCTTACTTTATATCTTTATGCTGCATTTTGTTCTTTTATTGGGTGTTTTATTATTTTTAGCTATGTACAGCACTATTTTCACCTGTTAGCTCTTTTGAAGTACTTGACAAATAAAGATGATGATGATTATGATGATTAATAATTGCAATCAGTCTTGGAAGTGCTGTAAGGACATTTTCAAAAATTTGAAGTCATTTTGCACTGAGAAGATTTTTTAAAAGTGAAAAACACTTCAGACTGCTGCCCATAGACATTAAGAAAATAATCATCTCAAACTCTTTAGGGCTCACTTAGCTTATTAAAGCAGCAGATATAGTTTCAAAAGCATAGAGCCATTAAAAGTGAGAGCTTTAAATTTTCTGGTGAGGGGACTAGAATTAGCAGCATATTTTGGGTAACGCCGGGGAGCTTTTTGGAATGGAGATGGTTACACTGTTTTTAGTGCTCCAGTGTGAACATTTAATGGACCCCCGGCTGTGTTCTGTCTCACCATCACAGCGGCCTTAAGCAAACCTGACATCCTCAGCATTTGTGGGACACTCCATATAGCTATCACAGCACATTTTCTACCCCCGTCCTCTCGCCACTCCTTTTTAAGCAAAATCAACTTTGGTAAATATTTCATAGGGAACATTGCCTCAGTTTCTCTGTGTCGAGTGCAGAAAATGGCACGCGATGACGACTGACAGGCCCCTTGTTGTAATGTCTCCTCTGAGACCTCCTTTCTTTTTGGTTTGTCTTCCTGACAGTCCTAAAGCTTTTTGCCATCCTGTTTCCCTTCTGTCACACTCCCAGCCTGGTTTAGTCTGGATGCTGTTCATTTAGCTGCTGCTTTAAATTTTACTGTGACCACAGAACTTCTGCCCATCCATCTGATACTGTTAGTTAAAATGCCAACATATGGGTGAAAGTCTTGTCTTTGGTCCAGAGACTGCAGTATTTATGGAACTAAATGAAACTATTTATCCATTTTGAGATCATTCTGCAGTTAAATAGCTTTTTTTTCTTGTTTTTTTTCTTTTAGGAACAGGGAGCTATGAATATTGGGGACATAAGAAAGCAGCTCTGTTAGCAAAGAAAAAGTAATAATTAAAAAAGAAGTTTATACATGCATACATTGCTATTTCATTTATTTTTTTTACATTGCTGCTTTGCAAAATGGAGCAAAATAAAGTCCATAGTTTTTATAGTTTTTTCTACTCTAGAAAGAATCTAATCTAAAACACCTAAATTAGTTTACCACTTTGAAATAATTTACAATTTGATGAATTTCCATTTAGTGGCAAAACTATCACTGTGAATACTCCATGTTTGTCCAGCTGTCAATCCCAGCTGAGATCACACCCAGCCCTCACCCTCCAACATGTTCTCTGGCCCCCCAGGAAAATAAAAATAATATATAAAAGTTTTAAAAATATTATATCTGGGCAGAAGTGAGGTACTGAAAAGGGGTTGAGTTTTTATTTAATTAATTAGTGTGTTTGTCCAACAGCAGATTTTGTAACTATTGTCAGGCTGCGATTTTTTTTTTTTATACATATACTGTATATTATAAACACACTACCACAGGGTTCTGTACTTGGGTCAGTTCCTTTTTCTATGCTGTGTATACAGTTTAAATCAGATAACATTAAATCTTCATAGACACCCTATACAAAGGAACGTCACCAATTTTTGCATTTTCTGATATTAAATCAAATTAAACTTTGACCATTTAGTTAATTTATAAATGTTACATAAAACCTGTATGCTTATAAGCAGGATTTTAAAAGAAGTCTCGAAGTTTCTCTAAATTCAAAAGTATACATACAAACATGCAAACAGTTTAGTAAAGTAAAAACATTTTTTTCAAATTTTATCATGTATATTTGTAAAAATTAAGTTAATTTGAGGCACACCTGTGGTTATAGTAATGGGCAGTGTCTAATCAAATTCCTTCCCTCTTTGACATTATGGAAAATTTAAAGAAAACCATTGTAGTATTTAAAAAGATCATTTTGGAATGACATGGTTGATTATGCAATACAAATAACATGGGGTGGAAAGGTCCCAAATTCATGCTAACAAGCTGAATTATTATCCAGCTCAGTAAGAATTTTGATAGTTTATGTCTCTATTTGACCAATGTTAAAGTAGAAATCCCTGTGATGATGCTGATTTAAGCTGGTAAAATAATTTCAAAATTTGTTGTTAATGTTTTGTATTACCAAGGTCTGAAAGATCACTGAGAGAAAGCAGAAACATGAAATACAAAACCCAAAAAATAAAGACTTGAAACAATTACTCATGCAAAATTATTGGCGCAACATCTAACAACAACAGGAATGAAGAGCCTGCACACCAACAGATATTAAAAAATGAGATATAGCTACCAATAGTAAGAAGGTGACTCATTGAAGTCGGTCTATTTGAGAGGCCATAACTAACCCCTGATCTCAGTCTCATGGGGAGAAACAAGTATCCTCTAAAACAATAAGAGGATGCCTTAGTAACACCAGTTCCCCAAACGTATGGCAAGTCTCACATTTTAACATTCTGCCAATATGAAATAAAGCATATTTAATCTCTGACCTCTGAAAAAAAAGTATCACTTTCATTACTCCGTCATTAAACCAATAGAATTTAATGTAGTTCATTCTACCTGATGATGACCTCAGCAGTTATCTTCACCCAGAGGCCAGTGACAGCGTTATGATGTTTAAAATATGACTTCATAAAACAAGACCTCTAAATAATTGGTTCTGTTGTTGCTGTCAGTGTTACCCGACTCCAGCCTCAGCCACTTTATATCACCATTCTGAAGTGCATGCTTAGATGATTATCTTTACTGTTATTAGAAGCTACACTTCATTTCCCACCCAAACTTTCAATTTCATGGAAAGATGAGAAAACTATGTATTTTAGTGCTTTTTTTTTCTTTTTTTTTTTTACAATGTGTCACTTCACTGCCATTGCTGCTTCAATACTGCGTGCTCTTTCATTTAATAAACATTGTGCTTGCCTGACTTTTCCGCCTTGCTTCGTGCTCTCTGTGACGAGCAGCTGAATGGTGTCACAGCTAAAAGGGTGGCTCTGTTGTGACAACATTCGTTTGATGTCGAAGCCGGTAGTCCTTGGCTGCCACGTTCTCCCCTTCTGTTCTTTTACTTTCTTGTCACTGCTCTGTCTGGATCACACCGCTGTTGCACGTTGGGGATGCCAACTGGCATGACCCGAAAGTGTGACAGCGTCACACAAGCTGCTGATTTTCTCACCGCCCATAGCCATCCACTGTTCGTATCAGAATGCAGAGAAATTAAGCTGTTTTCTTTAATTGATTAACCTTATTTGGCTCTTTCTCTTCCAGGTAATAAAGTGTTTCAAACAAGTATATTCAAAGGTATTTAGAGCAAATTGTCTTACATTATCTATTTCTCGGGCAAAATAGGCTAAAAAGGACATTTTACTAAATCTGTTGAGTCATTATAGGAGCAAGATCTCTTGAAATAGCCAAGATGTTGAGGGGAATCATATAACCATCATTTTTATGTTGCAAACAGTCATAAAAAACTTCTCTAGAAAAATGGTTGAGGAAAAAGAAATAGAAACAAAATATTCAAAAATGTTAAAGGACTAAAACAGGAAGCATAGAGGAACCTATTCCTCTGTAGCAATGTCATATTCTATAAACACAACCAGTCTAGAGAGCCAAGGTATAAAAAGGTGTTTAATGTCAGAGAAATTGTCAAGGTTAAGGGAGACTGAAACTCGCCACTTCTACACAAGACGTATTACGGTAGTTAAAAGAAAAAGTAGAGTTTGAGTAAAGCCATAGATAGTAAGGAGATGTTTAATGAAGCCATGACCCAGCCAAGTCAAAACTAAAACCAATCAAGAATGTGCGCAAAAACGTAAAAAATCTATATTAGCTTAAAGGTATAGGGGAGGATTTTTCCAGATTTTTTGAAAGACCCCCCCTCCACTTAAAAAAAATAAAATAAAAATGCACATGCACAGCTTCCGAGAGGGAATGCCTATTAATGCTTGCGATTGCATGCATAAGCCCAATTCTCCTCATTTTACTAGCAGTGATGTGACATGGATTTCTCCAGAGGTAGCAGAACTTTACTTTTCGAGTAGAAACTTCGCAATGGAGCCCGACCTGTGCTTTCTGTGTACGCCTCTGTGTGAAAGAATCTCCCAAAAAGAGTATCTGAGGGCTTTCTTTTCTTCTCATACACTTCGTAGACACTTTTTTTCTTACGACACTCTGCCATTTTCAAAGAATCGCGGTGAGAAAGGCGAGTTTCAATGACTGGCTCAAACCGTAGCTCACCACATATATACGCCTGAAAGTGCACATGCGAAGAAACATGTCACCATAATGATTGATAATTAGGAGAACATCCTCACCGTACTTTTAAGCTCTACAAACAGTTAAGGGTTAAATATATATATTTAGTATGAAGAAAATCTCGGAAAAATATTGTAATTGTTAAGCCTTTGTGTAACTTGCTTTTTAGCAATGTTTGCATACTTTTTGCAGTTATAGTTGGTCAAACAAGTCTTAGGTTTTGGGTCAAACAAAAAAAGCTTGTTGAACACATTTGTAACACACTGACTTTCCACAATTGTGTACCTTTTCCTTGGTGGCGAAGAACATTAAGAGAAAGGCTATAATTTATATCAGAAAGCGAAAGTTTAAGCTGTCAGAAATATCTCTTTGTGATTCTTTCCGTGGCTGAGAAACAGGGTTTTATACTGTCAACAAATGTCAGGTTTTTCAGAAACCTCTCCCAGAAGAATGCTTTCAAATGCTGCTGCAAAATAGTTTTTCTTTTTAATGTCGCCTCGGGTCTTTGAAGGTGAAATATCTAAACTTGGCCTTTCAAAAAAAGGCGTTTAACTGTATTTACCACGTTTAATCCCTTAATATTAAACAGAATTTTAGAAGTTGCTAAAGGAGGTCTGATAGGATCTTGAAAATATAAGATTATGTTTTTCTCAGCATATAAAATTAATCAAAAGAATGACTCTTTAAAATCACCAGGCCTCACTCTGTCACAGCTCTTGCTGCGAGTTCGTGATACAGATGAGGAAAGTGCCAGAAGCCATGTAGGGGATCGGAAGAGGAAAACTACTCAGGGCATCTTTGTCCTCTGTTTGAACAGTGTCGCAGATGTGTGGGTGATTGAGGTGGGGGTGGAGAGGGAAGTAAGGGAGGGTACCAAGAGAAGGAGGGATGAGAGAGAGGAGAGGTTTCTCGCAGCTGCCCAGCCTGAGGCCAGAAATATGTGGCACTTTCTTCGTCATGGCGTCACCAGCCATCCATTCTCGCCTGTCATTATTTTACCTCTTGCAGAGGACACACGCCGTCTCTCAGGCACGCATATGCACACTGGTGCTACCACACACCGTCTGTGCTGCCTTGATCTAATCTAAAACATTGCCAAGTTGAACAGAATGGATTAAAAAACTCCAAGATATTTTCCCTTGTTGTTGCTAAAGGACTCTATTTGACACCAAGCTGTTCTTTTGCATGATTAATCACTTGTCATTGGTACTTTTAATATCCACCATTTTGAGATATGTACAAGAGAGTATTCTAATTTAAAATTTAGCCTTAACATTAGTTCCCATGTATGCTATATGGACTTTGAAAGCAGGTTGAACTGAAGTCACTGCTGAATTGAGTAGTCGGATATGGGAAGCTGTCAAACCATAACCTGAACGCACACAAATTATATTATTCTGGGTAAAAAAAAAAAGACATATCACCAAGGAGAGTTGTCTTTATGTCTTTTGCTATGCTTTTTTAGGTTACAGCTTTGTCAGAGGCCTAGCCTCTGGTTAAAACTGTGAAATATCCAGACAGTTTCAATGTCTTATAGACCTAAAAGTTTCTCCTTCCACACAGCATCCCTTCTACTCATTGCAAATCAAATATGTTTGGTGAAATCACGAGAGCTGCAACAAAACAAGGCATAGATGTCAGATTATAAAAGTCAAATATTGAACCAATAAAATTCCATCACGTCAATCTCTTTAGTTTAGTTTTGAAAGATTAAAAAAACAGAGAAAATTCCATTTAAGTAAGCTCATATGTGGTTTTGTTTACATGACTAACTTTAAAAGAATCATTTAAGCCTATAAAACAGCTTAAACATAAAAGATAATTTTATTTGCTTTTATGCGAACTGAGGAGGATAATAAAGTACTGCAAAAGTCTCAAATGTTAATTTAAAGTTTTTTTTTTGTATCTCAATGTACATGCTAATTGCTTTTTTGGAAACCTTACTTTAAAATAACCTGTTTCTGTCATATCGTTACAAATACTAAGATATTCATTTAGCTAAACTCTTCTTGAAATTTAATGGGAACTGTGTGCTTTCGTCCCTTGAGAGTAAAGGTGCGTTCACTCTGAATGCAATTTTTACATTGGCCACCTGCCGCGAGTCGTTCAGCTCCTTCTTACGGACACCGCAGTTAAATTCCCCCATGCTGACATTGCGTGACTTCAATGACAATGTTTTAAGTCATTTTATTTGATTACAAGTTGTGCCATTACACGGGATGTCCAGCTAGTTGAGTTGCTTATTTGTGATCAACATTACTGTTGAGGTGCAAGTTTTAAATTGGCTAAAGGTTCTGGTACCAGATCCATCTTTTTTCCTTACATCCACATACCTTACATTGTATACTCACAAAATTAAGTGTGTGAAACGATGATCAGTTTGTAGAAAAAGATTTGCCTCGCCCAATAAAACTACCATAGTCATTATTAGAAAAAAAATCTGTGATGCTGTGGGCCTGCTTTGTTTCTTTGTTGAGCCTTATTAAACATTTAGCTTGTATGTAACCATGGAGCTTTTGTAATACCACTAAAGCTTAGATTAAAAAAACAAAAAAGTGAGGCTGTATGCTGAAATTTTCCTCCTACAGTATTCCACTTAAACTTCTTAAACTTTTATTATTGCCCCCTCTATTTGGCGGAAAATATAGTAACTTTTCTTAGCTAGGAAAATCTCCATCTACATTATTTACGTTGCACCCAAGACCTGTAGGTTGAAAACAAAATCAAGACGTTGGTCACCTTGCCTTGCCAGTCGGTATCATCTATAGAATACATGAATCCAAAATAACATTTTAACATGAGTTTGATTTGTCTGATTACTGCCAGTTTTTAACTGAATTAAAATAGTTGTATATTTGGATAAATCTTGGAAGCCCCAGCTTTTTAGGAATGTGATAAAAATTCTTCTCACATCTGAAGTATTTTTTGAGTTTACAGTAAGAGCATGTTTCTCTCTTTAAGCTGATTTAGCTCTTGGTCTGTCTGTAAAAAAAACCTTCCCTTCACATCTTAAAAAGGTACTAAGGAGCTCTCTACATCATCTCAATTTACAAGTGATGTAATGAGACACGATTTTCCAAAAGAAAAAACAAAGATGGTGGCAGCATTAACCTAACACTTTGCACTCATGTCCACATGCTGAAGCTCAAAAATGTTGCAGTCAGCTTGAGTTGTATCAGCAGCAGGGTCAGAATAATTTCTGTTATCCTGTATAATAAATGCAGAGACGTAAATTACTTAATTTAAACATAAAACCTATAGTTTTGACCCTGAAATCTGTTGAGCAGCTGAAATCTGTGAGGTAAACACCTGTAACAGCTTATGTTTCAATCAAAGAATTGTTGAATGCAGAGAGGTATGGCTGCACAGTCTGCAATCTTCCATGTGGAGATAAGTAGCACAAAGGTATCAATCAAAATTCAAACAGACTAAAACAAAATATTTCACAGCATTTTCTTTCCCCAAAAACAAGCTACAAAACAGTATATTTCTTTCTGTAGACATTTGAAAAATATAAAAGTGATGCATTTTTGAAAGCAGGAAAATATATAAAGCTTCAAGTAGCTGTATGTAGATTGTTTCTCCCTATGTTATGAAACTCAGAATGTTTCAGTTAATCAGGAACATTTCAGTGTCAGATAAGGATAATGAAGCTTTGCCATACAAAATAGCTTTGAAAAAGACTTTTTCAAATGTTAATTATTTGTGGGTAGATTAATATTTTTTAAACAGATGAGTCATGATTTGCAATTATTATTATGGCCCTTATCTTTTGAATCAAGAAATTTCATACATTTTACTTATTTGATTAAATGAGGTACTGTAGGCTAACAATTGATGTGCTGTTCTAAAGAAATCCAAGAAAAGATGCGCCTTGAAATCCTGTCCACACTCTCCTGCAGAGTGTAGAGCTGGTCCACAGTTCCACAGCCAGGATGAAAACCACACTGCTCCTCCCTAAAGGTATAGTGGAGGATGTTCTTTTTCTGGGTGGATCATCAAAATAAGTGGTCCTCCTAATTGTCAATCATTCTTGTGATATTTTTACGTAAGGCTATCCTACGATGCAAACAGCAACTTTTAAAAACAGCGTACACGAGGAGAAATGGCCTTATGCACGCTCTTTGACATGTTTAATAGGCTTTCCCTCTTGGGAGCAGGTGCAGAGTTGTGCATGCGATTTTTTTTTTTTTTTAAGTGGAGAGGGTGGGTCTTTTCAAACAGTCACAAAAATCCTCCACTATACCTTTAAGCTGAGGTTTGACAATTAATCAGACCCTGCTCTGCAGCACCCTGGGATATGCATTATGAGGAAACATAGGAGAGTTATCCCCCTATAGTTAGAACATACCTTCCGGTGCCCTTTCTTATATAGGGGAACCACCACCCCATTCTGCCAATACAGGGGCACTGCCCAGACCTTCATGTGATGTTGAAGAGGCTTGTCAGCCAAGACAGCCCAAAAACATTGACAGTTCTAAGATCCTCTGTCCCGATCTCCTCCACCCCTGAAGCCTTGTCACTGTGGAGTTTTTTAACCACCCCTGTGACTTCAGCCCGAGTGAAGAACGAGTACGACCCTGAGCATCCCATCTCTTTTATCACCACAGAAGGCTTGTAAGATGGATTGAGGAGATCCTCAAAGTATTCCTTCCATCTTTTAAGGATGTCCTCTTTCAAGGTCAGTGGCTCCCCACTCCCACTGTAAAAAACTGTAAGCAAAGCACTGCTTTCCCTTCAGGAGGCGCCGGACGGTTTGCCAGAATAGCTTTGAGGCAGATAGTCTTTTTCCGTGGCCTTTCCAAACTGCTATCAGTCCCAACTGTTTCTAGCCGGTATTGCTCCACCTACTGCACAAGCTCATGCTTATTCACCCCCAGCGAGGTGACATTCTATGTCCCCAGAGCCGGTCTAAGTACTTGCAGATTGGGTCACCTCCGCCTCTGACTGCCACCAAATCCTATCTCCACTGGTCATTGGTTCTGGTCACTCATGGTTAGTTCCACGGGAGGGACCCAGCCACCAGGCCTGAATCTAGTGTGAGGTACTGGTTCTGCCGTACTGGGCAACGTCTCGTGCCACAATGTTTTGGTCATCATGAGGGCTTTGCGAACTGCTCTTTGTCTGACCCACCACCCACAGCATATTGGCCTTGGGGGACCCTACCTGGAGCATTTGAGCCCCCGACAACATAACCCCTGGGATCGTCCAGGCACCGAAACCCCATCCACCACATTTGGGTGGTGGTCCTTCATATCAGAAAATTACATTAAATCTATGGAAAGGCATAAGGTTAGTAATGTAATGATCTTGGGGGGTCTTTTTTTCTAAAAACTAGAAAACGTGCAGCAAGTGATGGACTCAAGACTTCTGTTTCTAGAAGTCTTGAAGAAGACCCTCCTGTTTCTAGAAGTCTTGAAGAAGACCCTCCTGAAAAAGCTGTTTGACTGGTTATGTTTAAACAACAGGACAATAATCTACTTCACACAAGGAAGTCTACCTATTAATGACTAGAAAAGCAAAGAAAAAAAAAAGGATAACCAAGATTTTTGTAATGACCTTTCCCCTTAAACAGGTCATACATGCTAAAAAATCCTTTAATGGGTTTTACTAAAACACAACCATGATGTAAAAGACTAATTTCCCGTTCCTGCAAATGGCTGTTCCTGCCACCAAGGATGTGAAACCTAGATGATAGAGTTGGGGGACTCATAATTCTTAAAGAGGGCCAGGTTAATCCAGGTAGCTTCGAAAAGCTTAGTCTAATAATCCGTCTTAAATATTTGAATTTATTTACTACTTTGAAACACTTTCTTGTGACAAAAACTGAAATCTGTGAGCTGGATATTTTTTTTCCACAGCACCGTGTGCCTTAGGAGTGGTTAATCTTATAGATGTCAAAATGTGCAAAAAACATACAAGAAAAGCGCACTCCGACAAAAAATAGAATTGACACCGGAGGAAAGTCTGTCAAATGTGACACACCAGCTGAGCACGCTGCTGTGGGAATTCTGCAAAACACTCACAAAGAGGAAGCTGTGTTTCTCCTACTTGGCTGTCATGAATGTAGGTCTGCCAAACTGAGCAACAACAAAAAAAAAAACTCTGCTGAAAGTATTACATAAATAAGTATTCTCTGAGATTTTAAATCCTAAGACTGTGGCTAACAGGCGGCTGTTTAAATTGCATCAGTTCCTCTGATGTAACTGCGTATAGTCCTGAACTCCCTGAGAGGTTTTAGTCATTTATTTTGATTAGGGCTGTATTTATAAGATTAGTCTCCAAAATAAGTCACTGGGGAGGATGGGTTGGCAAGGCATGTGGTGGGGGAACAAAATTAAGTCTGTTTGATCATTACAAATTCATACATTTCTGCTTGTCAATTAATTAGCTGCTTCCTGGGTCTGTGTGTCCCTTTCTTCAATCGTAGGGGTCTGGTTCTCGGTGGACAAAAACCCACGGTGCATCCATTGTATGTCTAAGCAGCAGCTCAGCGTAAGGCAGCTGGCGAACAGTAAATAAAGATCCTTGAAAGGAAGGGAGGCTTTCAAGAGCAAGCCTCTTTTAACTCGTGCCATCTGATTTCTGAGAGCACTGTTTGGCTTTTTGATGGTTTTAATTTGCCTCGTTCTTTCCTGAACAAACCCAAACAAAAACTAGGAAAGGACATCAAATTATTTATGAAATAAGAGCAACTTTTGAATTCTATTTTTTTCTTCATGGCAAATTGGCCTCTGTTGTTATGAAAAGGTGTTCTTGTATTGAGGGATTTCATAAAACAGATACCTATACCTGTGCCTTTCTCTGGAAAGATTGAAATAAGGTAAATAAAATGTACACTGCATTTTTTTTCTGGTATATTACAGTGCCAAGTGAAATATAAAAAAAAGCCTCGATATTAAAAATCAAAATGTCCTCTATACAGTCATCAGCATAAAATAATTGATTTTCCAAAATCATTAGTGCACTTTTATGCAATCCTAACAATTCATACCAACCAGTCATACCAAAAACATATTTTTACCTTTTCTTTGTGTTTTAAGTCTGGTAATGTACCAACGTTTTTAATTTTTATCTTATAACTTCCCTAAATCCCTGAAGACAAATTTTTAAACTGTCAAATATGGGGGGAAAAACACAGAGATCATGTAATTCTGACACGTGCCATTCATGCTATCTTTTAAAGTAAATGGCTATTGGTCTAAGCTTGTTTGTATGTTAAGTTTGAGCAATAATTGCAGTTTTAAACACCTGGAAATATGATCGGCTTGAGTCCTTTTAACAGTGAATAGGGGGAAAGATGAGGGTAAGTGTAAGTGATAATCCTACAGTGGAGGATCATGCAAACATAAGTAAAGAGTATAAAACGTGATCTGTATGCTCTAATCTTACAAATTAAATTGGGTTCCAAAAAAAATTTATTTCTTGCATGTCTTTTTATCTCAGGTAACTCAACACACCAGTACTTAGCGTGCTGCAAGTATTGGTGTGCCTAGTTTTGTCTGTAACGCTTTCTTTTACAGTACATTGCTATGTTATTTTATGGTAATAACATAGAAAGTTATGCTATATTACTAGGTAAAAAGAAAAACTTTATGGAGAATTTTGGTCGCGCTTCAAATTTCAGGCAGACAAGGTCAAGTTTGACTTCTTGATTTCAAACAGTTAAACTCTTATTTATATATATAACTTGAGTTCAGTTTTATATTCCTTTAGTTACTTGATCGTTACTTACAATTTACTTTATAAGCCGTAAGTAGGTGGTGGCCATTGTTACATAGTAACATATAATTGTAATAATTACATGCAGGTAATTACTTTGAAATTATATACCTTAATTTTAGATAATTGACAAATAAAGTTTTTCTTGTTACTGTGTAATCTGATGTGACTATTATTACTATGTTATTACATGGTTATTGGATTACTGTAAAGAATGTGTTACTGTTTTGTCCTTTCTCTGCTGACTGTCCATAACATTTGGCAGCATTTGACCCTTTTATACAAAATAACATTAAACAAAAACTACAACTGAGTACAGATGCATGCAACACTTTTCAGAACCCTTTTTTGCTTTTTTTTTTTTTTTTTACAATTATATGCTAATCCTTATTGCAGTTTCTAATAAAAGCCCCTTAATGTTTTTTTATTTTATTTTTGGATTGTGATGTATAAGAACATAAAATAGTCTGAAAGGTTTAAACACCTTTGCATGGTCCACAAAATTAGATTACAATAAAGCTTTTACTTTAAGGGAAAAGAATCTTTTCATCCGAATTCTTAAGAAAGCACATCAGAACCGGTACTCTTCTTCTAAGGTGGTTTGTCTTTGCCTTCAGTCCAGTCTGTCAGAAAAAAAGAAAAATCTGAAATGCAAATACAACATGAAAAGTCAGAGTGATCTTAAGCAGGTTTTTGTTCCCTTCAGAAGCTGTGAGTCACATTGCATTTGGCAACACCTCTCACTTGCACAGTTGAGTTTGCAGTCTTGTTTTTCCATAGAGGAGAAGATGACAGCATGTGGCATGTGACAACTTATCAAATCAAACCCACATTTCCTCTTTCCCATATGTAGGACTCTTCTCGTTAAGTTTCCCTCAGTGCTTTATTTTCCTATAGAAAACATTCTACTCTTTTATTCCCTTGAGCATCAAAATAAGAACATTAAACAATTGAATAAAAATAAGCATCTTCTATTATCTATGTAGAACGCCAGCTATAGACAAATTGTTTTTTAATCATTTTGCCCTTATTTTACTGTTGCAGCCTAGCAGTCAATATTTACTCTAGGAGGCGATTATCTGCACTGACAACATTTCAGACGCCACAGAATCAGAATATGACTATTTAAAATAAACTGTAGCATCTTAAAGGGAAAATTAAAGAGCTGAAAGTGTTTTGGCTTTGCCTGGATTTCCCCTGTGACCTAAAAACAGAACACAAGCATCCAAGCATGTTGTCTTTCATCATTAAACTGTCTTTGGAAAAGCTCCTGAGAGCAGCTCCTGGAGCACAGCAAGAGATTCCTTGTACTCCGAAACATCAAGTGTCGTCAGCGTCTGCTGGGAGGTGCATATTAGAGTCATGGACTTGAGCTTTAAAGATCTTTGAAGAAATAGACAACACTTTGGCTGTCTTTTCACACAAACTTGTTGGTTTCCTCGTTGCTTTATAAAGTAACGCATTTGATATCTAAGGTCTACTAAGTGTATAGATCTTTGACCTTGGTTTCTCACTCTCTCTGCCTCCATTTTGCTCACAGATCAAAGATGCCTACAGTGCCCCAGGTGGTCTCATGAGTGAGGATCCTCACTTAAAGGCAGCTGAGAGAGGTGAGTTATTAAACCTCAGCAGAACATCCTTGACTCAAATGCGCTTTTGTAGAATACGTCTTTCTTTTTTTAATCAAAGATCCACTTACAGTAGAATCTGATAGTTCAGTCCCACCATTACAAATATACATCAGTCTATTGGGATAATGATAATCACGTTACCCTCACTTTTTTGATATACTGTTTCTGATAATACATCCATTGACCATGTGAGGTGAGTTCTTTTCAAAAAGGCTGTAAAAATGGCTATGTCCTTTCTTTAAAAAAAGGTAAAGGCTGGATTGTAGTTTTTTTATGGGTGTCTAAATTGGTTAGAATGTTCTTATCTTCCATTTAAATGTGATTAGAAGCTCTTTTAATGTGGATCCAAATACTGTATAAGGAAATCAGACACATTCTGTGCTTCATTAGGTCCTCTCATACAGCACTGTGAATTGCTTTCCTCTGTTTCACCTTTTTTTCAAATGTAAATGTTTAAGATAATCAGTATGTATAGAACACAGCTGTCAATAGAATTCCCACATTGTAAAATCAAGAATTTCTTTCATTAACCATATTTTTTTGTTTCAATTTACAAGCCAGACCTGGGCTTGATTACCACATAATCTAAATAATTGATAAATTATATAAATAGAACCTATAAATAGAACATAATGTGGACTAAAATGTCTTAGAAAGCAAGGTATTATATATAGATGTAAAAAAACAGATTTGATATAAAGTCATTGATAAATGTTAGACGGAAATACCAAAATTACCTCAAGATGTCATTAATGACTTATTTAGATTCTCACAAAGGACTCTGAGCAACATCTAAAGAAGTACAGGTCTTAGTTTGCTCCTTCTTGCCATTCAAGATTCAAGGGCAAGATTATTTTATTTGTCACAATAACAAGTTTTGCCTGACGAATCCCGGGAAGAGTGTGAACTTGCATCAACTATTTTTTTTTTTATCTCATGCGCTGTCTCTGCAGCTGGAGCCACAGACTGACTGATTGACTAACAGACTGACTTTCAACAGCACACCTGGATTACAAATGCACAGAACCTGCACCTTGTTCAGTATGAGTCCAGTGTTGCTATTAGCAACATTAAGGGGGAAAAGCTGTTAATAGCAAGATATCTGCTAGCCATTCACCAGAAATTTACATTTAGATAAAAAAAAAATGTGTTTTAAAACTGCAGAGCTTGTGGAGGCATCAAAGACAACACTGTATTTTTTAAAAGAACACAATGAAAAAATATAAAAAGAAAAAAAACGTAACACTTTTTTTAAAATTAGTTGTATTGCTCCGATTAATACCAAGCATTTCAATTATCTGCCTCATATCAAGTTTACTGCAACTTGTCTGGTTGTGGGTGGCTGTGTCAACAATGTTTAAAACACTTTGAACCTAGATGTGTTGTATTCAATGAATATATGTTTAATGCCAGCACAGGAATGCTATTTTATGTTATGCAATAACTTCACATTAAATGCTCATCCCAGTAGGGGTGGAAAATATGTTATTTTATACAAATAACTTTCTGACTGTGATCCATTGTTCTGTGAACACACACCCAACTGTGTGTGAGAAAAACCAAATGAAAGGGTAAATCACAAAGACAGTCCACGCGGTAAATTAAACCTTTTTGGTAAAATGTTAATGCCTAATGCTTTATCAAAAGTCAATAACCTTACGTATTATTAGCTTTATATGTTTGTTCTCTATGGAATAATCAGTGGTTGGAACCCTTTTGGCTTCTTTAGGCTTGGCCTATGAACCAATGGAGCTAGTACCTAGCGGACACAAGGGAACTAATTTAAAAAGGACTGTTTTGTCATATTTGGTAATCAAATACAAAATGCATGAGGAAACACAAAAAATATATTTATATTAATCTCTAACCCCTCAGTGAAATAAGGTTTGTTTTAGCTTTACAAACAACAGCAAACAAAGCAGCCTGTGGTACCATGTGGTCACAATTAGCTTCTTGTTAGTTTGCTTTACAGAAGAGTAAACTCATGACATATTCAAATATCCTCAAAAACCCAAATTGTTTAGCTTTAAATGCTTTCCCTAACTTTGCCAGAGCTCTAACCACTGATTATCTCCGTTTTGGAAAGGTTCGACACCCTCACTGTTCAGAATTTTAGCCATCAGGCCTGCAGCATGAAAGCTTATGTCCTCTCTTCTTACTGTAGATGTTGCACACCTCCGGTTTCTTGTACCTCAAGGTTTCCTTTAAACCCAGATAGAAATATTGCAGAATGGTCTGTTTTTGCAAGAATGAGTTCTGAGAGGTACACATTACCTCTGATCGATCTGCAGATTCTGGTCCTTGGCTTGTTTGGCCTTTATTAATGATGACTGTCCATTGTGGACCTTATCTTTAAGGAGATTCACGGCAAAAAAGGATGATACCTGCATGAAACAGCTGCTTTGTACCCAAGCACAGTTAGGGCAGGATTGCATGTCCCTGTGGGAGCATTTTGTGATGCTCCTGTGAGGAGGAGGGGGGTTGCAGCAGTTGGAGAGAAGAGTACAGTAGAGCAAATCTGCATAGTCCTTCATTGATGTTCAAAGTTAACCAGCCTGGACATTAGTTCTCAATGTCGGCAAAGTTGATATCATGGTGTGTGGCGCTACATAGTACATTTTCTGTCTCCATCTTTCTGGTTCTTGTACCTTTTTAGCATAAATCTATGGCACCCCAAACCAAAAATTTGGATTGAATACAATTTACCTCCAGCTTGCAGAAAGGATCCCCTTGATATAAGGTAAAAATAATCAAAAAGGCTCAATAGTTGGGAAGGGAGCTTATTCGCGAGTAGTAATGTTCTTCTTGCCAGTTAAAGGTATTTTTTAATTTCTTACACACATTGTAAGAAGGGTTTTAGAGACACCTGCACTTGCTAAGCTTCTTAAACTACAGCAAGATAAAATATATATTTTAATTGAATGACTGCAATTTCTTCTAGATGACTGAAAGTATTTGCTTGATATGTCTTGAAGATAGACTAAGACATGAGCACCACACTAAAATGACAAGAATGTGAAAGAAATATTGAAACACTACTGAAATAGATTCAGACATGTAAATTATCGACATGACAAATTGTGCTTAGTCTTGTCATGTAGTTGCATAAGATATTTCACCTGGAAAAATGGCTAATGTTTATGTAAGATGTTCGTCTGGTGAAAATTATTCAAACAAATTGCTCTAAGCTCTGCTTTGGATTCTACTTGATAAACATTTAATCACAGAAATAGATTATTTTCATATACCCAGAAGCTTGGTGAATAAAACAGATCAACATACTTTCTGCACATTTTCCTGTAGCCATATATTTAAATGAATTGAAAGGAGGGTACCCTTGATATAGATGTGATAGAGAGAGCTGTTTTCCTGTGTATCGTGTTTTGTTTTCATATAGCCAGTTTATTCTCCCTTTCACACCACCAGCACATTATCCTGCTCCATCTGCTGCCAGGAGACAGAGCCAGGTATTTATGGTGGGCATAAAAAGTGAGTGCATTCCCTGTCACCTATAGCCCAAGATTTACTGCATATTTGACAAACACTCTGAATAAAACAAGGAGTGTTCAGTTTGTATAAGAGTTTAGATCCTGTCTGTTGTGCAAGCTCCCGGCGGATTGCACTGTTAGTACATGTGTGTGCTTCTCGATCTGTACGTACGCCTCCCTGCTGAGTGGAAATGTGTTGATCTATCTGCTTGTGGTGCTGCATATGTGTCTGTATGCCTGTGTGTATTTTTGGGCATGTGTGCGTGCAGTGAATCTGCCTGCTCGGAAACACCAGCAACAGATAACAGATGGTCCCCCTGCATTAGAAGTGTTTTATTTCCCCGAGGAAGCCAGATATGTCAAAAATAAGCATGTGCAACATTAGTCATTTGGAATATTCATGCCCCTGCCGTCCGACGGTTTCCTTTTTACAGCCAAAACACCACCAGCCCAAATCTCCCAAGAAAGAGGGGGGAAGATGGGGGGGCAAAGAAAGCGGTCATCAGCTGAGCTGATAGGGAGGAAAAGGCCGAGGCCCTTCACTTTGGTTTAACATTGGACGTTTATTGCTCAAGCTTTTTTTTTTAGCTTGCTGATCCATGATTTAAACTGGGTTACAGTCTGTGGATATTTTCACATCAAGAATCGTCCCCCTGTCTCTATTAAGGACAGTAATATGCACACATGTTTATGGGCCTTTTTGGCAAAAAAAACTCTTTAATCTGCATCAAGCTGAAAACCCTCAATGTTTCAGACTTTCTTCCTCTAACCTATTTATAGCTCCATCTTTCTTTTTCATTTATATCTCTAGCTGGCTTACATCTCTGAAGCTATAATCTCTTTTATCTTCCCTTTGTTTAAGCAATCAAGCCCATCTTCTCACAACCGAGAGCGGTCACTGTTCTTGTCCTTGGTGGAAGACTGGTACTTTTATCATTATTATCAAGCCTCATTAACCGTCTATATATTTGGAGGTTTTTAACCCTACTAGGAACGTACGGCATCCATTTTTTCCTACCTTAAAAAACAAAAAATAAAACATGAATCGTGAGAAGCACGTTATACTCTCCTTGGTCCCTTGTGTTCAGGGTTAATTCATGGCAGCGTGCATGAATGATGGGCTGAGAGAGGGAGGGAGAGAAAGTTACAGCAATAAAAAGAAGGTGGAAAAGCTACTAACAGGAGTATGGTGCTTATCGCACAAATGCAATATAATTTATTCAGGAATATGCAAATCCAACAATCACTCTGCCTTGTTTACCGAAGGGACCTGCTGATTCAGAGACTGAAAGGGAAAGAGAGGCTGCCAGAGACGCCGACCTACAGTGTAGACACTAAGGCAGCCAACACTATCTCATTTTACTGGTTTCTTTAAAATGAGGTGTGTCGGGCAATTCCTTCCCTATTTACTAGATACTATAACCTTCACATTTAGTCTAGTTATGCTGGCTTATTGACAAAATGTGTTACACAGAGCTTTTGGATGTTTTTCCCTCTGCATACCTCCTCTAAAGGTGTTTGAAAGCTGTTTGAAAACAGCTTTATAACTTAAAATTGATAAGAAAATATAATTTCATTACTTAGATCAGAATTAAAAATAGCTCAGAATTAAAAATTAAACTAGGTTTCCTTTGCATATCTATGTGCCTGATTTGTCTTGTTTGGAGACATGTCTTCACAATGTCAGCAATTGAGAGCTGAGCTCACAGAATGGGAATTCACTTTTTTTTAACCTTAGATATTTTGGCTAAAAGATCTAGGTGTCTAAATTAAAATGACTAATGATAAAATAATCTTCGTCTTTTGGCTTTTACCTCGCAGGGGTCACCAGATCAAGTCATTTGTTTCCAGCTAATCCTAAATTCTGCATCTTACGTTGTCCCCCCTGCTATCTTCATGTTCTCTACATCCATCTATAAATCTATGGTGGTCTTCCTTTAGGCCCCCTGTCTGGCAGGTCCAACTTCAACTGTCTATCATCTCTTCTTTTATCTCCAAAACATCTAGCATTAGCTGACCCTATGATGTACTCATTCTTGAACTTATCTGTCCTTGTTTCTTTCAAAGAAAACCTCAGCAGCGTCTTGGCTTTTGGTGGTAGTGGGAACAGCACACTGAGGAGTGTCTACCTGGGTCAAAAGACTAGGCAAGCAACCCGCGTTGAAATGACCTCGGCTCTGATCAGGATGCTATGCAAAAACTAGACTTGGGTTGACACGCTAGATTATGTCATACCATTTAGCGCAATGTACAGACGTTAACACACTATGCCAGTAACTTCTAACAAGCCGAGACAACTTGTTTACATTCAATAAACATGGCGCAGTGCTGGTAACAGGTATTTGGAAAGATAATAGAGCAAAACAATAAAGAATATTGACTATGCCCTGGCTCCCGTCCATGTTGCTCTCCATTATTTACTTCCCTGATTTCAATCAAACTGTTGACATCATCAATGCTCACCCAGCTTGATGCCTTCATTAGACAGGCAGTGCTCTAATGACGGCTGATCATGCTGGCAAGCAGGGGGTCAGACTCTGCTTTTTGGCCAAATGGGGAAAAAAAATTGTTAGCAGGTTTAACCCAGTTTTCAAAAACATGGGTTTTTAGTGGGAAAGTGGCTTAAGTGAAATGGATTTATGGTGCATTCCATTGGATTCAGAGGTCAAAATACCATGTCCAACAGTATTTTATATAATTGTTTTAGGTTCTGACAGTGGCAAGTGTGGCCATGTAGAACATATGGAAACTGCAATCACAATCACCTTGGAGATTATGTTACTCTGACTTATGAGTTCTGGTCTGAATTTTTTTTTTTTTTTCCTGGAGGTGACTGACAATGAACCTGCTTCATTCCCATCTGAAGGCTATGGTAGAGAATTATGGTGAACTCTGAGGTAATATCTTCCTTTTGAACTGGCTAAAGAATGTATGGAGCTCTTAGATAATCATATTTTAGCTGAGATCCTCCCTGAACTAAACTGCGCCTCAAAAGCAAGACATTTCTAACTGTAACTTTTGGTAACCAAGCTATACCTTATTACCACATCTGGTAGCTATTTACTGTACCTTAATATTGAGATCTGAACATTTTTATTTTTCCTTTTGATTTTTCAACAAGCTATTTTAGATGTTTGGGCAAATGGTGTGTTCTGTTGTACCTTGAAATAAGTCTTTGAGCAAAGATAATCCTGCTGTCAGCACTGAATTTAGCAATCTGTCAGTAACTCAATGGTAAAGGTCGGATAAAAATCTTGGTCACTGAGGCAGTTCCAGTCGCTGACAATAATAATGTAGTATTTGCAAGAACTGCCACTGCCAGATTAAACTTAACCTGGGCCCAATAGCAAGCTGATGTAAGATTTCATGTTGAACAGGATTTTGGTCAATTTTCTGTTCACTGAATGCCCACTATTGGAGTTTGACCTTCAGAGGAAAAATGGCAGATTTATTAAAGTTTGCCTTGAGCCAAAAGGAAAACAAAACAGAGGTCACCAAGCTGAATGCGACATTGTCTGATTCATTTTTTTTTTGGTTTGTTTTTCAGTTATCTTTTGGGTTGATCTTGGTATTATTAGGACTTTTTATTTGGACTTGGATATTTAGTGGTAGCTGTGGACAACTAAGATAATAAAGTTCTTCTGGAATTTATGTGAATATCTACTAATAATGATGTGAGAAGATGCACAGAAACAAAAAAAAAACTGACATACAAGCAGAAGCAATTAGAGGTTGTGTTTCAGATGTTTGAGTGTGGCCTTCGAGGACCAACTTCCGCAATACCAGGTATACTGTAGATGAAGTTACTGCAGCCTCTCATAGATTATAACCTATTCAAAGGTATAAACATTGGGCAGGGTTATTCTAAAGAAACTTTCAGGCAGTTTACTCAAATAATTTCGGCAAGTGCCAACATTCAAATGATCATATCTTCTCGTATTCATTTCCATTTTCACGTTTCGCATCGTTGGAAAACCCAGCTTCCTCTCTTTCAACGTCTTTAAATCACTAAAAATAGCCCCTTGTGGACTTGTAAATTGATTTGCCATGGACTGTTACAATTATTAGAACCAGAAGCATTCTTCCATTTTTTTTCTTCTTGATGCAGCCTGCGAAAGTATATAGGCAGCCCAATTTTAATTATTCAACCACACTGATATTCTGCTTGGCCATATTCTGGCACTAGCAACTATGGATCAGTTCAAGAAATCCTTGGATGAAAAGATTATAAAGTCTCATTTTGCATTTGCAAAACTGGCCCATTGGCAAGATAGTTTCTCATTAGATATGCCTGTCAGACTTCACTGGAATAAAACTCACAAAGAAGTACATAGCCAAAGTAAAGCAAATCACAGAGACAGGTGGTTGCCAGCATTTTAATGATGCTTTTCTCCCACACTGAATTGTTCTAACTTTTACAGTTGGACCTGGAGCTGTGACAAGCTAATGTTACTATATACAAATACCTATAGGAGGCACTTATCACTTCAAGTTTGCACTCTGAGCATGACAAATTATTTTGTTTGCTGATATGTTGTGCAATTTATGAAGGGAATAGTTTCTATTTATGGTCTCTTTTCTCACATTCAAGGATTTGCTTTAAGCTTAATAGCAAAATAGCTGTAACACTGTTTACCTTGAGAATGTCGGATAAGTGTGATATTAAAATAAAAGCTGACATCTTTTTCTGTGATCTTTATATACTTGAAACTTCAAATAATACAATGTCCTGGAGCTAAGTAGAAAATAACTTGCATAAATGCAAGTACATTTTACATTCCATGTTTGATGCTTAATATCAAAACTAATATTTTCTAAACATGTTAAGGAGTTGAATTTGCAAATAGAAAAATATCAACAAATATTTTCAATTTGAATGACTATAATAAGAATATCTGTGGTTGGTGACATCTTTCCAGTAGAATTAGAGCAAAATGAATATAAACAACTTTAATGAAAATCTCTACGAAGATTAAAAACTTGCAGAAGTTCTCGGTTCCCTCTCTATAAAAAGTACAAAGTAAAGTTTGGAGATTTAACTAGGAATAAGGACTCATCTCAATTCCCAAAGCATCCACCAACCACCTAACTACACAGCACTTTTGAAAAAAAAAAAAAAAAACATGCAGGTAAGGGATTTCTCCACTGACAACACAAGAGGAGAAAAGCTTGCTATATCATTCCAACCATCTGGATGTCTGGCTCACACTTGAGGCTGATGTGTAACTTTTAATTGGAGAGACAGTAGTGAGAGGCAGAAGAGTAGGAAGGAATGATCCCGGTGGATAGGGAAGCAATGTCGACTGCCAGATGGACAAACCTGAGCCTGGTGGGGCGCATGCCATTTGATTCATGGGCCAATGTGATATGTACTCTGCTTTACAAAGATGCTGGTGGAGAGTTGCAATTTGGCTTATGAAAAAGGCCTTGAAAAAGCTTATTTTTAGACAACAAAATTTGATTTTTGGCAATGTTTAGAACTAGCACTAAAACATTTGACAGAAAAGAGTAATTAGTGTAATCCAAAGAAAGGGAAAAATAGATTACACTTCATATAAATCATCAATTTAGACACGTCTGATTACAAGTACATTTTACTTTTAGGTATATTTACCGCTTTTTTGGGGAGGAAAATCAAGATTTAATGTAGGATATTGGCTTCTAGACTAATTAGTTAACAAGTGTGGATAAATTATTCTTTTAAATTATTTATAGGCATCTTATTTATTAGTGCCAATTAACAGCAGATGTAATCTTAAAGGTATAATGGAGGATTTTGAATTTTTTTTTTCAAAGACCCGCCCTCTCCAATATAAAAAAACAAATGCACATGCACAACCCTGTACCCACTCTGAGAGGGAAGGCCTATTAAAGGCATGCAGGAGCCCATTTCTCCTCGTGCACACTCTGTTTAAAAGTTCCTGTTGGCATAGCTCATACAAGCTTAGTTTCCCCACATATAGGACTAGTGAAACCTTAAAAAAAACATGACATGCTTGTATGTATGTGTGTGCTGCAGTAGAAATTTGGACATGTTTGCAGGGTAATAAAGATATGTGGCCAACCATATAACTACTTACGATGCAAATTACAAAATAAATAAACTTATCTTCCCTTGAAAGTTACAATATAGAAGTAGATAACTTTTACTAGCAGTGATGTAAAACGGATTTCTCCACATAGCAAGCCAAACTTAAACTGTCGAGTAAAAACTTTGCAAACAAAGCATCAGTGGGAAGCCCGACCTGTTTTTCTCTTCTGAGGCTTTTCTTTTTTCTTCTCATACACTAGACACTTTTTCTCTTACAAAGGTCATCTATTTCCAAAGTGAAAAAAAGTGAGCTTCAATGACTGGCTGAAACCGTAGCTCAGTATACATATACGCCTGAAAGTGTGCATGCGCGGAAAGAGATAGCTAACTGTGGACGAGCATGTAGGATGGCCTTACGTACTGTAAATATATCACCAGAATGATTGACAATTAGGAGGACCACTTATTTTGATGATCCACCTGGAAAATGTACACCCGCCGCTACATCTTTATTGAAACAAATAATTGTTTTTAAATTATTTTGAAGTTAATAAAGCTTTAAAAATTTCTTTAATCAATAGTTAAATTTTCCATTGGAAAAAAAACACATCATTATCAACACCATTTTTTATCAATTATATCTTATAATAGTGTGCTTCCATTACTGCAAGGGGGCTGTAATTGACCAAGATCTTTTTCCCCTCAGCATATGTTGGTGCAATGATCAGGAAAATAGCTGTCAATTAGTTTTTGGTAAGGTATCTCCTTTTTTTTTTTTTTTTTTTTGGTTTGTTCTTTTTGCATTTGCTATTATTATTATTCATTTGACATTTCTTCCTTGTTTGATAATTTCTCAGTTTTTCTGTATAGTTTCTGTATAGTTTCTGCATGAATTGCATTCATTATTTATTGGTCACCTTCCCTCAGTTCACTTTTGAGATTCTCCCTCAGCTGCTCTGCATTCTTTGATGTTACTCACCAGGTTTTAATTCGCAACACATCCCCCCCTTTGACTTGCATGTATCCCATTGCCTGTCGTCCACGATACTACAACTTTCAAGCCAGGAATTATGCAGACAACTTATGTGCCTGGATAGCATCCTCTGCCCAAATTTCAATGAGTGCCTTGGTCTCTGCATCATCCCAGGTCGCACCATGCTCTTTTGATGCTATTTATTATAAAAAAGTTGAGGAGAAGTTCGTGTTCTGAAGAGGTGAAGAGATCTGTGAATTGCAAAGCTGGACAAGCCGGAAAACATGCAAAATGAGTCAGCTGACTGTAAATAGGAGATGACATGGTCCTCTCATCAGCTCTTTGTTATCAGAGAGCCGAGCCACAACCGAACCGTGCCGTAATGTTGAACTAGTACGAGATTTGGTGCAATTCAGTTGTGTCTGGCATGGTTCAGTTCAGTTGCATTCCATTTACACTCAATAGTTATCTCGGTTACTGTGCTCAAACGGTTCTCCACACAAGGCTAGTGTCAACGGGGCATATGGCTACAGTCCCATTGTCAAATTTGTTTGCACACCCATGGCTTTTGTTGTTTCTTTTCTATGATAGTTTTGACCAATTTCAATTGCAATCTGCATATTAACAATTGATTACACCGACCAGTAACATGTTCACTTTTATTTGCAGCTTAGTTGCAGTTTCTTTGATAGCACTGATACATATAGTTCCATAAATAGATTCAGAACTTAAACTGTCCTTCACAGTGTATTTTCATTATGCAACAAATCATTAGTGCTTTGGACCTTTTCATTAGATCTTCTCCATCTTTTTTAAAATAGCTCTTCCTTCTTACTCTTCCACAGTGCCACTGTACTGTTTCTTTACTCTTCCACAGCAAATCGTTAACTTTAGCACACCTGTGGCTTCAAAATCTGTATTCCAGCTGTTCTGAAGCATTTAACATTGGTGCAGCTTTCTCCATGGACGACTTCCAGAACATTTCCACCTCAAAATTCAGAGCAGCTTTACTGAGGATAAAATTTTTGTCCACCTCAACTGGAACAGTTAAATCTAGTGAAGCTGCAGATGCAGTGCTGTTCCCTACAGTAGCTCTTTTTCTATTTATTCTACTGCTAAATATTTCTGAATAAGTTACATTCACTTTTGAGTAGCACAGATTAGAATACATTGTCAGGATGGCATTCTAGAGTCATACACCGACTAACCTGACAAGGAAAAACATGCCTGGGTATGTAGCTGTGGAGCTTTTGCAAAGTAAGTATCACCCATAAGGGATTGAATGATTTAAAAAAAACAACCTTACCAGTGTAGAAATGCCATAAAAACATAAATGTATAGGGAAGTATTGCTGAAGGATGTTTGGCCACCATTGATACCATCTGACAGCTCAGCTAGCTCTGTTCAACAGTTATACTTTTGTGCTTGTAATTGGAGAAAATGCACCCTATTTGGAACCACTTTGCCTCTCTTGTCATGACATTATTTGTGGCAGATAAAACCCCAACAACCCTTTGCCACTGTACTGTTTCTTTACAATGTTTAACCAAAAGTGCACCACTCCAACAAGATTCCTGCCTCTACTAGTCTGCATATCACAAAAACCCACAATGCATTACGCTGCTGACATCACACTCGCAGTCCCTATTAGAGCAAAAACGGGTGTTATGGTTTAGGTGCGCAACAGACGCCATTTATTGTGTCAGCAAGTACTATGCGGAAACACATGAATAAGAAAAGAGTACAATTGTTTTTTTAAAGGGAATTAAAGGAAACTGACCTACATTTCTGCACAAAAGACTGTTTGGATGCTAGGAAAAAGCCAGCAATGGTGCGGCAGTGATATTAACTTTACAGTGACAAAGTCATCATTCACAGATCCACATCTTATCATATATGTTGCCGCCTTCCCTCTCCACGGGACGAAAACGTATACAATCAAGTGTATCAGACTACAACTGGGGCAGATCCTCACATGCCTGCTAACCATAGCGTTTTCCTCTATTTGAAGGGCTGTATTGAAATTTTACAATACAAACTACATCCCACGTCAAAGCGTTAGGGTTAGATTTAGATAGGTTAAACACTACCTATTTTAAAGCTAAACATGGTACTTTCAGGTACCTAAAATTAAACTCCAATGGGACCCCAACTTTTGAGGTCCACAATTCTCCTGGAGCATTCACTGGTTCAGACTCTAGCCCAGGCTTAGGTATAATCTTTTGCTTTTATCTAATCAGATGCTCAAAATGTTATGACTGCCTTCTAGGCTTTTTTATTTTGTTTTAAATACATAATAATCTTAGTGCTTATAAAAATCTTATTTTATAGAAATGGGAAATAATCCTAAAAAAATCCTAAATAAGAATCTTTTTCTGGCAAATGGCTGCTAGAAATACTTTAGATAATCCTAACTGACCTACAAGTAAAGGGGTATAATTAAAAACTTTTTGGTTTGATTTAATTTCTGGCAATGAGAAAAAGGCTGTCATTCAATACAGTATATGTAACCAGGTGGTTTCAGTTAAATATGGGTTACCATTTTAAGGTTAAAGTTAGCATCAACTTTTATCTAAATGTTTCCTTCCCATTACTTGAGTATCACTTGGACTTTCAGTCTAAAGAAAAACCTCCAACCAAATGTTGAAGGTGAAAAAAAGAGTTGGTTCCTGGGTCAATAGTTTGGCTAACAAGAGTTTAAGTAAAAATTGCAGATGTGTAACATTTCAAACTCCCTCCCTTTCCCCTGTTCACTAGTCTCTTCAGGCACCTGTATGTTTATCTTCATTTCACACTGCTCTCACACCGCATGATAATTTTTCACTACTGTTCCCTCCCCCGCTAACCCCCACCCCTCCTTGCACCTATTCGCCCAACCTCAAACCCCTCGGCAATGCAATTCAATTTGTGCTGTATGTTTCATTGCCTGCTCCAATTTAAATGTATTTCATGTCATCTGCTTTTAATTAACTCTCAGGATATGGCGACGAGGGGAGGAGGCAGACCGAGAGATAAAACCTCTTCACATCCGCCGATGAGTTGTACTGACAATCATTTACCACTTAGACAGCAGTGAAGAAGCCCCCTTTTTGTTGCCCTGGCAACCAGCGCCTTGGTGATTGATTCCTCGCCAGCGTGGCATCGCTGCAGGGAATATAGAGCGTGTGAGCTTAGCATGCTTGCTACATCTTTCTAATTAAAATAGGATTACAGAGTCATCGTTGTATGTACAAACAAATGCATAGCTGTGAAAAAAATCAATTTCGGTAAACGTCATGACTGCTAAATAATGTTGTGCACAATAATACAAACGTAAGCGAGATCCATACTCTGAGACGGACATTGTGGGCATGGTTTACTTGGAAAGATTTCTTTCCATCTGATTTGTATGTCAGTGTTGTCAATTGACAACATCAGTAACCCCCTCCTGCATCCAGGAGTCAAACTTGACTGACAGTGCATTGATATTATTATGCAGCTCAAACCACCAGGCACAACAATTAGTCTGTTTGTTGCTGTCTGCTAATCAGAAAATATTCCTAAATTGCAGCTTAATGTACTTCTTAAATGAACAACGGTTTCTTAATGTAATTGGATTAGGCAAGTCAATCGTATCTGTGTAGTTTCTGCTGCTGTCTCTGAGAGAGCTGAGTGTGTGGAGGGGCTTGGTGTTCTCCAATACACAGAGCTGTTTTATTATTTTCACATCCTGCCATGGCTGTTTGCACTTGTGCCATGGTGATGCTGACACACTCTGGTTTTATATTTTAGAATGTGATTATACAAATATATGAGCGGGAAATGACTGCAATGTGTTGTCGATGGTGTGGAAGGAAAAAAAAATCAGCAAAGTTGTGTGGCTTTTTTAAAGCGGAAAGACTTTACTTAATTGTTGTACTCATGGTATAACTGTGGCTTTGTGTTTACTCAGACATGTTCACAGGCATGGATCTCATAGTCACCTTTTAAGTCATTTAGGGGGAATTAAATGAAAGTGACAAGTCTAGGCTAGAGGTCTGCAACCTTTCATATCCAAAGAGCCATTTTACCTTAAGTCTGGCTAACTTTTAAATAAAACATAACCTATTATTTTAGTAAATATACCTGCTATAATAAATCTGTTAACATCTTAAACAACCAAAAATGTATTTGTATTTTTAGCTTTTAAAATACGGAAATGCATAAAATAAATAGTAATAATAAAACACATAATTTCCATGCTATTTAAAATAAACACAGCTCTAAAATCCTACTCTTAGGCTACATTCACACTGCAGGCTTTGATGCTCAGTTCCGATTTTCTTTGTGAAATCGTGCGTTCACATTTCCAAATGTATGCGATTTGTATGAGATCTCCTGTGTGAACTGTAGTCATACAACCTAAGTGTCCCACATGCGCAGTAGAGGACGCAATGACGTCACAGGCCAATGTGCTCTGTGTTTACGGAAGTCAACATGGATGGTAGTGCCGGCGCACTTCTAGCGATCTTTCCCAACCATAAAAACACAATCTTTTCAAGATGATTAAACATAAATACTGCTCTCCGCATCATCATCTGCCATTGTTGTTATTTTTCTTGTCCCTTCTTCATAGCAAGACCCAGAATAGCGACCTTTGTCGGGTTTTAATGGCATTCAGGTCGGATGAATGCGACCTGGCCATTCAGACACAGGTCGCATTTGAAAAGATCAGATTCGTATCGGATTCAGGCCCATATAGCCAAGTGGCCTGGGTTGCATTGGAAAAAAAATGGATATGTGTTGTTCAGAATGCCATGAAAAGATCTGATACAGGTCGCATATGGAAAAAAAAAAATCGGATTTGGGTCACTTCAGGCTGCAGTGTGAACGTAGCCTTAGTTCCTTTCATGTAATTCTGTTACAGGATGGTACTTTTTATTACAATACTGTACATTAGTTAGTTCTTTATATCATTTTTAGCCACTATTAAGAGCCATTGTAGAAAGTCCAAAGAGCCTCCAACCCCTGGCCCAGTCTTAGGTTTTTAAAAACAAATCTGATTTCATGTCTTTATGACCAGGTCCAAGACTTGAATAAAATTAAATGAGTCCAGTTATGCCAGTATGAACAATTGTGTTTGAAGAATGAGGAGTTTTCGTAGCTCTAGTCTAATTTTCTGCAAATTTCTATATTTTTGTTTTAATACCTAATAATAATAATTAATAAAATGAGGCCTCAGCAACACAATAGTTTGTGCTTTCTCCGTGCTTCCTCTGTATTATCTTAGCATTTCTTTCTTTCCCATACTGTAGCTGCTTTTATAAATAATTTTTTTTTTCAGAATATGAGAATTAAATTCACGTCGTATTCTCTGGGCTTGAGCGTGTCGCTGAAACGCTAGACATTTTGTTCATCTGGCTACTTAGTCTCTGCCTCCATTGAGACATTAGCCAGAGAAAAAAAATGACTTTTTTTGAATATGGAAAAGGAACAATTGCACCTCATCCTCCATCGGAAACTCCACACAGGAGAAAGAAAATACATTTCTGTTCTAGTGTGACAAAAGGGTCCAAACTGGAGTCTGATAGGCAACTAATTAATATGAGAGTAAATATTAGAGCATCTTTCGACCAATGCAAAGGGAACTGCATCTTGATGCTCTTTTTTGCCTAATAGCAAAATCATGTAATGCTTTCATAACTCAGAAGATATTACACTTCTAAACAAAACACTTGTCAGTCTCAGTGACAGGTAGTAGTGCTGTTCCTCCCATGCGTATGCACAACACTGGTGTCGTTTCACCTTCTTATCAAATATCAAACTTGTGCAATGCTCCTTTATGTTTAAGGCGGGTCAAGCCAAACACTCAAATCCTTATCTTTGCATCCTCTTAGTTTTCATGCTTTCAGCAGCCAGAAGAAGGGTTTTCAATGGTTTTAAGAGTGGCATTAACCGACTCAGCTTAAGAGATTGTAGAAAAGGTAAAAAAAGGATCTGAAAGATGTAAAATGTTTTCCATATAGAAAAAAAAATAGGTCTTGCTCTTTGAATTTCAGTCACATTACTATGCAGTCACTAAGGTGTAACTGATGTAACATGGTGCCTCGGGCCTCTTCCTGAGCTCTGCTCTTTGGCACTGCCTATGTGGGATGTGTCATTACAGCAAAGGTAATAACAGACTGGGGAGTTTCTAATATGACACTTTTATGTGCCTTTGAAAGATCTTCTGGAAGCCCAGAAACACTGGCAGGAATAAATAAAATTCATGTTTAGTTGTAAATAGTGGCTATTATTGGCAGATATGTCATGAGACATACAGTGTATTCAACCTCTGGAATGGAGCTCGGTTTTATTTCCGCCATTGGAATTCGAAGCAGGTGTACCTGCAGAGAGCGGGTGGACTGCAAGTATAGCATACTTTACTTTCTCATCTCATGGATTTTACAGGGCTCTCTGAGGCTAGCTCACTTCTCACTGAAATGAAAGTGCAGTTACTGCCTTATGAAACTGAACACCATCAATCACCTTCAGCCTTCTTTTGCCCTTCAGTCTTTACTCAGATTGGCTACCTGACTTTTGTGTACTCAGCAACCTACAAGGTCCTTTGATATACATTTTTTTCATGTACCTTGTATGAACAACATGAAAACATAAAACAGTAAAAGGACTGATTTAAAGTAATAAAATCAAGTATCCATTTTTATGACTTTTTTTTTTTAACAATACATCACATTTTCAACTTCCACAAGTAAGATTGTATGAGTCCAAAATATTACCCTTTGTTCAAGCTTGCATTTGGGATTGAGTTCTGTTGATTCCAAACTAGTCTACCTCTACATTTAAATGGGATGATGTGTAGTTATTTTTAATTACTTTTACTGAATGAATTCATTAAAAGGAAAGGATTAATAACTTATTTTTAAATTGAAGTAAACTACAAAACAAGACAATATTATACATATTAATGGACATATTAGACTAAAGTTGTAGTGCTGGTAATTCGTTTCCTTTATATTTCAAATCACTACTTTTTATATGCGTATCTGTTTCGAATGATAATGTGTGGAGTAAGAAGTTTATTATATTTGCCTTGTCTTTAGAAAGCAATTTTTGTTTTATTTTTTTCTCCCTTTATTTTGCTTTATTTTGCCAAAAACATTTGGAAAAGATTTTGTGTTAATTATGTTTGGATAAGGTTTTTGTTTTTCAAAATAAAAGCAGCAGATGAAAAGGAAAACAAGTAAATGCTTGATTTCCTCAACATTAAAAGTTCCCTTACTTAAAATTGAGGTATAATAAAATATTACTATCAACTTAAAATATTTTATCCAAAGACTAATTGTACCATAGAACCTAGAGTGGGCTAAACCATAAATACAACTCTTTGGATGGTCATGTCAAATAACTTTCTTTCTCGATTTGCTCCTACTAGTTTCTAGCCAACAGGTAAATAAGTGCTGTGCAGTTACATTTTCATATGCAGAGCCTTAATTTTCAAGTGGCTTAATTTTCTTCAAGGTAGAATTTAAAATCACAAAAAAAAAATCACAAGTGAAATCATTGTGGGTTTGCTCTCCTTTCGAGAGCCGAACAAAAAACATCTGGAAATGTATTTGTGTCAAGCAAAATTGCAATGGCTTCCCTGTCTCTCATTTACACTGGCGCCTGGCATCAAGCAGGCACTGATGCACCAATCTATATTTGGACCTTGATGGGAGAAAATGACTTAGTCACACTGCCTCGCACGTGATTCTCACAAAGCCCAGTGCAGGAACTAGTGCTAATAGATAATTGCCAACTCAATCAGAGGTGATGTGTTGCATTATGTTACATGGGCTGCCGTTCGCCATTTTTTAAAATTATTTTTACCAAAATACAGGCTTATTTCTACTCACTGTATTGCATTTTGTATTACCTCAGTTTCTTAACACTATACGTGATATTTAAGCATAAAACCAGAAAGTTTACTTCTTTTAATTACACAACTAGAATAAAGCAATAAAAGCGTGCACAAGTTGGATAACAGGTGATTGTTCCTGTCTTCCCTTATGAACTTTCTTTCCAAAGATAACAGCCATTAGCATGCAAAAATCTCCCTCTCTTCTCACTCAAACAAGTCCACTCATGGAAATACACACCCTCATCATGGCAATTTTCTACAGACCCACATCGCCTCGCTTTGCCTCCCACTCATCCTACTGATTGGAGTTGTCAGGAGTCAGAGGGTCACAGTAAAGGATGTCAATATGCCTGACTCCGAGACACAGGGACGTGTGTACAGATGTTTAAACACAACGCACACACTGAGTAAAGCAGTAAAGAGGGGAAGCAGTCAGTGGCAGACTGTTTTAAGTGTGTATAAACATTGCACAGCCACCCTGTCCCATCAGTGTCTTTGGCTCTTTCTCCCACTTAACTCTGGATGACAAACTAAAAAAGATTAAATTCATATTCATTGTTGATCTGCAACTCCCTTGATTTTAGTGACTTGATATACCATCTTCCATCTAAAGGAGGAATTCACCTGCTTAGTGGCTGAAGGATGAATATGGGTTTCCATTCGACTTATTATGGAAAGTTGACCCCTAGGTTCCACTGGAAGTGAAAAAAGCACATACCCATTGTCGAGTGGCTCCTCAGGCTGTGGCTGACCACTGTAATTCTATTCAGTCAGAGTAGGTCCACTGAAACAGTCTTGGCGTATTTCCAAAGTGTCTCCGAATTGTCAGCCATTTCTCTAAAAAAAAATGCAGCTTCTCTATGGTGTTTATATGGTGTTTGTGAAAAGGCGAAAGGCATCTGCCCCCTTCCAGTTCCAATGGAACCCAGGGGTACGAGTTTCCATGTGTCTATGGCCTTTTCTCAATATGCGCACCCATGTGTTCTCATGTGCTCGTTTAACATCATCAGCCTCAGCCCTCGTAGTGTTCCAGTTAACAAGAACACAAGACCTAGAATGGACAAAATCCCCAGATGTTGTTCTCGCCCCTCCCATTTTACGGAGTGTGCATCAGAGCAGACATGTCCATTCTCAGATTGACAGCTGTCCCATAATGCACTGCGGCAACAGCAGTTTCCAGTGGAGCGCTCAAAGAGCTCAGAGTATTAAGCTAAAGGTTCACTTTTCTGTAGCTGTAATTACAAATGTATGTTTTAAGATGATTTGAAGTGTGAAGTAATAAAAAAAAAAAAGATTTCAGATGTTGAGAGGACCGTAGCAACCCGGCTAACCGCAGCCAGGGCTAACATTATCACGTCTGCAGCAGCCCTCTCTCAGCATAGCCGCGTAAGAAGTACCACTGGCACTGATGGCTTTTTCTTCTTTTTTTTTTTTGTTTTAAACAAAACACGTTCATAAGACTTGTGTTTATGTGATTGTGTTAATCATTATACCTCCCACTGGATGAAAAAAGTCATAATTTATTATTATCTAGATTATTAATAATAGGAGGTGAAATGCAGCTGCAGACTAGCTTTGAATATGCTGATGTCACTAGTACACTTCTGTTCCAATTGACCCATATCAATCACTCCTGTTCTCCCAGTGTCCAGACTTTCCTGTGTTCTTGTTAAGAACGTACTTGGTAAGAACACAAGTCCAACGCGTTTTTTGTGAATTGACAATGTTTTCATGCATAATGGAGCCTATCATTTGCTAGTAATTCAGCTTATAGCATTAATGAGTTCTATTTAATATGGGGTTTTTTTTTGTTTTGGATCCTTTAGTGATTTTTTTGCTTATTGTACTGAAATCATAATAAGCATACAATTCTCATAAGTTTTAGGTAAAGATATTTTCTTTGAATCATACATTTTCAAAAATTAATAGTGGGTGAAAATAACAAAAGCTTTTGATGTCTGTAGACCTTACGTAATTCAAAGAAAACATGTTAATAAATAAACATCAATACAATTGTGATGACTTAAGAGAATTTCAAAACCAAACATTGGTGGATTACCCATTATTTTTAGTCAAAGCTTTAAGCATTTCTTTCTTTAGCTCTCCTTGAATTCTTGCTACTTAATATTTTATTTATTTATTTATATAACATATTTTTATTGATGTCGTGTAGTAATTTGTGAGTGATTTCCACCTGAGGAGGGTACACCTGTGACAATGGCAATGCTCTTCCAGCTCCTTGAGTAGCAGAATGAGTTTTACAAAGAAATGCTATTTAAAAGTACAAAGAAGGGGCTGGATGGTGTCGGTGATCTTCAAGGTATACTATGTAGTCTGGAATTCACCCAGGCAGATGTTAATGTGATGAACGAGGATCATAAGGTAATAAAAAAAAAAATAGTTATGAACATTCAGTCATTTAATGGAACTCTTGTTTAAAGTACAACTTAATGTCGCTCTAGAGCCGAAGTTCCACCCACATACTTTAAAAATGTACCCTGGAAGGGCTAATGTGGGTGTGATCTTGGCTTTGATTGACAGTGGCATACAGGCAAAGTGGAACAAACAGAGTTATTCCAGTGAAAATAGGCTGTTTTAGTCACAAGAGCAGGCTCTCAACAAATATGCAGTAAATTGTCAAAATAATGCCCCAAGACATTTAGACAGCAGTTTACGTTTACTACAGTTTATCAGCAAAACAGTTGATTTAGGGGTAAGCAGTCTTTTAAATAGTAAGAACATTTCTGAATTATTAAATAGCAGATCAGCAATGTGGATTTCCTTTTTGGCACAGCCAGAAAATAGACATGTGAGACAAGATAAGCATTAATCAGAGAAGCAGCCGAGAGGCCCATGGGAACTCTAGAGGAGCTGCAGCAAAAACACTTATGATCTAATCACCATGAACATTATTACTGGAGTTACATGTTGTGGTGGCAATATCATGCTGTGGGGATTCTTTTTCCTATCTGGAACAGAGAAGCTAGTCAGACTTATTGCTAAGGAGGATCTATCAAAACTCTAAGAGAAATCCTCTTATAAAACTACAGAAGGTTTGAGACTTTGGTGGAACTTTGCCTTGCAAAAGAACAATGACCCTTAACCTACAGCCTTAGATATATTAGAAATGGCTTCAATCAGGTAGGAGCAAATTGGCAGTGGTGGCGCATGTAGGATGTGGTATTTGCGAATAAAACAAAACCATTCATTATCTAACTGACAACTCTTCATGTTGCACTGACATATAGACATTTATATCATGATGTCATCCCCATCTCCAAAATGTTGCCCAATATGTAAAAAAATGTGGAAAAATTCCCTTTGATCACTTACTTGGCTCTGTAATATTTAGGATCAGATAAATGTTGAACCAACGATTGCAAAAGCATCTCACTAACATCATGAACATGAAACCCTAGCAGAGCCTGGCAGAAAGAGTTTCGATGATTGTTTGACGAGACATGGGCCGGACTATCTTTATCTGTATCCAAAAGCAGACAGCCACGCGCTGAAGCTCACAGGCAGTTTGCTCACAAATTGTTTTGGGCACCTGTCATGCTCGATTATAATTAGCAAGCGGATGTCTAAATAATTGCCATCAGGCTCTAGCTGATGTATCAGTGTTGCCCCATTCCTCGCCTTCAGTTGTAGTATTATTTAAAGGGCCAGCAAGCTTTCACAAAGCAGGTGCCCTCAGCAAAGTCCAAAGCAGCCGTGTTCAGTTTGCAACAGCATCTGGAGCACTGAAAATAATTAACTGACCCAAGAGGGTTTGTTGTTGGTTTCCCCATTTGTTTTGTCCACACATGTCCCTGAAAGGCACAGAGACAGACATACACACACATATTCATGCACATGCAGGAAGCTTTTGATCATTACTCTGGCACTGCCAGGAGATGGAGAGGAAACATGCTCATCCCTGTGGGAATTAGAAATGGTTGTAAAAGTAAATGAGACAGATTAAAGCACCTTAAAGAAATTACGATGAGGTTGAGTTCCATCGTTCCATTCCAGGTATTGGAATAGGACCTACTGCCTGCATCTGCTCTTAGTTTGTTGGTCAAAATGTCAGTAAAGGGCTGACAACCTTTTGTGTTAGATCTGAGCTTGCTGCTATATAAGGCTGTGCTCTGGGGCCGGTGAGAGCTATCCCAGAGTGTATCGCCAGCCGTTGCGTGACGACTTGACTCACACTTGTCGTTCTTCCCTCTTCCTCTTTCCCCTCGATTAGGCTGCTGTGTGGAGAGATATGTCAGGACCACACGCACTCGTGCACAAATACACATTTACACACAAACCATAGCAAAGAGTCGTTGCCTGTGGGGAGACCGAGGGTGAGTCCTGCTCATCTCTACCCAACCCCCTCCCTTTGGGGTGTTTGAGTTCACTGCTGCTCAGAAGCGCCCTCACTAGGCTGATTAGATAGTCAGTGATTTCTTCTAATGCCGTTTTTATTTAAATATCACCATGTGGGTTGAGATATTTAATCAAGCAAACATATATGTCTGCGTCTAATTATACCAAATAAGAAATTATTTAGGTCTAATCCTATTCAGCAACATAATACTAATAAATCAAGTCATGTAACTGATCATTTAATGCAAGTAAATGTTGGCTTCTGCACCTGTGACTCCAGAAATACAAAGACAATTGGTTTTACATCTCGCCAACAAACTCCTTTCCAAGATCGACTCTTGTTTTTCCTCACACACAATCCATTTCATGTTTTCTCTTTTTAGCCTCCTCAAAAGGTTTAAACTTTTTCCTTTCCTCAGCCATGTCCGGTAGTCGAGCAGGTGGAAAAATAGTATAGCAAAATGCCTAGCACCATGACTATATGAGGGCCTGTGGCCGTAAATTTATAGGTTCTTCCAGGTCACATGACATAGCCAAAGAATTCCTCTTCTCCAAACCGACATAGGTGGTATTTCAAGAGGGGAGCCCCACTTGTAGCATTGATGGTGTCAAGCACTGTATATTGGGCTGAGGAATCATTTGAAATAACGTGTCACCTCTTTAGGTCACAAAGTCCACGGTGTGCCTTTATGGTCCAATATTCAAAATCCACTTTATAAACATTTTGTAACAGTCACATGTGTCCTTATCCCTGTGTATGAGGTTCACAAAAAAAAAAAACTTTCTACTTCTTTCATTGGCTTTTATAACCTCTTACCTAATTTGTGCTCAAAATGGTCCGTTTGAAAAAAACATTCCCCTGATGACATCATCAAGGGAATATGCTGTCCAGAGCAGTCTGTAGCAGCCCATCGGTCAGCTACGGTATTAATACAATGTATATATAATTCCACGCCACTAGGCCATCTTTACAAACTCTGACTCGTTGTCATGGTTAAGGGTTGTTGGGGGGGCATGGCCTTAGGGAGGACAGGGGTGGACAAAGCCAAAACAGCTCATCCAGAGGAGAAATAAATAAGGAGATTTTTGGTACATACCCTTTGCCTAATCTGAGAGGACTTTTCCTACTTAAACAGCATTGTTTGTGCAGGATACATTATTAATATTTTTATTTTCAATTGTAGCATGGGACTTTTAATTAAGTGTGCAATGTTCAGTGATGGCATGTAAAGATAATTATAATAAAATGAGAAAAAATTGCCATAAGGTATGACTACATCATGAAAGAAAAAACATGTTTCTCAGCCAACTCGAGACCAGCTGTTGGTATTTTAGCTTACTACCTTCAGCATGTGAGTTTGTGTATAAATGAGTGGATGAGTGATTGTAGTGTGTAGTGCACTACTGCATTTCCAGCAGTCTATGGGCGAAAGGCAGGGTACAACCTGGACAGGTTGCCAGTCGATCGCAGGACAGCACAGAGAGACAACAACCACACACACCTAAGGACAATTAAGAGATGCCAATTAACTCAACAGTTTATGTTTTTGGATGCCAGAGTACCTAGAAAGGATCCACGCATGCACGAGAAGCAACACGCAAACTCCATGCAAAAAGACTCTAAGGAGGAGACAAAGCACAAACTTCAAGAAACAGTCAAAAAAGTGAAACACTGTAAATGCTTTTCAGATGTACTGTACGCATTTATTCATATATATCGCAAATGATATTGTCATTGAATATTAAGAACTATTATTACACATTGCAGATTTCCCTACCATTGTGAACCGCTAGTCTTTTGGAGTTTCTGAAAAAGAAAATCAGGATGAATTGTGTTGAGCGCACTGGCAAAATCAGAGAACATGACCATCACAGTGTTGTTTTCCCTGTCTTGATCATTGTGCGTTTATTTAAGCAGTTGTATAATGGCATCTTCAGTTCTGGTTCTCTGGCTATGAGCAAACAACGGGTGGCCGCTTGTTTGCTTGCTCAGGTAGGCCAGCAGGAGTCTACCTAGGACCTTTATGATGTGGGTTGTCAGGGAAACAGGGCTATAGTCATTGTGAACAGTTGGCTGAGTTTTTTTGGTACTGGAACAAGGCAGGAGGTCTTCCACACACTGGTACCATCTCCTGGGTCAGGCTAAGGCTGAAGAAGGGTAGTAGAATCCCACAGCGCTGCTTTGCGCAGGCCTTTTGGACTGTAGGGCTGAAGGGGGAGGCAGCAGGAGCAGCCTACTCTTTTGCTCTGATTAACTTGATATGATTTAGTTGTATATTCCAAACATGAACCCCTTTTCAAATATGTTATATGTTTTAGTTTCCCTTTTGTCCCCATTTTTTCATCTTCCTGCTTTTTACAGAGAAATACAAGTTGTTTAACAATCTTGTATTTTTTACTCTCTGCAGTCCTTTTTTCTTGCTGCCTGCTCAGCAAGCTCTGTTGATAGTGCTTACTTTGATGGAGCAAACTGGTTCTGTCCACAGTCCTGCCATCACTGCTCTTATTTCAGCTACTGCCTGCTGGGCTACAGCTGACTGTTGGCTTTTGTTTCTTTTCCTTTCTGCTATCTCATCTGTTTGTAGCAGAGCTTGTGACATCCCCAGTGCTAACACTGCTGGTTTGGGACATGATGCACCAAGAGCTGCCCAGGAACCACTTTTAGCAGGCAGTCAGCCACAGATAAAGATTAGAAACCTCTAACTGCCATTCTAGATTCAACATCTAAATTCTTGAGACAATCCTTGTCTTTTCCTCTATTCAGTAAGTTTACTCTCCTGTTGTTGGAGGGGGTGAGTGTCGCTGGGGGCTCTAGCAGAGTGCAGCAGTTTCAGTTGGCTGGGTTTGTGCTTTGTCTCATATGTGTTCCATTCAAGCCTGGAACACCTGGGTTATTATACTTCCTTGGCACTCCCAACTTCCTGTATACAACAGTTCACTCTAATTTAGAGACTTGAATCTGGTGAAACTATTACCCAGAGGTGGGCAATTCTTTGCTTCCAGGGGGCCATATAAGCTTAGTTAAACCAACCAAAGGCTTGTTCATTGAACTATAGAGAGAAAAATCTTTCTGGAGGATAACTTAGAATACATGTTCACTGGATTCACTTTTTTTTCTATTTCTTAAGGTCTGCTTTTCCTGCTGGGCTAAAAAAGGGGCTCCTTCACCATAATAATGGTGTCTTAGTAAAGTAAATGTACTGCCTGGTTACAAATATACCACATCCACAAATTCTAAATGTTCCATTTCCCACAGTTTTTAGCCATATATCACAGCTAGCTACTCTTGTTCAGTTGGCTAGACCAATTTGGTGCAATTGTCCAACATTTAATTAAACTGCTCTAATGGAAATTGATATCACTGTATATGACTCAGACTTCTTCTATTGTCATTTGGTATACACAGAGTGTATACGAAATAAAATATTGTTTTGTACATCTCTCATGACATTTCCATTTCAGTGCAGCAATGATCAAATGTAAACATTGTGGGATATATATATATTAGGGGTGGAACGGTTCGGTTCGGTTCACGGTTTCGTGGTCACGGTTTTTGGTTCGGTTCGGTATATGTTAATTGTTACCCCGAAATCCCATAAAAATGTATGAAATTAATGAAAAAATCCCCCAAAATTAATGAATTGTAATTATTTTTAATGATCCGCGGAAACCCTGGATCATTTCCACATGTTCTGCTGCTTTAAATTTAATCATCTCGCACATGCCCTCTACGATCTCCAAGAAACTCAGAGCGGAGCGGACGGGAGCCACAGCGGAGGCTGTATGCTTTGCTTTTTGCAGGCGGTCTGGTGCGCGGCGGAGCGGAGTATGTGGGATTTCGCGGTTAGCATGACATGTTGGTCATGTTGCTGTTGGCATAACCAAAACGTTTTGCACAATGCTTGCACACCGTTGCACGACGCAATTCTCCACAACAACTGATTTTTTTCTGCTACACCTGGCTACGCTGCATCACTTCTTCTTCTTCTTCTTGTTTACTACTGGTGGTTGGCTTTGGTCGCAGTACCGCCACCTTCTGCTCTGGAGTGTAAACGCTTCGCCTATGAGAAAAAGGAGCAGCGCATGAACCGAACGAAACACATGCGAACCGAACCGAGACAGTCGAACCGAACGGTTCGGACGGTTTTCAAAAACCGTTCCATCCCTAAAATATATATATATATATATATATATATATATATATATATATATATATATATATATGCACTGAACCTGTTTGTCTAACAAAAGCCTATTAAGGAAATTTTGAAATTATGCTTTATAAACAATCTTAATTAGATTGAATTATAATAAAGGGTTCAAATCGTGTGTTTGGGGTTTCCCACTAATTTTTGTTTTGCATAAGAAAGGCATAGATGGATCACTTCGTTGCCTTCCAACCAACATTTTTTTTCTCTCAAGATAGATTAAGGGGTCCATCTGCACTTCTAAAAAAAAAAAAATGTGTCAGTTATTGAATAATGCATTTATACGTCAAACAGGCTGTTTGTCAGCTGATCAGTAGAGTCAAACAAATGTTTGACTTCGTAACATTTGTCAATACATGCCTGTTTTCAATATTTTACTTGAAACGTTGCTCCATGTGGTGCCACTTGGTGGAGATTATTTGAAGTAGGGTATCCAAAGTCTGGCGGGATAAATGGGCAACCAAATCATATCTATTTTTGTAAATTTACTTCCCCTTTCATCAATCCTCCAATCCCCATCCATTCTTCAGGATAGCCTGTTTTTACTTTGCCACCAGGGGAGAAATCACAATGCAATGTGTGATTTTCCTAATAGAAGATGACTGTTATCAGTTTGAATGTAAAATCTCATATCCTGTCATTATTAACTCAATTATCATCATATATCTATACTTTTCTCTTTACTTCATAGTGAAAGATAGAGAACCCCATTTATCCCACATGTTTAAATAGCATTCACATGTATCACCTGAAATCCAACCCATTTTTTCTTGCCACTTTGCTTGCGAGTACAGTCCAGTTGATTGCATCAGGCCAGCAGCAAGAATATTCAATGAGTAGGCATTGAGATTCAATGTGGATATATGAAACTTTTTAGTATTACTCATCACTGCTGATAAATCCCTCAAACAGGTGCGGATTTCTTTCAAGTTTTTTATTGGTGAAAAATAACAATACTTTAATAGTAACCACTTTAAATTCCTTGTTGACCTGTTTGAGTCGGGACAGAGCAGCACAGAGAGGGAGGAGAAAGGAACAACCTGTGAGGACTTAGCGAGTAGCGCCAATGATCACAAAAGATCAATCTAAAACATTTTCAAAATTTAGTTTAAGGGGATTGCGTAATTATTGCTGACTTATGATTCGCCCTTGAGTGGAATAAAAAAAAGTAATATTAAATTAAAATGGAAAATAAATATTTAGTAGAGTATAGAACGGAACAGAGCATTTTCAATCATAATTGCCATGAAATTTTTTCATGTTAAATGATGATGAAATATTTAAAATAATGAAGAAAAAAAATCAGTTATTAATGCTACATGTCAAGAGTAAATGCTTGTTTTATTTTCCTGTCTTATTTTTATACACTTTTCTAAGGTGCACATTGTGTGACCACTTCCACTATAACCTTTGCTTCTGTAAACACCTGAATATCCCCATTGTGAGACAATAAAGGGATTTTTCTGTTCTAAATGCTGAACCCTTTGCCTCAATACTTCTGACATTGCTTTTAATTTTGGGTTAAGGTAAACTGTGCAGTCACAAAACAACAACTTCAGGGTCACACTGTGCCCCTGAAGCTGCTCAGAGGCTCAAAAGGTTGATGAATACTGGTCTAAAGATTTAGCAGCAGTCAGCTGTGATGCAATCTTTCTTAAGGAACTTGAATATGAATATGGCATGTAAAACATTTGAGGCAAGGTGCAAAATACCAGACTTGTAAACATGAGATTTATTTAGAAGAGCAATGATGGGAAAGTGGAGATAAGTGGAGCCGAAAAATCCAGTGGTGTGAAAAAGCATTTACCCCTTCCTGATTTCCTTGATTTAGCATGTCACGTATCAAGTGTTTTAGAACACCAAATATTGTTAGAATATTAATATAACACCAGAAAACATCCACCCATCCCTTTTCTGCCACGCTTTATCCCTGCTGGGGCTACGAGGGGTACTGGTGCCTATCTACAGAAGTTTATTGGCGAGAGGCGGGGTACAGCCCAGACAGGTCGCCAGTCTATCGTAGAGCAACACAGAGATAAACAGGACAAACAATCATTCATGCACACACTCACACCTAAGAGGAATTTAGAGAAGCCAGTTAACCTAACAGTCGCGTTTTGGGACTGTGGGAGGAAGCCAGAGTACCCGGAGAAAACCCATGCATGCAGAGGGAGAACATGCAAACTCCATGCAGAAAGACCCCAGGCCCGGAACCGTTTTGCTGCAAGGCAGCAGTGCTCCCCACTGTTCCACTAAGCAGCCCGCCACAAAAACCTATACATTTACATGCAGGGTTTTTTTAACAGGTGAAAAAAAAGATCTAATTCTTTGCGAACTTTCTTCTCTCAACATTGTAGACATTTGCCCATTTAAGTATTTATATTTTGAAATTATGATCATTTTTGTCACATTTTAGCCCAAATTATAAAGAGTGCAACTTCAAAATATTTGGAAGCCAAAAAAAAATACAGTTTTGTGAGAGAAAGTCATTGCATTTGTCTTTATGTTGATCAGTTATTCATTAGATTTGTTGTGTTTCAAAATGTAAGGGATTTGACAGAAGGAGATGTTGCAGGGTAACATACAACCAGGCCTTAAACAACAGCATGAAAAGATATTGCTTGAGTAAAACTTGATATTGTTTACTCTCTTTTTTCACTACTTTGATCTGGGATGCAAGACCTTAGTTATCTTTTTTATAACATGACATATAAAGAAAGAATTACAGGTACAATGGCCTAAACTAAAAACTAAAACTAGCTTTTCTTTCCCTGTCATTCCTCTAAAACTCCCTGCATTGCCAAATGACTGTTTTTCTGCAGAGATTGTGACCACAGGATTCCATTCTTTGCTTTATTTTGAAGTAAAGAATGGTATCTTTTGGTCACCGCTCCATTTTAAAACTTTTTAATAATTGATATGAGTGTAGGTGCGCTTTTTCAGTAGTCACTTTTTCGTTGCTATTCCCTGACTGATGGAGAAACATTTGTTTATTCCAATGGTATCTATTCTTGTATTAATCATGAAATAGTGCTGTTTTTAATTTCTTTGTTTTATCCTTTTATATACTGTGTTTAGATTTTAACGGAATGAAGATTTAATCGGCCGTGTTTTTAAACTTTTTTATCACAGATAAATCTAAATGAAATCTTATTATTGGCCTGTCTGAAACAACTTGATCTGTGGCTACATTTAGAAATGTTGTGTTCATATTCAGTAGTCTGGAACCTAAAGTTTCAGCAGGACCTTGAAAGACTCATTCACGTGTTCATCTTTAGTAGAACTGATAACTGCAGCAGTGCTTCAAAGTTTTGACCAAACTGTCGATCAGACTGCTGCATTTGATCCAGAATCACGCCTGCTTCTTAACCAAAATTAAAAAAGCCGAGCACATCACCCCAGTGCTAAAATCATTACACTGGCTCCCTTATCTCAGAGAACAGGTCTCAGAATATCTCTTAAATTTAATAAATCACTGAATGGCTTAGCTCCGAAATACAGTATACTGTAGGCCTGCTGTCAGTGTATTAACTGCCCAAACCGCTCTGGTTTTTTGAGGTTTTCTGCCTCAAATCTATTCTGCATACCTAGTATCAGACCCAAACACGGAGTAGCACCTTTAAGCTCTTATGCTCCACTTATCTGGGAAAAACTCTGAGAAAACTGTATAAGTGCTGAACCCCTAAGATTTAAAACATCTGTTTTGAGTGTGCTAACTAAACATAATTAGTTCAGTCTAACTTTCTCCTTTGAATCTCCATTTACTAATTGGGTGACTTCTACAGAGATGGTAGCACTGCTTCTCTATAGGGATATCAGTGTTAAGAGGGCTAAGTGTTTTGTACAGTAAATGCATGCCATCATTTTTTATATGTATCAGCAAACTGGATTGAAAACAATGTGTCCCTGTTCTCTTTTTACAGTTTATGTACTAGTTTGTGTCAATCTGTTCGGTGAAACCTAAAAAAAAAATGGATTAGAATATGTAGAAAGGTTATTTTTGCAGGAAGTATGCACCACTTGCCCACATTTATTTGTTTTAATAACCATGGGAGGAATGCACTGGATTGTTACCCTTGAAAGGATAGACTAAATTAGATAATTTTTACTTTATCAAATGTCAGAAGTATGGCTTGAGGAGCTGCCAGCTTTCTGTCTTTCTGTGAAGTCTGAAATTGTTTTTTTTCTCTTTTACCAGCTCTTGACGCTTACAGCATTTGGCACCATACCAAAAGGATCCCAGATAAAGATACTTTATGAAATGTTGCTTTCGACTGCTCTCCAGTGTGCAGCCCCAGATATGTCGAGAGCTCTCTGTTTTTCATGCACAGTTGTCCATCATGTTTGCTTTTTTTTAAACCCCACCTCCTCGCATTTATCTCACACAACTGCTCTAGTAAATATTTCTTTTTGACAGAAAAGGTAAGCAAGAATGCTAAACATGTCAGAATGCTTAAGTCCTGTGGAAACCTCAGGCTATGGGACCACCTCTCTGCTCTTCCCTCAGCGGAGAGTGATTATCACTTGCAAAACCGTCAATCGGGAGCATGTTGATTTGTACATGAGAGCGGCTTGCTTCCTGCTATTACAATGTGTTGCAAGATGACAGAGTTACCCCGGAAGGGGACCAAGTCATGAGCAGAGGAAACACAGAAGTAGGTCAGTTCCTAGTCGTTTGTTACATCATACATATTCATACAAAAAGCACCCAGTTGCTGCAGAGCAAACTCATTCCAGACGGTGTGTTTATTCTGTTCACTGAGCCCCCCTCCTATTTTAAATGTTAACAATTACAGATCATGGTAGCCATGTAAGTTCTGGACTCCGACCCTGAATGAATATGCAGATCTAATGTTATGCCTTATTGTATAGATATCCAAATGTATTTATCAAATATCCTCGAGCAATTAAAAATGTATATTTCATTTCTGCGTTTTCTAAAAGAATAGAGTATACCAAAATGTTCTTTGGCAAAATATTTTTTCCCCACTGCATTAAAATGTAATCTGATTTGAAAAAGTATAATGAAACCAGTTAAAACTAGTAATAGATTTTAAAATGCATTTTGAATTTGGGGATTTAAACACTTATCTCCACCAAATATTAAGATAAAGTTGTGAGAACCCAAAGATCACTCAGGGCACAATGAGATAGATGGTGATTTTGTTTCATTAGCTACCACGAAAATCCTGATTTAGTTAGTTTGTTTGCTTGTTAATTTTAATGGCACTATGCCAAACCCTTGAGCGTCTGAGTTTTATGGAAGGATTAAAAAAACCAGTCCGTATTCGTCACATCTCCTGGTGGTAAAGCTGCATTCCTCCACCGTGTGTGTTCATTGCCGTTTTAGCTCAGACACAAATCCCAGTTCTGCAGGCAAAATAGTTGCCAAGATACTTTTAGACATAAAAGGCCAGAAAGTGGTCTGACATCAAGAAAGATTAGCAGGGAAAAAAACAAACACACAGCTAATCTCTGATAATGCTAACGACTATTTTAACCAATTCATTTGTTTAGAATGGCTTCGTTTAGTCTTTTAGAAAATAATTAAAGATAATCAGTAACAGCACTATCTGATTAGAATTGTTTTCATGAAGAAAAAGGTTTAAAAAGTATGTCGTAACTACCGTTGCTTTGATTGACAATTAGTTTTGTTTACGGTAATATACAAAAATGATCATTTAAAATTATATTAAACTCTAAATATATGTGATAGCTAATTTTGAATTAGTCCTCAAACAGAGCTTGCTTCTCTAAGCCAGACATGAAAGCAGAAAACAGAAGATCACATGCCACTGGAGTAAGGTTAACGTATATTGATCTTCAGGCAAAGGTTACAAATCAATAGTTCATTGCTGAAATATTTCAAACGTAAACTCTGACAGCCATGTCTGGATGAGGATTAACGTTTATCTTTTCACCACTCAGACAGAAGTCACACTCCAAATGTGAAACCATAGAAAGTTTTGTTTTCAATCGTCTTAAATTATCCTGAAATAATCAAAATATTCAAAACCCTGGATTAAGTTTTTTTTTTTTTTTTTTTTAATCTTCCTAATTAAGACAAAAAGCTAAACAACAGTTAAATACTGTACTTTGATATTGACAAGAAGTGCTATGGGCTTTGAAGAATTTGTCGCCATGGCTGTGCACACAGGTGCAGCTGATTCTCCAGCCTTTTTTGATTCCTTTTAAGCTGATTTAAACACTAGTTTGGTGTTATTGGTGTTAATTTATATTTGAAGTACAACTCAACCAAAGTTTATGACAGTCAGAGACAGTTTGGTTTCTAATAAACCACAGAGGCTGAAATCAACACCCGTTAGATGACGACTTCTGTCAACAACAGACTGGCGCAGCAGAGTGAGGGGAGCAACAGTCAGGAGAAAATCTTATGCCTGTAAACAAAATTCATTAATTTGGATGAAATCTGAAGGGCAGCAAAAGTGTAGTAAAAAAAACAGAAAGCATTAAAATGGGAAAAATGTTACTTTTAGTCTAGAATAAGGATTTGGAAATCTTTTGGTGTCAGTGTGTCATAATATCAGGAGTATTTTGTATGGATATCTATTGATGATCCCCCAAACCCATGGATAGGAGGGGGCGGCGTTCCAGAATCTCTGAGCCAACCAACTACTGATTCAACTCAGTCCTGGTGAACAGAACCTTCCTTTTATCGCACATTTTGTTTTCTCAGTGGTGAAGATGATGGAGAGAATCCTCTGCCCCATACAAGCACTCTGTGGCAAAAGGATTGTGGGATTGTTCTCGCCGTGTTTGCGTCGCTGTTAGTGCCACTGGCCTCTGTAAATCACAGCCGAGAGCAGGGCAGGCCCATAAACCCCCAAATGTTCTGTGGTCTTCTGGGCCGCTCCTTCCAGTGTGAAAGTTTTAAATATCGAACACTACGAATGGCAGAGGGAAATCCCCCACAAACTGGCCGCAACAGAGAGCTCTAGGCGGGGATTTCCAGGGCTTTCTCCTGCAGGTATGCTGAAGGTGGCGCTCCGAACAAGAACTGCATATTTTAGTGGGATCATAATCCTGATGGGCTGACTGCACAGGTGATGTTTGGAGTTGGACTTTCTTGCTTAAAAATGTTTTAAAACAATTTTTCCAACTTGCAGATAAACAACCAGAGCAACAAAGCACACACAGCACCACAGTTTCATCCCGCGTCTGACCAACCATTGAGCATTTGCACGTTTTTGCAGCCCACAATCATGTCTTCGGTGTGCATGTGTGGAGGACCAGATCTACCTTATTTAAAAACAAATACAATATGTATATGTATAAATAAATGAATGCTTAATAAATAAGCAAACAATTAATTGCCCCCCAAAAAACAATAAACAAATAAATGTAGGTTGAAAATAAAATTATACAGTAAGACATATTTGTATATATCTCATTTAATTAGCTTCTTTATTTGTTTGCCTTTGTAATAATAACCTTATTTATTTATTGTACTTTATAATTTTCAACTTTACTTATTAATTACTATATATTTTTAAGTATTTATCTATGTGCACGTGCAAATATTTTTGTCTGTATTATCCTTCCTTTGTATTTTTTTTACCCTATTTATTTCTTCCACGCTATTTATTTCTGTCAGTCGTTTTTACATTTCTGTTTGCATTTCTACATCATTATGCAAATGAGGAAGGGGTGTGTCTTAGAGGGTCAACTTCTGCCCATTGGTTGGTTAGCATTTTACTACATCAGTCAAATCTACAGGAGGGGAGTAGAGTCTGAATTCAAGTCTGAAGTCACTGGCCGTTTCTCAATTCATAAGAACGGGAGTACGGACTCGTGTCCTCACCAAGTACGTTCTTGAGAAGAACACAGGTAAATATGGACTTGGGGAGAAAGGGAGCACGCTGCCTGAATATGGGTCAATTGGAACAGAAGCGTTTTTCATTGTATAATTTTATTTCTACCTACATTTGTTTGTTTATTATATTGTTGGGGATTTTTAATTGTACGCTTATTTATTTATTGAGCATTTATTTATTTGTTTATTTATTTTTAAGTATGGTAGAGCTGGTCCTCCATATGAATGCAGCAAAAGGGAAGAAGTAGAAGAAAGAAAAGAATGGGCGCTGTAAGAGAAATGTTAAGAAATGTTCTTCTTCGCCTAAAACCGAAAATGTCCACATTAGTAGCTAAACATCATCTTGATTTTTTTTAAAGAGGGAATTTCCTGCATTATTAAAACCGGATTTGCAGGGATGGATCAAATAATACACTATTTCCGCTACCTCGCAGTAAATTTCAGGCCCTGTAAACTTGTTTTTGGATGTTCAGCATTTCTTCCAATAAATGAAAATTTAGCAGCAACAATAAACACTTACCTCATAAAGCCAATTTAAAAGCTTTATATTGCTGCATTTCTTTTAGCATTGTCCTGAGAAGGGCAATAAATATGCCCTTGTATACAGTCTCTGCATCAGATAATACAGTTTTTCAGAACATGCTAAACATTACAGGTGAAAGAGAAAATGTTATTTGTTGTAATTGAAGCCCCGCAGTTCTGGCTTTTGTCGGCTCATACAATGATAGCTGTAGTCAACGCATTCATTCTTAATTTCAGTACACCCTCGCTGCTGTGCAACGCTTGTCCTTCCACCACTTTAGGAAAAAGAGAAAAAAAAAAGAGTTGCAGGAGAGCGTGGGAGAATGAATAGAAACTGAGTCAGTCACAAGGCTATGAATTGCACTGATAGTTCAAAACATGATGCTATTTCTGCCAGCTACAGTTATTCACTCAACCCTAATACAATCAGACACTCCAACACAGCGATTATGCGGAGGGCGAGATTGACCTCTCCTCAACTCCCGGAAGCCTGAGCTTCACTTTCAGAATCGCTTCTGTGATGTGGACAGAAGAAGAGGATTGAAAGAGAAGAAAAGAAAAGCTTTGACTTGTCTGTTAAAATATTGGGTTATGGCTTTAATCTGAAACTCATTTCACTTCTAGTGACTCTTCACTATTGATTAATCTTGGATTTTGCTTCTCTACAAATTTAAAAGCTTTTAAAAGAAAAAGGGTGTTTTTACAGTGCTTTTTAAGCTTAGTTAAGCCTTGGCAATCAATTTTAGGGTTTTAAATCAGTTCCAAACTTTTACCAGAGTAGGTCCTTATTCCAGCTCTCAACTGATCTTTTGGGAGAAAAGGAAAAGCAGCAGGGAGTAGACGGACAGTAGAGGATTTTTCTATTATTTTATAATCAATTATATTATATTCTGTTCTATTTTACTTTATTCTATTCTAGGATTTGTGATTTAGCATTTGAAAAATAGTTGGTCATTCGGACAAAAAGAACAGGGCCTCCTGATATTTGTTGCCTTTCCTCTATATTAGGTTATAATGATCTTTTGCCTAAATGATAGTTCTCCCCTTAGAACTCAGAGGAAGCTCTTGAACTAATGAGAGATTCTCATAAAATAGAGAATGACAAAGGAGGTGAGGGTTCCAGAGAGGCAGTCATTTTAAGCTTCTGCTAAAAATATTGAATCAAATGAAAATAGTGGAGTCAACAGAGAACTTAGGCATTGCAACCTAGTCTAAAGTGCACTGAAACAAACATGGCAGCCTTTAGTTTGTTGCCTTTATTTAAAGCAGTAGACAACTAAGCACCCTCCTACATTCTCTTGCTGGTTTATATCCTCTCCAAGGTGTGTGTTGCTTAAGTGAAGCACTGGCAAACAATGGTGGCCTCTCTGCATCGGCTTTATGTTATCAAGCACAGCTATGACGGCGCGTATCACCAACTCTCTGAGGATTCTTTTCTTAGTGCTGCCGAGGAATTGTTTCGCCTATCGATCCACTCGCATGTAAACACGGTATCATCGGTCTGGCTCATGGTATGGATACACAGGAGATTTTCAGCTGGGGAAAGGAGGAGACTTTGCACACTACACAACGTGTTAGTCCTCTTCTATTTTTGTACACTGCCTCTGTGATTTAACAACTCTCCTGATGGCTTCTAGTAAAGTGCTGTACAGTAGAGAAAAATATGCACTGGCCATCTTAGTTTTACTCTGAATTTCTGTCTTAAATTCTCAACATAAATACATTGTTCAACTATGATTGAAACCTTAGCGATGGTGTTAAAAGATTAATTCAAAGTGAGGGTTTAAAATCACGTCATGCTTGGGATTATGATGTGATTATCCTTAACCGATAATGTAATGCTGCGAGCTATCACTAGAGGAAATGCTTCCCATTGGTTATAGAGAGCCCATCAACTGGTGCAGAGACCATAGAAAAGGCAGGCTATGCCCCGTTCCCTGCTCTGGGTCATTCTTTCTGCCTGGCTGCTCTTCCCCATTGCTCACCAACAGTCACCACTCCCTCCATGTACAACAGCACTGCAGCGGTGGGTCAGACGTCTCCCACTTGGGACTCAATGTTTCCTTTTTTTCTATTGCTGAGCCCAGTGCTGGTTGTGTGTAAGTGAAATGTCAAGAGAGAGCTGAGGAGAACATGTCTGTGGGTAAGCTGGTGATTTTCAGTGCTTCAGAGATGACTAAGAAGTTATTTTTCTATTCAAGCTCCAATATTCATTTTGGTGCTTTAAAAGTGGCCATGATCTTAAAACACTCCACTTCTGTGTCAGGTTTTCCAAGAAATCCGTATTTGGAGAATCATGCAATGAAAGGAACATGCTAATTGGTATACAGGCCAATGCTGTCACAGCTTCCCAGTTGGTCGCTGCGCCCAAACAGATTTCTATCCGTTGCCACAGAGCTTGGCCCCCGGTGAGAGTTCCTCCGACGTCAGAAGCAAACCTGTGTGCTTTTAAAAAACCCACTAAATCCACATGGCCAACAGCACCAGGTGGTTAAATTGGAGACTGTCCTGACTTCTATTTTCAGCCTTCGTCTTTCTTTGCCTTTCAGCCCTTTTTTGTCCGCATTTAAGGGCTGGCATGATTCAGGCACCAATATGCTCTCTATGCTTTTACTGTAAAGTAATTGTATTCCACTTTTAATGATAAAAGATTGCAGCTACTGTATGTGTACATAATTAATTGTTGGGATGTCACCAGGTAACGTTGTCTTTTTGCTTCCTATATTAATTTATATGAGCTTGTTTACCTCTTCAGTTATTATTTGCATTGACAGGGTATTCAAGCTGTTATTATTGAACATGTCAGACACTGTGTATATTTGTTGATATAGTGAGAAATGTTTTAAAGCTTTAGACAAGAATCCAATAGGAGCTGTAACTCTCTTTATTTAATTATCCAAGAATTATTGCCGTGCTGATGTTCCTTCACATCTAGAAAAAGGACCATCACTTTAACAATGCCATTGCTTATAAAACAAATATGACTGATTTATCTATTATAAATGTGATAATAAGGTAAGAAAAGCAGGATTTAATTATGCGTAGTGTACAGATCTTAACGATTTGTAAAAAAAAAAAAAAAAAGCTTTGACAGCAATTCATATTTCACTGCAACACAATAGTTTGGCAGGGAAAGATTTAGAAGTTATAATCATTTTTAATGCCTGGCTTCAGGGAACTTGATATTTGAGTCAGATAAAGTTTGCGTTTGCAAAAAGTTTATTGCAAGCTGAAAATCATTAGGAATACAGGCAGGCAGACTGGTTGCAGGCTTGAACAAGCAGAAGATTGGAGAATCAACTGGTGATTAGGGCTGGGTAAAAAAACGATTTAATCGATTTTGAATCGATTCAAAATCTTTGCAAAATTGATGTCTAGGGATTGAGATCGATTAGTTTTATGGTGACGTGTGTGACGTTCACATTCAAATGAGCAGGAAAGATGCACTCAAAATGACCTCAAGGCAGACAGCTGCAAATATATCCAATAGGTTGACTGAAGACATTAATAAATGGGGGCTGACCAGAAAAACACCCTGTAGTTGTTACAGACAACGCTGCAAATATTGTTTGTGCAGTGAAGATTATGCAGCTCATGCATGTCTGCTGTGTCCCCGCTGTGTCACGTCTGCTTGCTCAAGTGAGGCTTCACTTTTTCACTTTTCACAAACAAGTTTGCACTTTCGAGACAATTTTGTTCACATCTCAAGTTTAAACTGATTTACAAGATTGCACTCTGTGTTTAATATGACAGGAAAAAATAAATACATCAGTGTTTTGAAATACAGATGAAGCACTTTCATTGTTGTAAAAAAAAACAGATCGAATCGAAATTAATCGATTTAGAACTGCATGAATTAAAATCTAATCGATTCAGGACTTTGGCGAAAATACCCAGCCCTACTGGCGACTGGCTAAACTGAGTGATTGCAGGCCTGAAAAAGCAGATGACGACTGAACAGAGAAGAGGGAGACTTTGAGCAGACTGCAGGCAGCTGGGAATCCAGTGAGGGCAGACTGAGCACAGGAACACAGGAAGGCTAGTGGTGCACACTCACACTGAATGAGTCTCATGCAGACTAGGAGGAGATATTCTGGTCAACACTGGCCGAGAGAGGGACTTAGGGAAATAGGTATGATAACAACAGGTAGCAGGGGCATCTGCTCACTCTAGTTAGCGTAGCAGAAATGGGCTATCTGCCAGACAGCAAAAATCAGAACATGACACCTATAGTTTGGGAACATCAATAAAAGAGGGAGACTTTATCCTTGAGAGGAAGATTTGTCACAAAAGCAGACATACCCCTATAGCAGTGGTCGCTGCCTTCCTCTTTGTACAATCTCTCTAGATGTTCCAATTCTTGGACTTTACCTATCTTCTGTTTAAGTGCAATTCACAGGTTACCTCTGCAATTTGACTGAGAACTGTGAAGAAAGATAATTTACTCTCTGCTCAGCCATTTTTTTTTATTGATTTAGTCTTTTGGGACACTATCTTCCTGAAGCTACAGTTCTGCATGATACAGTCCAGATCACCACAATTTGGAGATGGTTGAATGAGCCGACCTATTCAAGTGGGCATTTCTACTGCAAGTCAATCTGCCGCTGGACATGCAAGTGTTAAATCAAATCCGTAGCCTAGCTTCATATTAGCAGAACCTTATGAAAAGAAAAGGCCCCACAGCATCATGGATCCTTGACCATACTTGTGCATGTTTTACTCATCTTTCCTTCAGTTCAGACAGGTTTAGTAAAGAAGATGCAAGATTAGAGTTGTTTGTAAAAATATTAATGTCACCAAATTAAACAAAAAGTTTTTTTGTATCACCTTGAGATAAAGATATGAAAACGTTTAAAGATTCCTCTGCAGAGGTTGCATTTGTAAATAGGTTTGCTACAAAATGCTTCTATTCACAACACCCTACTTACTGTGCCTGTCCTTGGATTATGTAGATACTGAATCCCATAAATGCCCCTTGAAATGTTTTCCTTACTTTGGAGAAGCTTCTTTCAAAACATAATATAATGTGCATATGAAAATGACAGAGATAAAAGTGACATATAGTAATTGCTGCAGCTCTCGCTCTGCCTCTGACTTCTATTTTTCCTCTCACAAGCTCAGTTAACACACTTTCCAGTGTGAAGAGGCTAATAAGCTCACCATTCTGCACTTATCGCACCTGAAAATAGCACGCTCATGTTTATGCGCTGCCTCTCGCAGTCCTTAAAAATACCACCCTATATTTGGAGAGTGCTGTTTGGCAACAAGCGAGGCGCCGAGTCGCAGCAACTCCGCATTGTTAATTTGTCTGACCTTTTGTTTTGTCTAGCTGCAGAGTGGGAGGCTACTGACTTGAAGAAGGTAGAGGAAGCCTACGAGACAGTCAACATGGAAATAAGGTAAGAGAAAATAAAGAATTAGAGGGGGAGGTTAGCTTCTGTTGTCACATAGTTACAGATGACTGTTGAACACTGTGTGGATAATGCATTTACTTCTCACTTAAAGTTGAGTCACTTTATATACTTGTTATATATATATTGGACAATGTCGCAAAGTTTATTTTTTTACCTGATTTGTGAACCATACTTTATCCCAATTATAGTTATTTAACTGGGATGGATATTTTTCTGCAGTTTCCCATATTTCTTTATTTTAGAGTACCCAAAATAAAGAGAGCCTTTTGAGTTTTAGCTACTCAACATATGACACCCTCTTTTTAAAGGGACCAAACTAATTGGACAGTTGACTCAAAGATCACTTGATGCAGCTAAAAGACCTGAATTAGATTTTTTAACACTCCTCAAATCATATTTATCAAAAAACCAGCTTAAATCAGATGCAACTGGACTTTCGTTCATCGGTAATTGGTGCCCTGATGTACAGATTGCTCCAGTGATATAAGTGATAAAGACTCCTTGGTAGACGTTAAAAGGTCTTTAGAAAAACTGATTAAAGTCCGGTTGCCTACTATTTAAGGCTGTTTTTTGTTTCCCATGACCCGGATGACTGACAATTTGCTCAGCCACACAATGTTCATGTTGCCAAAACAGAACAAAAAAATAATCTGAAAAATAACTAGAGTATTAAGAGTGATCTATAGTTTGGTGAACTTATCAAGCCAAGGAAACTGGACGTTCACAGGGGAACAGTGTTAAGTGAACAAAACTCTTCAGGAGGTAGAGATGTCAATAGTCTAGCATAAAGAGGATTGCATGAAAGGAAATACTGAGAGTTCACTACTGGGTGGAAGCCAGCTGTACGCCTCAAGGATACAAAGCCTAAAACTATCTACATTTTCGGTTCTGAAGGATAGTTGGACGGATCCTTATCCAGTATAATGGCAAGGAAAAGTTAGAATCAGCTCATAATACATAGCGTACCACGTTATCTGTAAAACAGTGTTATGCCATGGAATAATAACACTGGGAGACGTGTGTTTGACACAGAACAGAAGCAGGTGAATGACTTCTATCTTTGGAGATAAATAAAATTAAACCTATTTGGGATTGGTCTAATGATTTGGTCCCTGAAGAAGGGATTGTGTTGAATGCTTTAGCTCTTTATATTTTTGTGTAATATTTTCTTCTTTCAAGCATTAAATCAAAGCTGAAAGTCTGCACTTCCTACTGCATCTGATTGGTTCATTAAAAATGTAATGTGACAATGCACACAATCATTTTTGGCTGTCTAAAAATATTTGTGGACACCATTTTAGCTACTGTTTGCCAGGTTTTAAATATACTCCATCCTTCTGTACTAAAGGGGTGTGGAAAGACGCACAGTAATGAATCTGTACTGTGCAACACCTGAGGCAAAATTTAATGAAGAAAAACAAACTCTATTTGATGCCTACTGTGCTTTGCTTGGTAGGATCTTCTTAACTTGTTTTCAGTGGCATCTATGTGGGTTATCCCAAAGTATTTATGGCTCAAATTAGTAATGAGGACACAGTAATTACTTAGTTTGAGATTTTCTTTTTTGACCACTAAATGTTCCTTCTCCAGCTCTAATGTCTTTGCAAATCAATATAGAGTTAAACCAAAAAGTGTGCAAAGCACAGTTAAAATGCCAGTCTTGTAATGTCAAAATGTACGGCAATGACAATTATCTCTCTTTTACCTTAACTTTGACCTGTATATTTTATACTTCAACTAAAACAAGTATCTTATGTATAGAAAAAGGAAAAAAATCTGCAATAACCAAGTGTTTGAACCAAATTTATCATACAGTAGGATCTGATCATCATGTAAAATCTTGGCTTGCATCTTTTGTGAGCTGTGAAAGCATATCTTTTGACTAGAGTCTTTTTTAAGTGAGGTCTGAGATTTTCTGACAGATTTAGTTCTTAAACCTCCAAGGAACTTTCTAATTGTTTGATTTCCTGTCATGGAGCCATTATTTTATGAAGTCTGAGCTATGTTTTGAATCATTTTGGTGCAATGAAATGAGATTCCTCTATTTCTGCATAGTTTCACCAGATCCATGGAGGTTCTTGGTCAACAATGACTTAATTTAGATCTACTGAATTTCAATGAGAAATGTCTAGAGATTAACAAGCATGATCTTAAAATCATTTAACCTGGTGTTTTTCTTTGTATAACACAGCCAGCTGGCCTTTTTATAGTGGTTTGTTCAATGTTTACATCCATGGTATAGAGTAAGGCTGAATTAGTAGCATTGCAGAAACTAGGCCCTTAATATCAGCCCATGAAAATGTTAACAGTGCCTAGCCTTAAAATCTAAAGGTCTTTTAAAGGGTTCATATGGGTGTAAAATGCGTACCCTGTATTGAATATCCAGTAATAATTATTAATGATCATTTCTAATAGCAAATAACTATAATAAGGAATTAACCTTTTTAATGTTAAGAGGTCTAAAAGCTTCTTGCACAGATTTATCCTATCTTTTCATAACCAATCATGCGCATTCTGTCACTCATTACCTATTGTAAAACATGTACAGTATGCACATTTGACAAAAGTTTACCACCATAAACAAGAGCTAAGCACAGTAACTGTGGCAATCACTGAAAAGTCATGATATTTCCAGTTTACATGGCATTATTTCTTAAAATAAAAGAGGAACTAAGAGCTGGAGTTGGTTTTATGTTCTTTATTTGTATTTTAAGTCCACTTTCCTCCAGTTTTTCTGTCCCAGTTAATCTCTGCTGGGTGTTTCCTGATGGACTATGAGGTTAAAATGTAGCCCTAATAATAACTTCTAAATATAAAGGACATCTATATGCGGTATGAGAAGCTTCTCCTTATAAATATTTAATTCTCTGCCAATTAATGCCACTGATATATTGTGTTTTCAATACCTAATGTCTCTAATGGACCTATTTAATGATTTTCTATTATTGTTCACACAAAACTATGGCAGAAATCTCCAGAGTAAATCAGGAAGTAAAACAACGTGATGGGCTTAAAGGTGGCGGAGTCAGAGGACACTCTTGACTTTACTGAACAAAACCTGCTCCCAACCATGTTAGCTTAGGGGAGAATGATACTATGATAGCAGAAACAGAGGTTGAGTAAACTGTCTTTGTCAAACGGAAAACTCAGTTTCCTTTATTTCAGGTTTAGGAAATTTAAAGTTTTCACGAAAACCTGCTTTGTAAAAAGGACCCTAATGGTTCATAACCACCATCAAATTTCACACTGTCATTATCGATACAGAAAAAAAAAACATTTAAAAAGAATATTTGAGAGAGAAAACTGATTACATACATAGTCACTTTAACAGTCACTCAAATTTCCTTTGCAAAGCTTCTGCAAGGTCATTGCTGATGTCGTTCTGCCCTGGCATGCTATTAGCAAATAAAAGTATATTTTAGAGTGGTACTTTGACAAAACTCCTGCTTTAATGATGGTGCTCACAGTTTTTAATGATAAATTAAGGAAATTTGGCATTTGGCTGCCATGTTACTTTTTAAGTAGCAAGGGTTTACTCTCTAACAAAAGCCTGTTTTTTCTGGTAAATATTTTATAATAAATAAACAGTACAGTTTTATTTAATGTAAATATTTTTTCACTCTCTGTTAAATGCATTATTGTTTTCATAATGTTCTAGCACATTTTTGCTCCAAACTAATTACAGGTTTCTCTCTGTTTATCCTGACTGTAAATTCAGTCTTCTCTCTCTCTTTTGTGCTGTAAAAGGAAATTTACACACAAAATGAGTCAGTGCATGAATGTCAAGACCTGTGCCCTTGCTGCATATCACATGTGCACACTGTTATGCAACCTCCAATACTTCTCTGACCCCAATTCATTCCCCAACACTAACCTACCTTATCCAGAACCACCCTCCTTAGACATTTGTTAACCCCATTCGCACTTATGGGTTATGAATATTTAAATGAGGGCTTGTGCACAGTTAGAGATAGGGCTCACTTGCCTTATCTGCCATTAGTGAAGAAGAGTGGTCCTCACCAGCTTATATAATGGAGGAGTCTGCATAGGAACGGGGCTTTTAAGGGGGCACCGCATCAAACTACTATCCAAGAATTCAGTCACTAAAACAGGCAAGAGAAATAAAGCCTCACAGCCAAAAGCTCACAAGCCCTTAAGGTTTCTAAAGCAATCTTTAATAGCCTTTTAATGCTGTGCCTTTGTGTTACTAAAAGTATTTCACAATGTTATTATTATTATTATTAGAAATTTCTCATGAATTAATAATCTCCTTAAAACAGCTTTAGATCATTTGTTAAAGTATTGCTTTACATCTCTGTAAAGTATACAATTATATCCAGAGTCATTAATGCACTTTTTGCTTTTTGTTTCTGCAGTGATCTACAGAAGAAGCTGGAAATAGACTATGGGACAGATTGGGAGTATTTGTATCTGAACGGCCAATGCTACAAGCTGAAAGTTTACGAGTAAGTACAATCTGACAATCTCAAGACACAGTAATTACTTAGTTTAAGATTTTATTTTTCGGCCACAAAACGTTCCTTCTCCAGCTCTAATGTCTTTGCAAATCAATATAGAGTTAAACCAAAAAAGGGGCAAAACAAAAGTAAAAAGCCAAGGGTGGAAAGTACGCCCATCACAATCAGATCCACGGAGCCGAAACGACACACATAAACGAAAAAAAATAACTAACGGAAAAAAAAGGAAAAAAAAGATCCAAAAACCAAATCCAGGATCAAAAAAAAAAACCAATAAGTACCTTAAAACAGCGCTAAATCAAACCATAAAGTACACCATTACACACAAGGGATACACTGATAAACACACTTATTAAAACTGACACTAAAGTGATCTACAGAAGATCTTTCAGTAAGGTTTCAATAGACACGCCTGATTTTTTTTTTTTCTTAAATGGATAAAATGAAAATTGCACTCTCCATGATCCTGTAATTCAGTTTGTTGCTGAGTAACACGATGAAGCCATTAAGCAAAGTGCGCCTTACTAACTGTTCAGGTTGCACTCAGGGGTCAGCAGAGATTTCCTTTTGCTGTTACACCCCCTTGATGTTTTTGCTACGGAATGCATTGATTATAAATGGAAAATAAAGTAATTTGAAAGATCATAATGCAACAGTTTTATTTCCATTGTGACATGACATAAAGCAGAGTTGTAGAACTGATCTGTACGTTCAACAGAAGCCAGGAGCAGCAAAAATGGTGTAACTCTTATAGATTCTTGAGTTATGCTGGATAAAATTACAATATTGGCATTTTTCTTATTTTGCATAATTTTAGAATGTTCTTATATATGGTAATCCTAATGACAATTGAGTTCCTCCCAAAGGAGTCTGGGTTAAAAAGCTCATCCTCTTTGTAAGTTGGCATGCATCTTACTGGACTTAAATGTGAGTGAGTTTAGTATCAAAGAATCAGCACATCAACCAGAGGCTGAACGCTATCTTATTTTGTGCAGCTGTAAGAAATAAAAAGCCCTCTGAAACAAAGGGGAAGCTTCTTAATAAAGACCTCCCTGTTTAAAGGTTGATAATCTCCAAGCTCCAAGTCACCCTGGAGAAGGCAAGCAGCTAAATCAACTAAATTTAATCAACAGAATGAGCTTCTTTTACTCTCTCCCGCTGCATCCCTGTGGCCCCTGCTGGGGTAGAATCTGTTCTCTTCAGGATTGCTTGCCAGCTGGAGTTTTAGAAGCCTGTGGGTGGTTGCAGTTTAAAAGGAAAATTATCTGAGATCTGCACTATGCTGTCTACACTGCAAATACGTGTTACAGGCATCTGTGGTTTCCCCATCCACTGTTTGCTGCAAAGTGGTTTGTTTGCTTAGTTTGTCATTTCACGGGGCATAATCTGAAAACCACCAATACAATTCGTCTTTATAACCCAGAAATAATCTGACTCAATGTTTTTAATGTACACAGTAATAAAAACAGGATTGCAATATAGTAAAGGATGGTTTTATCTTATTAGGTGTAAGGACTTGAATATTTCTTTAAATGAGTAAACTTGCAGAGTCGTCCATATTTCTGCTAACTATAGCACAAATTAGTTCAATTTAATTAATCTTTCTGTGTTTCCAGGTGGCTTCTTTTGTTTTCTGCTTGCTTTTGTTATAAAAAAATAGATGTATAAACAGGATACCCTCAGAGGTAGGTTTGACAACCCTTCATTAAAATTAGGATTCACCCTGTATTTGAAACCCACAATTGGTGTTCATTGTTTTGCCAATAAAGGACCCACTTCTGTTGTAGGATTTTAAGTCGGTGCTTGTTTGTAAAAGATAAACGATTCAGCTGTTTTACCTATGCTGCTCATTTACTTTTCAAATCAATCAATGTCGACGTGGTTAATTGATTAACAGTAAATTTTTTATTTTTAAGCCTTTATATTTTTATAATTTTTATATCTCACTCATGCAATGTTAAAAATATAAATAAAATATATAGAAATAAAGTGGATTACTCTGAGGAAGGCATTGCATCCTAACCCTATAATACATTTTTTTTTTTTTTACGTGTGTCGTAGCCATATTAAATCTGATCTTGGAAACCTCTGACTTTTCAGGTCACTACAATGAGAACAGTAAGGCTTTATATATTCAATTTTATCATGATTAAGCATACAAAAGAGGCTTTGTTTGAGTCGTGCCATGAGGTTAGTAGCAGTTAAATTAAAACTAGTTACCTGTAAAATGCACTTGATACTTATTCAAACTTTTATGCACATTATACTATTTAAAAAAGTCTACAATGCCAATACTATACTAACATTTTTCTAAAAGTATGATATAAAGAAAGGAAAATAAGGATCTTTCCATCACATTTTTATACAATTCCGTAAATAAAAAAATAAGAAATTTATTGTAACAAATGAAATTAAAACATGTTTTTATTACATACTACTACATCTATTCATAATATATAACAAAACAGGCACCTATTAAGTAATTGAATTAAAAAAAATGAAATAAAATTTGAAGTGTTTATTATTTCCAGTGTACAAGCATGCAAAACTTTAAAAGACAGGGTATGTCTGATCTGCTGTCAGACTATTTGTCACTTTTATTTTCAATGAAGGGGATGCTGACAGCATCAAATTCCTTTAAAAACAAACTTTAATCTGACAAACTGTTAAGATATAATTAATGGTAAGTGAATTATTTGTTTACATCCTTAATTTATACTATAATTATAATCTGGAAATTTACAGAAACATTGTAATTTTTACATGAAACTGTTGGTCTGCCCTAGTTACTCTATTTAGAGACATTGAAAAAAACATTCCAATCCACCAGACATACACAACTTTTGTAAACCCTAAGCTTCAAAATAAATAGAAATTGCATATTGAAGAGCATATAAAAATGACTTCAGCTATGTTATAGAAATTGTTAGGAGATGGTCTAATTCTGAAGGTTAAACCATCATGGTTCCGCCTATCTGAGTCTTTGTGGTAGTTCCCCAGAAAAAATAATAGATTTTGATGGCAGTAATGTATTCTAAGCTTATTGAGACTTTCAAATTACATTGTCTTCTTGTTCTGCCTTCTTTGGACCTTTTAGCCATGAAATTTAGAGAACAATGCTGTTTCTCTTCTCTTTCACTTTTCTTCTGGCCTGCTGGCATCATACACCCTGTGATATAGACTTTATATAAGGAGCAGAATATCCAACAATATCAACATTGTCAAAGGGCCTTTGACCTACTAGTATAATCTAAGCAATGTACCAGTTCTCCTCTATGTCACCCCTGAATCCTCACCCTGTGCCTTGAACTGTGATCCTAAAAAGAAATGACATTGACAGACACTCAAACCCAAAGCTTTCTGCAGCTCTTCCTCCTGTGCCAGAGCCGCCACAGAGAATCATATCTTCTTGTTGTTATTGAATCTGCTCAAATGTGGTTTTTGTAGTTATTCTATTGTAAATAGTTTAGCATTATTTTATATGGGTATCTATGAGTATCTGACCATTAGTGTTTGGTTGCATGGTGGGAGGGTTGTAGAACTGTTGCATTGCAGCAAGAAGGTCCTGGATATTAGCCTGATAAACCAGACTAAATGTGAGATTAAATGAGTCAAGCGAGAACTGTTCAATAGTTGTTGCCATCTTCCTTGCTGTGCTTTCTCCAGCATCAAGGGCTTGGGGCATTGATCGAGGCTAGACCACTCGCAGGCAAAAATGGTTTTGGCCTCTGGTGGGTGGAGCTAGTTCACTAGGCTACCTGGATATGATTACCTGCCCTGGGTCTTTCTCCATGGAGTTTGCATGTTCTTACCAGCATGCTTGGCTTCTCTCCCGAAACTCCCAGAGACAAGACTGTTAGATTCACGGTAACTCTAAATCAGCCTTAGCTGTGAGTGTGTGTGCATCTTTGGTGTACCAATGGTGTGCCCTGGATTTTGAGCATAGACTTGCAGAGATGGTATCACCAACCCCCCACGGTTCTGAAAGATAAGCAACAGAAGATAGATGAGTTGATGGACTTTTTGTGTCTGTTATTTTTTAGTTATTTTTTTATTTTATTTTTATCATTTTCTTTAGGGCCCTGTCACACCTTGCCGATTTAGACAGCGTATGCTCAACGGTCAAGAATCTCCTAAAAAGCTTGATCAATGATTTTTTTCTCTTTTTTTGGCATAAACATAACGTATCCATAATGCGTCCAGAACTTATGTTCAGTGACAACCTAACTTATGCGCAACGCACGGCAAGTGCATCGGTTAAAGCTGCCCCCTCAGGAGCATTGCTGCTCCGGGATGCACCTGAGGGGGCAACAATGAGCTCTGAGGTGCCTGGTATGCATAAAAAATTGTCTTTGATCACGGTATGAGCCAAGCTGCTTTTTACCGCCCACCCCCTAAAAAAAGTATAAAGAAAGAAAGAAAGAAAGAAAAGAAAGAAGGTTTGCAGTCGCAGCAGATTCAGCGACATGTCTGCTAGGAAGCTTGTTGGTCGTAGGCGTGAGCACATGGTAGAGTCATCATACTCACCTTGTCAACCACCCTGTGATTGGGATGCTGCAGCCTGGAGGACAACAGACAGTTTCCTGCTGTGAAACCCCCTTTCATACCAAAACGCTGCCAATACACCATTATACAGTAGCTGCACTTTAGAAAAATGTTCAGTGGTCGTCTGGAACATGTCAAATACTTGTTGGAGATAAGTTCTTGATAAGTTACACATAAGTTATGCACAATTTACTCATAGTTTTTAGATAAGCTGGACACCACGACTTATGAGTAACTTACACTAAACATGTGTCAACAATCAGATAACTTACCTGTAACTTATGCCCCACGTATAAGCATATGCTGACATACATAGGGAAGTTTGGAGCATACACAAAATTACTCGACGTACTTGCTTTATGTCAACGTGTTTTGGCATGCGTTAGTGTGCTCATAACTTATACAAAACGCATGCCAGCCTTTTTGCCAGATTTTTGGTACTTCAGGCATATGCTGGGCTAAATCGTCAAGGTATGTCAGAGGCTTTATGTATTAAAACAACCCAAAGTAAAAATGCACTCATGATACAGAGGAAAATGCAGTAATTTTAATTGAGAAGTTGGAACTCAGAAAGGATTGACAGAAAGTCTCTGTGGACAGTAGCTGTCAGGCCTTTCTGCAGATTTTTAGTGGAATTTAAACTTGCACTTCTAACTGATGATATGCTTTCATTTTAAAGGTTTCATTTTAACTTTGGCTGTATGTTTGGAGTTAATTTCCTTATGAAAGCCAAACCACTGTTCAAGTCTCACGTCTGTATATTTCTATGCTATAATCCTCCAATTCCTTGATTGGAGGGTTATAGAAGAATCAGAGTAAAGATTGAAACATTATCAAAACTTTCCTATTTCTTTTTGTAAAAAATGAATTCTGCTTATAACTTATCAATTGATTGATTGATTGATTTACCTAATTAATCTCCCAGTGAAAAAATTTACTCGTTACATCAACTCAAATAGTCAAAAAGAGAAGAGGGTCCCAAAGGAAGGGGATATATACAGCATATACAGTGCATACACATATGACAGCTTTTTTTTTTTTTTTTTTTTACCTATCCACCATATTTCATTGATGCTGCGTACTATCCCAGTAAAGTACATGTATATGAAGTTTGTGGTTGTAATGTGACATAAAGTAAAACAGTTTATGTTTTATACATTATTTAGTATGGCACCCCAAAGACAGATCCTTTCTTGCTGTTAATGATGTACGTAATTTAAAATTGTGTCCTAAAGATCTTTACTTTTTTCTAGGATTTGAAAGATCCTAAAATTGTTAAAAACTGTGAGGAGCGAAAGTATTTTTCTGTACTTGGTACAGTATCAATAAATAACCTTTATTGCTTACTTTCTAGCACCCTCCTGCAGGCGCTCCTTTTGTCTTATATTATAAGATAAGCACATTTTCACAGAAAACGGTTCAATCTTATACACACACACCTACACTAAAGGATTTTACACAGGATGGCATTTAGGATGGCGATGGTCTGTTATCACGAGTATGGACTTTAAAAAAATCAAGCTTTTGACACTAAATCAGAAATGAAAGCAGCGATTCAGACAACGCAGTCTGGCACAGTGTGAAGGTAGTCCATCCCATAATGAGTACTCGGAATCCCCCCACCTACAGCGGAGTCTAATATTTCTCCTGTGGATCTGTTGACACTCCTCAAAGCAACTTAAATCGAAAGGGCTGTGATTTATGCAAGACTGTCAGGTCAGATTGACTCAGCCTCTCCTCTCATGTCATAAGAAAGTAAAGCACTTCTGTGAGTCACGCCTGCCACTGTGGCTGAGCTTCGACAGAGAAGAGAGAAGGATAACGGAGCCCCAGTGACACTTCCAACTGTCTACAGAACATCTCATGTCCTTAACAGACTGCCAGGTTCTTTTTTGGAGGGAGGGAAAGACCCCATTCAGACACTACTGAGCCAGAATGCTAACAAAAAAGCACATGGGTTGTTATTGTGTCTGGTGAGGCAGCTTGGAAATAAGAAGCCTTATACACTAGATCTGTTTAGAAGATTCTGTAACGGCAAGCCACAAACACTGAAAAACAACTGTGTCTTGACAGGCTCTATTAATAGCCTTGTGTTGTCTGTTGACATCAAGTAAATTAAAGAGGCCAAAGACATTAAAGTTTGTTTTCAGTCTCAGAAGCTTAGTTAAGAATGTAAAGGGATTAGAACAATAGTCTACTCAGGGAATACATTCATTTGTAATTATTTATTATTGCTACTTATTAAGACTGTTATTCTCTCTATTATGAAACAAAATTCGAGGGTTGAATCAAGGTAGCTCAGTGGTTTGACAATGCACAGCTTTCCTTATCCTTTTCTGGATGTTCATGGACAATATGTAGCCCCACAGAAGAGCAAGTCTGCATCTAGATCCTCAGATTGTTATATTTTCCCTTGTTGCGGCTTTGGTGGCCTCCTCAACATGCCATTTTCTACATACTATGGAGTTACATGGAGCTAGCTGAGTGTAAAGCAGCAAGTAAGAGTTGCAGTCAATCAAGTCTTAGCCTTGGTTCTTAACAGTAAAAATTGCATTGCTTGGACCTGACAAGTTCAGATACTTTAGTGTTTAGTTAATCAGTAATATTAAGATTAACGTAAGAATGATGTAAACAGCTGGACATCTCTTGTCTGTCCGGGTAAAAAAAAAGAGCTTGGAATTCTGAGGTTGTGAGTTTGAAACCCACTCCCACAGACTGTCACTCTGGGTCCCATAGTAAAGACCCTTAACCCCACACTGATCCTCGGGTGCAGCAAATGGCAGCCCACTGCTCTGCAAGGGGATGGGTTAAAGGCAGAGAGTAAATTTTGTTGAGTTGTACTTGTGAAAGTGTAATGACAAGGAAAATACTGAAAAAAAAAGCTGAGAGAGAGTTCTTGGACTGCTCCAGCAGCCAACATAATCTCCATCTTACTCTGAATGCCATTTTAAAGATCACATCTTTTATAGGCATGGTAAACCAAGATTTGTCAGATTAATTAAAAAAAATAACCGTGGTCAACAATCAGTTCTGAAAGCTTTACTCAAGCATACATCATAATAAATGTTGTTTTGTTTTTCTTGTTTTTCAATTAGCTGCACAAAACATCATGGGGCAGCAAAAGCGCAAACATTTGATCAACAACAGGTGTAGTGAGGTTTGTTTTATTAAGCCCTGTGATGATCATTGCAAAAATAATTATTTGACTAAGATCTGGATATCTCTCATTTGAACACATAGCTAAATTTAGAACTGGCTATACAGAATATTAATGTTAGCATTCACATGTTTGATATTACATACATATCATTTGCCTTGGTTACACTGGAGTAAATCTACTTTGCCATATTGCAAGCATCTTACACACATATTTACCCTTATAGAGAAAAATGTAAAAGCATTTGTTTTTCATGTAAATATATTTTTATTTCCCCAGGAAATAACTGACTGCGTAAATAAAGACTAGCATCTGTGTTGCCATTTTTACCATATGTATATGTAGAATGATCACTTAGATTGGAAATTGGAAGCAACCTAAGTTTCTCTCTAATTCCCTTTATATCATGTATAACCTTCTCATGAGTAATGAACTACTGGGAATTGAGCTCACACATGCTGCTGCTTTCCTCTGCTAGATAAACTGCTAGTTAAAGATTCTGCAGCTTGACATGCGCCTTAATGGGTTATGTTTGTAGCTGTGACTGTGCTTTTCCTCAAAGAGAGGCAGTGATCAGTTTTTTTAGCCGATATTGATGTCCAATATTTTCTCCTGACAACTCCTGTTCAAATCTGTCAGTTTCTTTTTCTATGTGTCAATGGAAATCTTGATGTCCCCAGGGAGTTTGACCTCATGTATGTGTAAAAATAAACCAGATTTTCAGGATATTTCCCAAAGATTATGATTTATCTTAAATTATACTTGTGATCCGCTTATAGACTATGAGTCTTTCTAAGTAAGGGTAGGATTTGGCCTCTGTTTTTGTCCTCTAAAATATCGTCTTATCTCAAAATGGCAGCACACTCCTGCAGGAGCATGTTCCCTCACTTTATTCAGTCATGAAAATCTCCATTTACAATATTTTTGTTGATAGCACCAGTGGTGCTCACCATCCAGGAAAAAGCAGCATGAAGGGACCTGTAAACACGTCCCATTTTAGACATAGATGCATCTGGCTTAATATAACTAAAGAAAGAATATTTATCACCCACACACACTAAAAAGGGCAGAAAGTACTCCAATTGTAGTACCCTTTTGAACCTCTTGAAATATCTTAGATTTTATTTTGAAAACAGATACATTTAGAATAAACCATTTTCTTAATTTTTCTAGTGAATTACTGTACCACACACCTTGCAAGTTATATTTTTCAAGGAAAAAAATATTTATATATTTTAAAATGTGCTAATAGAGACATGGAACACAATTGTAAGGGGTTATAGCAAGGTTTTTTTTTTTTATGTATGTGTTTATTTGAACAGGGACAGTGCACATTAATAAACATTTCTGTAAATGAGCCAGTGTTAGCTAAGTAGCTAATTTTCAACTGTAGTCCCTGGGCAAGGTTAAAAATGCCAACATAATAAAAACAACAACATTAAAAATTAGTGCAAACAATAAAATACATAGTTAGTAATCTACATAA
>NW_015150619.1:337543-338493 GCF_000732505.1 Cyprinodon variegatus
AGGTTAGTAAACTGTTACCGAAAAATAGGATTATTTAAAGGAAAGGTTATAACTGTTTTACAGTATCTATTCTATCCCTTGATAGGACAAATTAAGAGCAGTTTTATTTACAACTAAATCCTGCTATTTGACACTGATTACCAAGAGGACAAACAAACGGATGTTTTGCTTCACCATAATTAGGATGTTGTTAATTGGCTTTAAGGCAGGTAATAATCTAGATTGTCTGCTTAGTGGTGGCTCTTATTGTTTCATCTACAGTCTCTAAAAGCAGGATGGAAAGTTTGCTTTAGAAGTCTCTGATGCTGTCAGGGATCACATATATTTTGCTTCAGCAAATACTTCAGACAGCTTATGAAATGACATATTTCAGATATTACACAGCACACAAACAAACTGCATTGTCTTTTTTTGAAAATAAATAAGCAAATTAAGTTGGTTGCTAACTGGCAGGGATTTTTGGGAGATATTCGATAATGATGTTTCCCCTTGTTCTCTGAACAAAAACAAAGCTCAAAGAAGAGATGATAATCAGGTTTGGAAGCAGCAGCCCTCTTAACGTTTCCAGGAAACCCTGCTGAGGAACACACACAGCCTATTTTCTTCCTGATCCACTGCTTCCCTCTTACAATTGTGATTCAGTCCAGCTCTTGTCTGTCAGGATGCTTTTCGCTTCCTGTAACCAGCTGAACCCACATGAGATTCAGACCAGTTGGCAAAAGGGGAGGGCATTTGAACAACTGATATATTTTTTTTTTCACCATGTAGAACTGTGGTTTGGCTGTCAGTTAATGTGCGCTTGACAAAATGCTATTGTCACCATTGCTTAACTTGCCATCACAGAATGTGACTCCTGGATATCCTTTGTACTGAAATTCTTACAGTTCCCATGACTGATAAACTTGCTGTATCAATACACAAACTTCAGAGTTTGTTTTAGGGGTTTTAAA
>NW_015150619.1:338648-368504 GCF_000732505.1 Cyprinodon variegatus
TTTTTTCATTCCATTAAAATTCAATTAAGTTCAAATTCAAGTATTGATATAAGTATAAGAAATAAAACATAGAGGTGACTAGACTGGGTTGAATTTCTAACAGTAAATGAAATGGTCCAAGCAGGTAAAGCGAAAGCAATCATAGATGGGTTATTTATAACCCTTGAAAATTTTTGTTAAAGTAAGGAAATTGTAAAACAACTCAAATTTATGACAAAACATGTTTTTTTTTAAGTTGTTTTGATATCTGTGTATCCCTGAAAGGCCATTCTCAACAAATACAATTTATCTTGATATAAAACAATTTAGGATTTCCTCCCTTTACAGTTTTCTATTTGTTTGAGATTAGTGAAATATAAGAATTAAAAGCTGCATATGCATTCATATGTGGGTGTGGTTCTGGGTATGCAGAGTACCCAGAGGTCTTGCCCCAAGTTGCCTGAGTGCTTGATACACCAACAACAAGTCTGTAGAGCATTTTGGTTGTAACCCATTCAATAATTCACAGACTAACATAGATATTTTAGTGTATTCTAAGAGATAATGGGAACCAGTGTAAGGACTTTGAAACTGTGGCAATGTACTCTAATTTCTTAATGTCAGTGAGGATGTTGATAGCAGCATTCTCGATCAACTGCAGCTTTCAGACCTCTGCCAAGGTAGATAGGAAAAGTGATTAAGAACGAGCTACGTTTTAATCTGCTTATTTTTATCTGGGGTCTCCAGTCACAAGCTTTTTGGTTCTGCAACTCACTTGATGTTTCAAACAATGAACTATTTGCATGTTTTTCGTGTCATGCTTATGTGCTTTGCCCCCATGAAAAAACACTGGCCCCCCCTTGTAAATTAGGTATATAACCACCACTGGTTCAATCCATTAAATTATCAATTTTTAATTGCATAAGTCTTTTAGAAGAGAAGTAAAATGTATTTAATGAACAGGCAAAGAAGTCCAGTTTTCCACTTTAGATATGTTTGCATTAGACCACATTTCTGCCTAACTAAGCATATACATTTCTAGATTCCCCCACAAACTGCTGGATTTAAAGCTCACTTGAATTAACTTTTTGTTTTATTTCATTGTCTTTGTTAGTGCAGTGTAATTGGCACATGGGAATGTCTGCATTTTGCTGATTGGATTCCAAAATAGTAACACACTGAAGGTAAAGTATGACTCAGCGAGAGCTGTTGCAGAGTTTTAGTGTCGCATCACAGTGATGAATGCCTTTGGTTTGCAGACACTTTGCTGAGATTTTCTCTTATTCAAACCACATAACTTTGTAAAATCACTTTTAAAAAATCAACACACAGAAAATACATCTCAGTACTGACCATGAGCATTTACTAATTTTGTGTCAAGAGTGAATTATGAATAGAGATGGAAGCAGATCCTGGGCTAAAGATCCATTTTATTAGTTAGTATGTTTTCTTTTCACCAGCATCCCTTGTAATTGCAAGGTTGATAGTAGTATTCTTTACTTTCTATTAATCTTCAAGAAAATTTTTGGTCAGGTTTGATGTGATGCAAGAGAATGGTGTAATTTAAAATTTTAATGAGTAAAAAAAGCTGCTGATACAGACCAAAGGTCAGAATAGAAATAAAACTGGGTTTTCATGTTTCACATTTTTTAGTGATTCAATAAGAATAATACCTTTAGAATACTCTCATAAAGTATTACTTTATAAGAGTAATACCTTTAGCGTTCTACTAGTTTTTTTTTTGTTTTTTTGACACAAGTTAACATTTAGTAGTCCATAGGTGAATTAATAAACTAAAATATCATCAGAAAGATCTTTTATTTTGGCATGTATAGTCTACTGTTAAAAGGGAAATTTACATAGATTGATTAAACACACAATCATATACAGTCATAGTAAAAAATATTAGACCAACCCATGTTAGTTGTATTCTTTGGGTAATATACCTTCAACATATGGGATTAAACCCTTAAGCCCGGCCGGCCGGGTACAGTGCCCAACTGATACCTACTCAGGTATTTCTATTTATAGAAATACATGAGTATAGAACATAGTGAGTATATATAACATAGTGTTTCATCAACACTTCTCTTAAATGGAGCTTTAGAATTTCTTAAACATGTTTAAAAATATTTTTTTCACAAGTTCTTGTTTTATAGCTATATTATCAAGTAAAATTAGATTTAAAATTCCACCTGACATGTGTGAGTCTGCGGGAGTACTGCAAAAGCAGGTATTCATTTTTAACCCCACACCCTGGTGGATGGTATCAATGGAAACAAGAGGCTCGGACCGGTCCAAAGAGGCGTCAGAGGTAATTCTACCACCATTTCAGGTGATGTAACCAGCATGCATTTCATAAGCTTACTCCGTTATTCTTATTTTCTAATCAGTTTGGTGATATTATTGGTAAATTTCAATGAAAAAACGTCTTAATCTTAGGAGCAAATGGTTTGTCTTATGCAGAAGGTCTCAAATAATGTAAATCAGCATATTTGTCTGGTCAGATTCCCTGTTATGAGTGGAAAAATCCATTTTTGGCATTGTGCCAAAATCATATTTTCGTCTAGCACATTGCCCACTAATACCTTTGTGGAAGAAACATGCTTCAACTCATTCAGTCCTAATTTGCTTGTCTTATAGTGATGTGAGTCTTATATAAGATGTGAATCTATAAATCCTGAGGGTTAATTCAAAGTTTCAAATGAGGTTTTTCAGTGTTTATTTTGGAAAGAAATATGGCGAGGCACAAGATTTTCCTTTGTTCACCTAAACATCAGACTTGGTGACATTTAAAATAGTGGTTCCACCTGAAAAATATTCGTCAATGCTTTTCTGTCATATACTGTAAGTACAAAAAATTGTATTTCCAATTTATATATCATAGATTTCTCAATGATCGTATTTTAAGCTATTATTTCTGTTACTTTTAGAGATTATAGCTCAGAGGAAATAATATCCAGAAAAAAAAAATAATATATATATATCCCTCAAGAAATTCAAATAGATTCACAAGAAAAAGAAAGACAAATGAATGCCAACAATATTGGATAAGATGTTAAAATTATATTTCAAGAAAGAGCCATTAAAGAGTTGAAGGTAAAACTCAATCTTGCCCCAAAGAAGATAGAGAACAAAGTGTCTTGGTGTATGAAAATTATCATCCCTCTGAAAAAATGATGTTTATCTCACATTTATTTTCATGCTGATTCTCATTTATGGCTCCTGCTGCGGCAACATAGACCTCCCAAAGAGATCAGCTGAGTTTATTTGATCTAATCAAATATAATGTGATCCAATTCAGTGACTGTTAGAACTCCTGTGAAAGCACTGTTGTCTTCCAAAATCTCTGATCTTGAGTTAATGTATAACAAAGGAAATGTTGCAAAGTTGTTCATTCGACAATCAATCCACTGTTCTTCAATATATGTTCACATATCCTTTAATATCTGTCCACTGCTGTATGCCGATTTGTAAGCAGTTTAAAGATTAAGTTTTGTAAGACTTTTTGTGTAAATATTGTAATTTTTTGTGTTTCCTGCAATTTTGTTCTTTAATTGAAGGAAAAGAAAAAAGCCATTTTCAACTACAAAGTATTTCAGTGCAAAATACTTTTGGGGGGTTACTACACCAAATAAGTTTTATTAAAGATTATTAAAAAATATATAAATAGAAAAATATCAAGACCGATTGAAAAATTAGACCTTTTCGGTCATTTTGTGAAACATATGTCCACATTTCAACTGTTGTTCATTGAACTGATGTTCAAAAGTTGAAAGCAACTGAGTTAATTGGCTGTAATGGTTTTCATCTACAGACCTTGTTCCCCTGGGCCTAAAACCATACACATTTGACCCAGTTAACATGAATTTGGACGTAACAACAATAGTTTGGGAGAGAAATGGAGCAAAATAATATAATAGACTTCTCTCACTGATCTACTGAACCAAAACACAGATAATTGATGGTGATATTTAGAAGAGACAAGGCCCATCTGAACCCATCAGCCTCAGAGAAAGGCAGATGTGTTAGTAAAATGTCCAACGTAGAAAAACAGAAAACAAGAAAGTGAGTGTTCCAGTTGAAAATGGCTCACTTTTAAAATGTCAGACAATAAATGAAGCTGCATTAAAAAAAATAAATATGGGAAAAGTTTTTCCCAGGTTATTATTGTTTTTGTTTTACTCACCCAATTAGTACAAAAATGCAGTTTTGGTAGCTTGGGTGCTGTGAGAAGGGGAGCTGATACGTTTCTCGGATTTAAAGTTACAACAGCCACAGTGGGTCAAAGAGACAAATCAAATTTCTAAATATTAGGTTTCCTAAAGTTTATACAAAATGAAATTTGGTTTTGTACAGTTCTCGTGACATTGCCATTTTCTTAAAGTGCACAAGTGATTAAATGGAACGGCATATTTTGTAGAATTGTCGAGAGCTGACTAAGGTCACAGCTGCCAGGCACCGCCATAATAATTAACTGCTAATGTAACAGAGGTTAAAAACAAATCGCACTGGTGACCTAGACAACTCTTATCGTCATTTTGTATACACAGTGTATACAAAACGAAATTTTGTACTTCTTAAAGTGCAGCAGTGATCAAATGTAAACAGTGTTGGAGAACAAACATGGTGCAGGTGGGCTCTACTCATCCTACTCATGAAGTTCATGCGCTTTTGTGCCCTTTTGAGCAGTGAGGTGGTGTTTACATTCCAGGTGAGGTTGTTTGTGATGCGCACCCCCAGGAATTTGGTGCTTACTGACCACCTCTACAGCTGAGCTGTTGATGAGCAGTGGAGCGTGGTTAGGCCGATTCCTCCTGAAGTCCACGATTATCTCCTTCATCTGCTCCACATTCAGGATCAGGAATATCTGCACCAGTCCATGATGGAGTTCAAAAGTAGCAAAAGCCATGTGCCATGAGGAAAGGATAGGTTAAAAAATGGGAAATCCTAGAACAGAAAGTGGTTTTAGGATTGCACTAAACAGACACATTTTTATAAATTCTGAAAAAGATTTTGCAACTATTTCCCTTATTTTATTCACAATCAGGATAAGATTGTTTTAATTCAACATTAAGTTTTTGACTAGCTCTCTGTTCTTGTCGTATCTTTGATTCATACAATGACTGCAAGTCATCCAAGTATGTCTACAGATGACAGGGCTCTATCTTGTACTTGCAGTGAGAGGTATACAGAGTAAGAAATAGTGAGAGGACTATTCCCAGTGGTGCTCCTTTGCTACTAAGCACTTGATTAGACAGTTGATCCTTCAGTCTCACAAACTGTGGTCTGTTTGTCAGGGAGTCTTTGATCCTTGGGATTGGTGTTGCTCCACCTGAGTTATCTAGAGTTCTCACCAAGTGATTCAGGCTGAATCCGGTAAATGCACTGGAGAAATCAAAGAACATGATCCTCACAGTAATATCTGCAAGTGTGTGATGGCATTGTCAACTCCAACTCATTGGTAGTAAGCAAACTGCAGGGGTCTTGTAAGCTGCCTTTTTTTTGCTGAGGTGAACCAACAGAAGTCTCTCTGGGACCTTGTGTGTGGGATGTCAGTGCAACAGGTCTATAGTCACTGAGGACTGTTGGAGGAGTTTTCTTTGGTATTGGAACAAGGCATCAGGTCTTAAGGGCTGGTTATACTCCCCCAGCAGTGTGTCGCAGACAGCTTGTTGCAGATATTTTTGATTTTTGCCCAATATTGAAGCGGGGTCTGCGCTATGTTATTCCACGCCACAACGCAAGAGGCAAGACAATCGTGAACTAGCTGTGGGTCTAGATACTCCCAGGGAGGTGAGGAAATGGGGGCAAGTTTGTGCGACAACAGAGGGACATGAGGGCAAAAAAAGAGTGGGGATTCAGGTGGAAAAAGGGTCAAAGTGTTTGTGCGCACCTTGTTCTTCTAGGTGGTCCATCTTCACAAGTCGTTTTCCATAATGACGGTCATACAAACAAAACAAGTCAGTAAGGTACCAAACAGGAAATACGCATAGCCTAGAGCGGATGTAGATTTGACCAATCAGAAGCCTACTGTCTGCGGCAACCTACAAGTTTGGAGAGTTGCACCAGAGTGAAACACACAGAAGACCTGGTTTCTGAGTATAAATCAGCCTTTAGACATCACAGGACCTGTCTCCAGGGTCAGGCGAAGGTTCAAAGGGTGCTTTAGAATCCCACAGAACTGCTCTGCACAGGCCTTCAGCACCCTGGGACAGACACCATCTGAACCTCGTTACGTATTGCAATGAAGTATCTCCTTTTCACCTGACTTTTAGAGATAGACAGGTAGCGGGACAGGGAGCAGGACGCCTTTTGATTTGGCTGAGAACAAAGACATAGAAGCAGGAGGGTCTATGGTACAAATGGAAGATGAAAAATTTAAAGAGTAACAGAGAAGGCGGAGGCGACAGAGGGCAAGATTTCCAATTGACTGTGGGCAGAAGAGAAGGATGCTGAGCTAGTTTCTGAAATGATCCTATTGAAGATTATACTTAGTTCATTGGCTCTGTCCAGAATTCCATCTGCTGGATTGTCTTTCTGCTTGAAGTCTGTGATCTTCTACATCCCTGACCACACATCTCTGATATTGTTGACTGCTGGAGCGTGCTTTCTAGCTTCTTCCTGTACGCCACTTTGCTTTTCCTTATCTTGACCTTATGTTGCTTCTGTATACTGTTCAATAATTCCCTGCCTCTCCCTTCTACTCAAGTGGAGCCAGCTAGGCCATACTGCTTCTTTCTTTTAAAATATGCTCAAAACAGCATCTGAGCTCTCAGCTAATAAATCACGAATTAACCACTGCTTCCGAACAACTCCTTTCTGATTGGTCTTAGCACCTGATTGTGTTTCATTCAACAAAGCCCAGAAAGTACAATAGTTCCTCCTTTTTAATATCATAGGGCGGCTCATTATTTGGGGTTAGAGCTTGGAATGCCCTGGCCAGGCAGCAACACTGACCAAGACCCATACATTAAAAGGTTATACTGTAACTTGGCAATGCCTTTCTTCTACGCCTAAGTACTGTTTTCTGTAAGTTAGTGGGTGTTATTAACTCTTGGACAATCCCACAAACATCCAACAAGTGACTTGTTTGTTTAGTATTCCATTGTGAACCATCAAAAATCAACCAATTAAAATAAACTGAAAGCTACTAACTGCAAAGGAACCAGTGTCGATTAAAAATAGAGTTCCAGTTCTAGTGCAGTTCCAGTTACATTAAGAAGAGCACAGACTGAAGAGGGAATCCTATTCGCTGCAGCAGAGACATCACACAGAGAATCATTCATCAGACATTTGTACTCAGACTAGTGAGATGTTGTAGTAGCAGATGTGTAGCTTTAAATTGAAGATTTGTCATAGGCAATCTAACTTTGGCTTTAACTGATCAAAAAAGTGATTTTTTTCCTGCAAAATATTATTAGATAATATTCAATTTGAATGCAAATATCTAAGCTAGCACATTGAAATCAAATGGTAAAGAGAAATGTATCACGGCATATGTTTAAACTTTTATATTCTGTAGTTAAATTTATCTCAATGTCAAAACTTTAGCCTTTCAACTGTGTTCAAAATAGAATTAGTGTTAAATATTTAGCAAGGGTGAAAGAAACCAAGCGCAAGCTATTAAAGCAGACTCTGAAAGTTGTCGACAACTAAAGATGTGACATGAGGTACACCGAACTGTGCTCTTTTGCTACCTAGAGTGGCCACCCGGAAAGCAAGCAACGCTTGTCTCCAGGTCTAATGTTAGGCCTGAAAGTAAAGAGTAATAAAAAGATTGGTACATTCAGGAGGAAGTATTTTAAAACAGCTACAGGAGAGAAGGAGCTTAGTTAACTGACAAACTGTCCAGGGATTTAAAAGCACTCTGTAGTATGCCCAGTCTGACTTTTTTTTACCACTCGAATGGAAAATGATTCCTTGTTTGGGTGGAAAAATCACAAGCACCTTTTATCAACATTGTTATTTTTCTGCAAATTGGTACCTTTAAGAACATTTCTACATACAGCTTAATAGTTAAAGAGTAATACATCGTCTTCCAGTGCTCATTCATATTTCCTCCGTGGACGATCTATAAGGAGAGTACTGAGGTTCTCTAGGTCTACATGGTTTGCTGCCAATAAACAACAAATCATACATTTGTCATGACTAAAATAGTATTTTTGTTGTTGCTGTGTTTGTAGTTATTGTGCTTAAAAACAACTTTTGCTGTTGTTTTATTGAATGTGTTTCTTATTTATCATGTTTTCCATTTTGCTAGTCTTTTTCTTATATTTATAATTATAAAGGATATAACAGTTAATACAGCTGAGATCAGCAGAATGACTTACTTCAACAACATTCAATACTAGCCCAATATGATATATTTAATTGATAAAGTTCAGCTTCTTGGAAAACCTCCACCTGTTTTTATTCTTATAGGGCTATGTTATTAACTTCGGAAAAAGAAAAAACATATAGCCTGTTTTTTTTTATACTTCATTGATGAAGGGAAACTTGAGCTTAAAAGAACCACTGCGTTGTGACAGCGGCTGGCTTCGTTCTTATTTTCACTTTTAATGTGGGAATTCTAATTATCACCTCGAGTTATTTTGAAATAGATTTCCCAACACATTTCAGCGTTAAGAACCATTTTTACACCTCTGACAAGCAAAAGTGAAACGGTTATTTTGAGATACCTTGCTCCACACATGCTTTTTAAAGTCTTCTTTTGTGTTATTTTCATGGGCTGGGAAGGTTAAAAAAATTTTAGATTTTGTTTGTTTTCTTTTTTCAGGATAAATATCTTGTGTGAAAATATGAACAATAAACAGCGTAGACCAGATTAAATTAGACATAATACGCAAAGCTAAACATAAAAAATGTCTTTAGCCCTTACTACTGTATATATGTACATCTACACTATGGATACTGGGTTGTTTAGGTACATGATAAACATATTTAGCTTACTGTTGTTTTGTATAATAAAAATCAGCTAAGAAACTTGTTGCCCTAATTTTGCCTTAACCCATTATTGACGAAGCTTATTAGCTTCATGCCAGTTCCAGTCCAAATACAGCCAACATGATTTATGTATAATATAAATGTTGGTTTATGCATATGCTTCTGGTAATAATGAAAATATAAGTAAGATAAGTGCTTTTATATGGATTATTTGTAAACTAGTGTGTGAACTAGACATGATTCATGTAAGAGCAAGAATTCTCTGCAAAACTAAGTCAGTAAATTGTCTAAATCTGAGTTAGGCTGTAAAATAAGACAATACTTACAGACTTATTCATGTCTTTTACAGCTGATACAAAAGAATGGACAAAATCTGACCAAAATTCCTAAAGTTACATCTGATTTTTAGTTTTAAGTGTTTTAGCTTAAAATTAGTACAGCAGACGATTACTAAAATTTGTATATATATATATATATATTACTCATACTATTAATTATGATTGTAGAATGTCAATTACGACAAATTTTATATGATTATAACTTGAAATTATGAAAAGAATAAGACTTAATGAATAGATAATAATAACTTTGTAATGATACCTGAGTGATTGATTGATGGAACATAGAGCTAGAAAATATTAAAAAAAAAAAAATACAGTAGAGTGATTTTTCAATATATAGCTATATTTGTAACACTGGATGAAAAAAAAAGAATGGTTGCCAAAAGAAATTTTTTGATGAAATCTCTACCACTAAAAAATGTTAAGCAGCAAATAATGCAGAAAAGAAACTTCACAGTATTTTTCTAAAGATAAACTTTTAGTGAGTTTGCACTTGACCTTTAAATGGTAAAAATACTAACAAACTGCAGTTGGATTTCAGATTTTGAAAAAACGTTTTGCAAATGGTAACAGAATATAATAAATACGAATTGCATATTGATGAAGGCACACATGCAGAAACCGGGTTTGCATGCAGTGCCTGCTAAATTGCATTTTCAAATCACTTTCATCTTATTTAAAGGTCTCCTCCACTCATGCGATCGAGATTGTACGTCTTTTTTAGATAACTTTTTTTAGCTCAGGCCCTTAGAGACTAATCTCTATGGAAAACATCTCCCTTTCTTTAGGCACTACACTAGTATAATCATGTAAATATATGCCACTTTGTTTATGCTATATACTGTATGACTGAATCTTGTTTAACCGATTTAAATGAAGTGTTGATGTCTCCAAATTTCTGCTGATAAACAATTAGCGGTGTCATTTTCTACTTCAGCATCACCCTTTACCTGTGACATGTGGCTGAGCTGTTACCTCTTGCCATTGTTGATGTTTGCAGCATCACCTACAGTCAACTCCACCTACGCTGCCACACAGCAGTCTACAGGCAGACGTGTTAATTTACTTTTTTTTCTCCTTTCCTTCACTTAAATGTATCTAAGTTGAATAAATACAGAAAGTCATTCTATTTTGGTTTTTCTTCTCTTTCTTTTTTTTTTTTTTAGCAAAGATAAAATAAAGGAAAGGATTTTGTCCAAAATGAGGCTCAAGCCTTTTACTCTGTATTATCTTTCCTCTAAGTATTTATAACTGAGTTTTTCATTTGTATAGCTTTTATCTTTTTTTTTTTTTTCAGATACGATTTAGTGTAACCAAATTTTCTCACTTTCTTTAAACTCTCTTTCTCAAGGTAAAGAGATTTGTACTGGTACACTAAGCATATTAAGCTTTAGTTTGAATATTTTGATACCCTGATTTGATTTGATCCCTATTTTTTTCTTCATAGAAACAATAGAGTGTGAGAAAAGAATTTCATTTGTTATAATAATATAATCAGTTTGCTTTTCTGATCTCACATTGCAGAAATTTACCTCTGCATTTAACCCATCCTCTTGGGGAGCAGCGGGGCGCCTTAGCGTTGTGTAGTGTAGGATTAAGGGTCTTGCTCAGGGACCCAGGGTGCAGACTGTGGGGATCGAACCGGGTACTTGCAACCTCCTAAGAGGCTGCTGTAACCACTTGGCCAACACTCCCCTCAGTAGATATTTTGAAAAATGTTATCTAATGGCAGTGATTCTATATTCTCAGTGACCCCATTGAACATCATCGTCCACAGACGTGCTTTCCGTCCTTCACCGTCAATATACGGAAAAACTCACTTGCTTTGTTTTGCTTGACTCTACCCAGTCCTGTTGTGCATGCCCTCTTTGGACTTAAAAAACCTTGGAGTGTAGCTCAACGCTGATACTGCAGATACTATAACTATTGCTTTTAATGGGTGGCAGAGGCAGTTGAATAATTGAACTGACAATAACAGGAGCAAAGAATGTTGGATCTGGGGGTTACACACTATTGAGCCTACATTCATTTGTATTTCATGACACTTTAGTGTCCTTCCCTAATACTTTAAGTACATTTGTAGGGGTAGAAAGGGAAGAAAAAGTATATTTCCTCCATAAATCTCTTCAATGTCCCTTTATTTCTTAAAAATTTTATTTTCTTCCCTTTTCCAGATTGAGAGATGCCATTTACACTGTTAATCATCTTTTCTTAGGTAGAAACTTCTAACCAATCTTGGGCCATATGAAAAAAACTGAATTGAGTTTTTTTTGGACTTCTTTAGATCAGGGTATGATGTGGTTGTGTTCAAGTTCAAGTGATTAGTGAGACCAGGTTGTCACGAGTGAACCAGAGCTCATCTTTTGTGTCTATTAACAATTAAATGATTATCTAATTAACAAGGTTGTAATGTTTCACAGATGACCTGACTGGTTTGAAAATCTGCTTTTTTTATTTAACTCAAGTTATCATTATGTTTTATTAAAATATATTTCATGACCTAAAAGAGTTAATTTTGAAAAAGGAAAAAAAAGACACTTGACTGAACGTCATTTCAATGCATCATGAACTGTAAAACTGGCATTTAATGTTGATTTGAAATTCAGCAAAGTAAAAAAAAAAAAAATGGGACTAAATAAGAACAAACTTATTTAGTATCCTAACCTAAATTTAAGATTAGCTTGACAAGTTTTTGTGTTGTAAGAACAGATTGTTTTAAGAACAGATTAAAAATGTACTTAATTTTTCCTCTCTGGGAAAATTTAGGCATATCTGCGGCAAAGTGAAAAGCAAGACATAAAACAATAAAAGGGTTTAAATAAGAGCAATTTACATCAATAAATAGTATACTCAAATTAAAACAAATTTGCTTTATCAGGGTCTGTTCTTTGGAAACATTTGTGGTTTTTGTTTGTCTATATTTCCTCTGTTTAACTGACATAAACAGCTAGACTTACTGCAGAAATGTTAGATCTCAGCTTTTTTGAAGGGGACTTTAGCTGGCCGTCCAACTCACTGAGGGATGAAATGCACCCTGAGGGCCTTGGAGGTTGCATCTAAGATATTTATTCTCTGACTGTGTACTGTCAGCTCAAAACACACCTACCAAAGATTGACACAGTGGTAGCAACCCATTATGGCAAGTGTCAGAGCAGCATTGTCAGACAGTGACAAATCAAACAAGGGGGGATGGAAAAAGAAGCCATGTGGAGTTCAGTACTTGATTGGAAAGATCACTATTGTCGTTTGGATCTGACGCTCCTGATTATTACTAAAGATTTAATAAGTGACCCACTGTGTTTCATCCCCTCGCCTTTCTGTCTTTAATATCCTTTGTATCCTCCACCCAGTGTCCCTCTTGTTGCACATAATCATCTGTCATATTTTCAGTCTGTGCAGTTGGTGATTCATACGTGCGGCATCACTGACAGCACACTCCGAATCCCTCCCACTCCCTTTTGAGCACTTTTATTTCTTTTTATCCTTCAGTCTCGCCCTTCCCTCCGTCTTTGTCTTTGTTCTCCTTGCTGCTCCTCAGTCTTATTATTTTTCCTCTGCTGTCATTCTATTCTCCTCAAAGCCTTTGTCACCCACCCGTCCATCTTTGCTGATATTTACCCCATTTGTGCTCAGCTTTGCTCACTGCTAAGGATAGCTGGGGACAGTTTGTGTAAATGCGGATGTTTGACCTTTCTGCTATGTCCCCTTTATGTAACACAGATGGCGGAAGGTTCTGTCTCACCAACAGACAGCTATCAACGTGCACCTCAGTCTGCATGTTCGTATTGACATTTGTAATCTATTCTCCCTCTTTTTTTTATGCATGGCAGCATGTTTGAGTTTTTTTTTTATGACTTGAAAATTGAGCATTTGTAGATCCAAGGTCAGATTTCAGTGCACCCCTTCACAAAGATCCTTCCGGGGGTGTTTTGTGCATTAATATTAGCAGAAATGGGCAGAGATGGATGCTTCACCTTGAGGGCAGCAACGAGCGGGATGGAAAACGGCGAAAAGAGCTACAGATAATATGGGGCTCTCCCTTCTGGGACCTGTTAATAAGCTTTTTTCACTGTGTCCCCCCCCCTCCCCCCTTTACTATGTCTCTGACCACCAGGCGCCATCTGTTTTAAGGCTCTGATATGGAGGTTTGCCGTCGCTGAACTACCTACTTTACAAACATAATGAATCTTGTGATCTATATGAAATTAGTGAAACCAGTGTCAAGAGGAAAACAGGATGCTGTGTTTTATTGAATGTTTTTGTCCACATTTAAGGATCAACTGACTGTCTTGGAATGACCTTTCGGTTCTCCATGCATGCCTTTAAGTGCCCAGATAATTATGAACACTATTAACAAAACAGGTCAGATTGCCAGTTCCACTTTCAGTTCCAAGCATCCTCCTTCTTTGAAAGTAAAAAAAAAAGTGCACTGTTTTGTATAGGAATGAGTAATATTAATGTAGCAATTCTACAAGGCAGTATATCTTCCTGCGCCCCTAAAACACAAAACAGATTTGCATTGGTTTGATGAGTCTATGTATTTTGGCCTGTTGTGGCTCATGAAAATTCTAAATGGTTTGCTACACAGGATTTGACATTAGACCTGAATGTCCCATGACTATGTAATGAAAGCTGAAAAGCCTACCAGTTTTGGTAGAATACATCATATAGACTATCTAATTATCTAAATAATTATCACTATGTGGGAGTCCATAAGTCTTTAGAGATGTGTTCAAAAAGCCCCATTCTGTTTAAGGAAATATTTTTCTCATGTTTTCCTGATCTTTGAAAGGCAAAGGAAAATACTACCGGTGATTTTTATGTATATCATGCTTGGATGAATTTTGGTTAATCTGGCTCTAAACTAAAACGAGAGTTGGCTTCATAATGTTTAATAAAAACATTCTCACTGTTACTGCAGAAATGTATTCACCACTGTTGCACATAGTATTTCTATGCAGCTAAAGAAAGTTATACCCCATGCTGGATTACAAAATATTGTCAATCCTTAAGCTTTCTTTGGAAACTGATATTTTATGCAGTTTCTTTGGAAAAAAACTTCTATTGAAGTTTGAACATTCCATAAACATTAACTACAGCAAAATTCCTTCCACTAATTATGGTTAAAATATATATTGTAACAAGAAATATAACACTGCCTGTAAGAGTTTTAGATATGGGTGCAAACAAAGGATACGTTTCATATCTGATACTGACTGAACTATGATAGTTCAGCTCTGCATGCAACATTGCATTTAAGAACTTAACCATTGCTATTAATATGAGGTGTTTAGTGCAATAGGCTCTATGCACAGCTCCACTACTTCCTGAATTTAAGGCAGCTCCTTTGTTTCCTGTCTTTCATGATTGGATGCACTGATTAATCCAGGTGTGTATGACCGAAGTAACTGGCCAGACACACCTGGATTAATCAGTTCGTCCAATAATGAAAGACAGGAAACAAAGGTGCTGCCTTAAATTCAGGAAGTAGTGGAGCTGTGCATAGAGCCCATTACTGCAAAAAACATACTGCTTCTTTCGCTTCCCACACTTCTTCTCTACTCCATCTTTCTCTTTCCTACATTTCAGAAGCCTGAGAATCCTAGTGTCCTCTCAAAGAAGTCAGTGTAATGGTTCAAGTATCAATAAAAAAAGCATGGCTGCCTTTTATCCGGTCAGCTTCTGCATCGAGGTCTTTCATCAGTTTTCTTCAGGGCTGAGTGATTGTGCCTCAACTCCCCAGAGCCAAGTATATTAGTGATGGCTTCGGCTAAGTGTTAACTCTTCTAGATTTGTCTTTGCCCAAGTGGAAGAGCTGTGGGTGGTGGGATAATTGGTAGATCTATGCCACTCTTTATCTCATGGGGTAGCCATTGAGTAAAGAAGAAATCCTATTTACACACAGTTTTTGTGTAAATTGTGTTTTTTTATCTTATGCTTTACAGTACTTATTACTTATTTAAGAACACCCATAAAATAGACAATACAGTGAATGTTTTACACATACAATTTATTACACATACAATTTATTAATGAAAAGACGTTTTTATGCTTTTCGAAACAGTTCACTACAGTTTAGAAAAATATTGTATTGAATGTGAGTGTATGAACTCTACATGCTGGAGAATGTTGAAATAATTGTTTTATAATTTCTTTATTCATATTATATTCATGATATGTAAAGACAAAGTAAGTGATGTTGCAAACAAACAACGCCAAATAACACCAAATTCTCATATAGATTTAACTATTTACTTGTACAAACACAACTCCAATCATCTCTTCTACATATACTATCAAACTTTCTTATAAATTCACCTAATCTCTCTTACATATTCATCAAACTATCATACATGTACAAGTAACTCTTACATTTACAATCTAGCTATCTGACTTCAAACTATTATATACTCAAAAAACTCTGTAAAGGTGCATTTACATCGATGTTGAAAAATATGTTTACCTGTCTTTGTCGCTTTATATTTCGCATCACTCCCCCAAACAGTTCAGACAGACGACACAATGAAATTTCACCCAGCTTGTTTCCTCACATCATTTACAGAAATGAGTCACAGTGTTGGCATCCCTGTCTAAGCCAGATGCTCCAGAGATGCCCCCAGTTTGTAGTGTACAGTAGTACACGCCAAACTGGCTGGGTTCTAGGAACTGATGTAGAAACTCTGGAGAGTCATTCACAAAGTAGAATACTTTATAAAGTGCAGAAGATCATGGACAATTGTGAGTATCCTCTTCATCAAACTGTTAAACAACAATAGATTGTCTTCAGTAAGAGGCTTCCCCAGATCCAGTGCAGGACAGACCACTACAGAAGAGCCTTCCTGCCTTCGGCTGGTTGGATAATGATTGCTTCTGGTGGTACTTCCATCTGTCCAGTACCCAGTATCAGGACTTTTTATCCCGCATTGGGGGACGGGTCACCCTCCGTTGAGGTATGGAAGGAAAAAAGGTTTTACTCCACTACACTCCCTCACCCTATGCCACACCCAGATCCAATCATTGACTGATTAAGGCAGCAGTTCCCACATTTTTCTTTTTGTACTCCTCTCAACAAGAGAGTTCTCAAGTCCTATCTCCCATTTGGGAACTGTGGAAAAATTGACAGAAACGTTCAACTCAAACAACATTTCTAGTCATTCTATTTACTTACATTTTCTATTTAATCTACAGTGCTATTTGCAGTTTTACTTCCCTCTACTTGCCTGTTTTGTGCCATTTACATTGCTCGTATCAAATCCTTCATATTGCCAAGAGGTAGTTCACTTCTGATCACGCCTTTACACAGGGTTAAAATATAACCCACTTTCTCTATTTACTTTGAGCATTGAATTAAAAACTAACTCAAAAAATAAATATTTGAACTCATTTAACCATGACAGATCAAAAGAAAACAAGGCAGAGTGATTTGATAAAGAGCTGCACCTGAGATGTCTACTGGCAAAATAACCACTTCACTGCACTGAGTGGTGCCTATCATGTCATCCCCCACACTGCTCTTGGCCACACTGATCACATGAGGCTCCACCTTATTTCTTCATACAGGCTAAAATTAAAGCTGTGTAAGCCTGTGGTCAAGTCATCAAAGAGCTGGACAAGTGAACCTGTAGAGGATCTCCAGGCATGTTTGGACTGCACTGACTGGAATTTTTCAGGACCATTACCAATATCTTGGAAGGGTTCAAAGGTGCTGTAACCTTCTACATCACCTTTTGTGAAGATTGCTCAGTGAGATATAACAATGACAAACTCTGGTTTACAGTAGGAGGTGCTAGAAGCTAAACTGCTGTTCTCAAAGTGACTGAAAGTACAACTGCAAAAACACACCCTCTGGCTGTTTAAGATGCAGAAACAATGCAAAGTAGATGGACTGGAACATGTTTCCCCATCCACCATTAAAAACTGTACTTATCAGATGTCTTTTCCATTTATATACATATTTAACTGGAGACTTGGCATGTGCCGGCCTGTATCAAAGCCTCCACCATTATACCTGTTCCCCCCCAAAAAAACAAGGACCATAGGACGACCTTAAATTGGTCACAACTTCTGAATTTGCTGAATTTCACACAAAGAGCCAACAGGTTCATGGATGATGCAATAAACATGGCTCTTCACTACATCCTGCAGAAACTGGACTACCAAGGAACCTACGCCTGGATCCTGTTTGTGGACTTGAGCACTGTTTCACTACCACCGTCCCATACCTTTTGCTGGACAAGCTCTCCTAGCTAAGCATGCTTGAATCCATCTAAGGGTGGATCCCAGACATCCTGACAGACAGAAAGTAGAATGTTTACCCGGGAAAACAGGTCCCAGATTCCAGTACCATCAGTTAACCTCAAGGCTATTTTCTCTCCCCTCTGCTCCTCAGCTGCACCTCCAGTCACCAGTCCGTCAAGTTCTCGAAGTTTGCAGATGACACTAACCTCACTGGACTCATCTCTAAGAGGAAAGAGTCTGTCTACACGTAGGAGATTGATCTCCATCATCATTGTTCAGGATCTTGAAGTAGGGCTGAATATCACAAAGAAGATATTTGAAGAAGTTTAGCCTGCCAAAGACAACTATGGTGCATGTATACTCCTTCATCATTTAGTGCATCCTCCCCTCCACCATTGCCATTTGGTATTTATCTGTCACCACGTGGGACAAGAACAGGAGGCAGCATATCATCCATTCTGAAGAGAGCGTGATGGGGTGCAATCTTTATTCTCTTCTGGAACTGTACACCTTCAGAACCGAGAGGCAAGTAAAAAGGATTGTAGCTGACCCCTCTAAACATGGGTACAAGCTGTTTCAGACTCTCCCCTTAGGTATGAGACTGCGGGCAATGAAGTACAGAACATCACATCACAAAATCAGCTCCTTCCCATTTCCTACTAGCCTTATTTAGAAGGCCCAGGTCCCTAACTGACACAGTTCCCAATAGAGGAAAAAACATCTCAGCACATATGTATAATATTTAATCTAACTGTATATTTTTCTTGTTAATTAATAATTGCCATGTTACCCTTTAAAAATACAGCCTACACATGTTTATTCTAAGTATTGATCTTACTGTATTCATTTATGTTAAACATGTTTCCTTGTGTCTTTGTAGCACCTCAATGCATAAATAAATTCGCTAAATGTTTAAAACACTGCATGGCAAGGGAGCATTGGTATAATTTTTGAAGTTTGTGACACTTTTTTTTGTAATGTGTTTCTGGCGTATCTGTATATGTATCTGTATAATTAATTTAGGTTCTTTTCTTTAATCTGATTATGTTGCAGTTAACCGATCCATGAAGAAACTAATACTTTTCTTAGTAGCATCTACTAGCTGTGTATTAGAACAGAAAATGACAGTGTTAATCAAGCTAAAATCATTGTCAAATAGATAACTGCACAATTATAGAAAATTCAACAGAACCTCCATTCTACATCCATCCATCCATCCATCCATCCTCTTTCGCTTTCTTGGGTCGCGGGGTAGCAGCTTCTGTTTCTCCCTGGGAATCCCAAGCATTACCAGGCCAGCCAAAAAACATAGTCCCTCCAGTGTGCCCTGGGTCCCCCTTAGGTCTCCTCCCAATGGGACGTACCCAGAACAACTCACCAGGGAGACCTCCTGGAGGCATCCTAACCAGATCCCTTCAGGAGGTCTGTACTCCTAGTCCTCCCAGGGTCACTGAGCTCCTCACCCTTTCTCTAAAGGAGAGCCCAAACACACTACAGAGAAAGCTAATTTCGGCCACTTGTATCTGGGATCTCGTTCTTTCGGTGATGACCTATTCAAAATATACATTTATTACCTAAAATCATTCAGCTCTAAGTCAACTCCAGGTAGAAACTCTTGACTAAACTAGTGAAACTCAACCAAACTAAGCTACTAGAAATATACAAATAGAAAAAGGAAATAGAACTTAATTGATTTGACAATGGAGAAATTAACTCTGTATTTAACCAATCCCCTTGGAGAGCAGTGGGCTGCCACTGTGCAGCGCCTGGTGAGCCGGGTACTTGCAAGCTTCTCAGAGCCCAAATGCACTGCACTAGCCACTAAGCCATTGCTCTGAAGTGTGCAAAGAAGAAGGAAAAACATAGTTGAAAACCATAATTAATGAGCAATATGCGATAAAATAAGTTTAGCATACATTTTATGTTTAAGAACCAAAGTTTATCTTGAAGAATTTGGAATGTGATCAAATGAGCTTTCAACTAATTTTTTTTAAATTGGAATGCAAATCCAAGAGGTGATTAAAACATAATTTGGCCAAATAACTTTTTATTAAATGAATTGCATTCATTTAATAAAATTGCTTAATCAGCAACCAATAACCTTTAGTTAATTGATTATTTACCTTCTTTGTGAGCTAGCAGACATGAGGGTTCCCCTGAATTCAGTTTTGGTCATAATTTGGTAATCAAAATAGAATATACATATGATAAAACCCATGGATGTTAATGCTTTATAAGTGTTCAACCCCTTAGTGAAATAAAAGTGTGTTTTAGCTTTATAAACAATAAACTAGTTAGCAAACTAGTTAGAACCCTGTGGTTCATCTTGTTAGCTTTGACTTTACTCAACAGTAACCACATGAAATTACCAAAGATCATCAAAATGACATATTGTTTAGCTGGAAAATCTGTCCCTAAATGTGCCAGACCTCTATCTCTGCTATTTATGTTTTGGAAAGGGTGGGTTCCTCCAGTATTAGCACCTTAGCATGGCGGGCTCACACCAGGAGAGTTCCTTGTTCAAACTGGGTATACATTAGGGAAGGTCCTCTAGCTCACTCTCTTCACCTCTTTAAGCATCTGAAAGTTCCTCAAACTTAAAGAGGAATGTTGCAAAAAGTGTTTTTGCAGTAATTGATTTCTGATGTCAGCCACCAGATCCACTTACAGTAGCCTTGGTCATTTGCAGTTCTCGCCCCTGGCCATGGGGCCACAGTGGTGTCTCTCAGCTGCAATCTGGTCAGAGAGCAGTCCCCAAAGAGGAAAAAAAGAGGCCTGAGAAAGTTGCTTTATCCTCAAAGCACTGCAGGGGGCAAAGGTGCAGCTTTTTGGGAGTGTCTTGTGATACTATGTATTTTAGGCCGATGTGCTGTAGAGCAAAGTCAGCTGCAGAGCAAGGCTTTCATCTTCCAAACCCAATTAACAATAACGTTAATATAAAGCATGTACCTTTATTCCCAATATCCCAAACTATTATCATGGTTTATGGCACAAGAGTATATTTTGTCGCTTTGGCTCCATGCTGTCTAAAGACATCATCTTTCCAATAACAGCTTGTTCCAGGCTTAAGCTGGCAAAATTTATAAAGACTCCTGGATAGGTGCTGAAACATCTTCAGAAAAACTAAGCAAGAGTCCAGTGTCCTATGTTTCAAGCATGCTTTTGGTTGCTATGACCTGGATGACTGAGGATTTAGACAGGCATTGTATATTTTTGTATTTATTTGCTAATGGAGAGTGGGGCAAGTCTGCATATGTAGCAGCTCAGTATTTAGAAAGCAGCTCTTAAAGTTACTGAAAGTTTTGTGTGAGCTTCCAGAGGTTTCTCTTTTAGTAAGTCCTCATTTGGAGGAGTTTGAGCTTACTCCAGAAACGTCAGCCAAGAGAAGCACAGAATGTACTTTCCCTGTTCAGTCAAAGATTATCTAACCATTGCCAGCAATTTAGTCATCTTTTGCAAGCTGCTTAGTAAGTTGACATTATATACATACAGATCGGTCTATCATATGTCCTGAGCTTTTTGGTGTTTTGCTCGAGGCAAGTAGCAGTTAAACACTGGGGCATAATTTTAAGGTTTTATCACAAAAGGGTCAAGATCTTACTAGGAACGTCAGATATGTTTGGAACTGGTTACAAAATCTTTCTTGCCATCATGGTAATGGTTCCTTAAACTTGTGGGCAGGGAGGATGGCTCGAGACAAGCAAAGTAGAGATAGAAATAGCAGTGTTATGGTAATTATGCTGTGGTTTTTCACCACTTACTGCTACATTCTCAAAAAATACATTGATTCTTAAGGAAACCAATTTTTAAGAGGGTTTTAATATTCATATCAAGTATTTCTGCAGATAAATTTTAACCAGATGTGCAAACACATCCAGCAGCGAGAACACAATGCTTTGTATTATAATGCATATTAGCTGGCATTTCTACTCATGCTGAACATGGTGGTGGACTAAAATCTGCCAGTTATATTTGCACATGCCAGCATTTTTCTTTCCATCAGTCCTAAAATAGAGGAAATCAACCAACCATGTTCTAAGTAAAAAAAAAAGTTGTCTGACATATAAATAAGACCATCTGGACCATCTCATTCAGGAACTGAATTTTGCTTTCCATCTCCTTTGCAGGTACATGTATACACTGTGCCCGTTCAATACAGTCTCACAAAAGAGCACATCAGGAACAGAGGTCTCATTAGGGTAAGTACCTCAATCTATGTCTATTTGGTTTCCAAAGTGGAATATCTCAATTGATGACCTGCCAGGATGTGTCAGCCAGAGTGGGGGAAATAGTAAATCTATTATGGAGGAAGTTGATATTAAAATACTCTTTCTAAAGTGCCTGGCTGCACTTTGGGTATGTGCTCTACTCTTGACATTTAAAATCTCCAGCAGAGTATTTTCACTCTTAGATAAATATAATTATAAATGCCTATTCCATTAATGGATTTGAAACAAATTCCATCACTTAGCTTATATGGAAGCTAGCCTTTGTTCAAAATATGTTTGAATATTCTTAACATTATTAAATATATGTTTACTTTGTGATCTTTAATCAGTCTTTTAGAGATTTTTTTTATTTTTTTTATTTTAATACCTTTTGATCAGAGCAAATTGGCTGGTTTCATTTCCTGCTGGGGCTTGAGGTTGTTTTTCTCTCTTGAGGTTTCAGTTTCTTCAGAACACTGATGATTGACTGAACCTTGAAATGGCTCTACAAACTGCTGACATTTGGTGTGTTATAAATGTTATGAAATGCATCAGTATTGCATGTCTGAACATACTTTTAAGTTCTTTTGTCTGGGGAATTTCACAAATTTAATATTATTTATTCCAGCATAGTATGGTAGAATCCCATCACTACTGAGTAAAAGCGATCTTGGAAAACATACTTTCAGTGTTTAGGCAATAATGATGCCACTGTGCTCTAGCACAACCCTCATTTTTTTCTACTGCTTTCCAAGCCATCATTTTCTCGATGCTACCGCCAAGGGTAACAAATTTCCACAACATTTCTTCAGCTTTAGAATGTGGGGAGTTTTTTTTTTTGCCACTTTCTTCAACTTCACCATATTTTTCAACCTTATAGTGTTGAGGAAAATACTATTAAAATTTTAATTAACAGTATAATCACAGGATGCACTAAAGCTAGCTGCGGTGCAGAGTCACATGGAATTGCAACCCTGCCTAATTATTTGTACTTAACACTAACATTGCACTCCTATCTATATGATGCAATGTGTGCTGTCTACTAATAATTGTGAGCTAGTCAGCAACATTTGGAGTACCAGTTTTATTTTTTACTCATAACTTGTAATACCAATTCCACAGTTCAAATTTCTTAATTTTATTATTCACAAAACATGATGCCAGAGTTCCTCTTTAACAAGGAGAGAAATGTTCTTTCCATTAGACTTGCTGCTTGAAATACTCACACCGGTTTAGAACGAACTTGCCTATATGCAATTTGGAGGTGTGGGCTCTTTTCACAAACTGCTTGGCAACTTTAACACATACCAGTCTCTATGAGCAAGGGGCCTGCTATTGCTTACATGTGATTTAATGTGGATTCAGGGTGCTTGGCAAGAACCTTTTGGTTGAAGCCTTTCTGGTGGCAGGAAACATTTCTTATATCTGGTTCTCCAGGGTGTTGTAATAAATGAATAATAGAACTGCCAACCCTGTGTTGGCCCAATTCATGTGATGACCTTGGGGTGAGGCCAGCTTTGGTGGTTCTCCTTTAAATGCTCTAGAAACCGATTGATACAAGTGCAGATGTTACATGCCACAGCTCATCGATATGCAACCGCTCATACCAGGCTCTCTCAAGTAGTACCTATGGTCATAATATGATGTCACTATAATAAAGCATGGTGACATAAGTAGCTTACATCATGTGCAATGTTGGAGCAAACTGCTTTTTTTTGCAACAGAGGACCTACCCCAGGATTATCCATACTCTGGCTGACTTTAAAATACGCACTGCACTGTATAGTCTCACGTAACTTTCTTTAACAAATATTCAATGGAGTTGTGTTCTTAATCTACATTTTTGGTGTCATCCTTACTTTCTAATCTATAGCTGTCATGTCTAGTGTCTAGTGTGATAGGCTGCTCCAGTTATACTATCCCTTCGAAAATTGAAGCTGTGGTGATTAAAGAATTCACTAATTTAAGGTGACTCTTCCCAAAGACAAGTTTATATGTTAACTCAATAGCCTTGAGTTTTGTTTTTTTACAAAAAAAGAAATTACAAAGACCTTAATACCCACATAAATTGCATCCATGTCAAAGTTCGATCCATGCTAAGTGAAATGTTACAGTGTGATTTATCTGTGTGTATGTATATATAAAGTATATAAAGTGTAATATATATATATTACACTTTTAAATAGCAAATTGGTAGGATTCCATAGCTTGGTTAGTGTTTTATATTTTTGCACAACGCCTCCCACACCTTCTCCTGTTTGGAGCACCAAGTGAAACACTTCACCATGTTGTTAGTGCAGGAAAGAAGAGGAACAGAATGCTAAGTATGAGTAATGTGACCCCTATGCACTGTCTGCCTGTCACTCATGATGGTATGGAGGGGCTGACGGACCAAGTAGGAACATTGGTTGAACACATCTTTGAGGTCGGAACAAGACATCTTCCAATAAACACATGCAATGTTTTAAGTGCAAATATTTTAAAGTATATTTTAAATCTTACAAGTGTACCTTAATAATATGTAATGACATGCTTATAAAGTTCAGTATATCAGTTAGAAAAGTGAAACGCATCTCTTTCACAGCTACATTACTGGCATAATGATATATTATAGTTTTTTTTTGTTGTGTTTTACTTTTTATATAGAAATCTCAGACACTGAGAAAACTTTGCATGTACTGTACAATAAATCCACTGGTCTAGTCACTGAAAATGGCCTTTTAGTTGGCTGCTCAGCCTGTAGACTTGGTAAAACAGCAGACTAACACCAGCTGATAACATGGGACTCCAAAATGCAGGTGTATATCAAATCAGTACTGAATTTTATAAAGAGACTGAACTACTTTTAATATTTTGTTTAGCTCACCTTCTGGGAAAAAAAAACATGTACTAAATTCATCTAACCCTGCACATGCTAACATTTTGGTATCTTCTGGGTGTGGGCAGGCAGAAGGACTCTATATATGATAAAGTGTAATGTTTCCATAGAGCATGTACTGTGGTGAAGGTCTGTGTGGATGAATAGGGAGACAGATGAATCATAACCAGAATGTTGGGTATAAAGTTCATTTTTTATCCAGGCAGACCATCAGTCAGAGCTTTCAGGAGATGGCTGGGCCTCTTGATATCAATCTGCATGGAGGCATCCTATTTCTCCCCAGAGGAATGAGGAGGGGGAAAGAGGGGGGCTTTGATTTAAACGGTTGCATTTATCACACCTGCTCCAGCATCCTAAAGGACGGCCGAATGAGACAGAGAGGAGAGATGGCTTCACATGTAAAACCTCAACTGTGACTATTATGTTTATGCCAAAACTAAAACTTGTTTTTACAACTTTACAAAATTGGATTTGATACTATGCATTTGATTACCGCTCATGGCCTTTGCAGTTTGGGAAATTAAAATTGTTCCCGAAGCTTGATTGTTCTTTTATGTTTGTAGTAGAAAAAAAAAACAAAAAAAACAGAATGCACAGCAGTCATACGCCATGCTGCCAATTATCTGTAAATGCAGATATTATACAACACACATTCAGCCTCTTGAATCCCAATGTTTCCATTTCCCCATTTCACTTTTCTGCCTTTCGGCTCCAGCAGCGCTACAACTTCCTGAGATGGCTGTTGTAACAATAACATCAGCAATAGTAATGATAATAGAGCGGAGGAAAATGCTTGCATTGCGACAAACACAATCCCGGTGTGACAGCGTCGTCCGTCTTCATGATTTCCCCACTACCCACCGACCTCCTCCCTAAAAACAAGAAGACACGCTAGGAGAAATGACAAGATGGTAAATGCACCCAACAGGAAAAAGTCCACCTGAAAAGACGGATAAACACACAACTGGATTACCTGAGACTGGCTCTTTCTTGTCTGAGATGAAATAACTTAAAAACAATGGCTCTTCTTGATGGAAATGTAAAATGCAGAAAATTCAGACTTAAAAGACACAAGACTATTTACATGAGGTTTCCATAATATTTTTATTGTATTGTGGAGTTTCTTGTTAAAGCTGCAAAAAATCATTGGGATTCAATCAATCAATCAAATTATGATATGATATGTTTAGAATGTAATCTGTACTTAGACTGTAGAGATTAAGAATAGCGTTAATAACCAGTATCAGATGTGTACTCAAGCATCTATCAACTCTGCAGTGATATCTGAATGCCTCGGCAGGTTTTAGCTCCCGCTTCAATGACCACCGACATTCATACTGTATTCTGAGCACTATTTCAGTTCTTTCCCTCTTGGAATTAAATATTGTTTAGCACTGATCCTGGACTTTTCTTCTTTATATGCCTAACTTCACTGGGAGGTGCTAACTGGGTGAGCCACATTACTTCCTTGTTTACCCCCTGCACCCATGAACAGAATCATACCTCTGTTTACTCAATGTTATAGTAAATATGGACAAAAGGCTTCATTTACTTACAAACTGAGCAAAAAGAGTAATATTAATTGGCCTATAATTAACTTTATTTCAAACCAGTAGACTTGACCAAAGTGCTTTAAACCATGCTCACACACACACTGATGGTGGCAAGATACATTATAGCCAGAACTGCCCCGGGCTCACTGACAGAAGTGAGGCCGCCGTACACAGGCCCCACCAGGCCCTCTGACCACCATCAGTAGGTCCATGTCAAGTGTCTTGCCCAAGGACACAACAACATTAAAAACCCGGAACCAGGGCTTGAATCGACAACCCTCCGGTTGCTGGGGAAACTCCGGCATCCAACGCCATTGCCGCCACTTAAATGCAAAAATAACTAGTAATATAACAAGAGTAATGTTTCAGAAAAAGTTTATATGTAACCTGAGTGAGCTAAACGAAAAAAGTGATCTAATATGATATGACTATGACCCTTAAATTAATACAGGTTTCTTTTTTTCAGCTTCTTAAAAGTTAAATGTTTGTTTATCAAATTTTGTATCAATTCTTGACATTTTGTTAAGGCTTATCAAGAGATAATGTTGGCTTTATGATAATTTCATACAATATCCATAATATGAATCAAAGTTATGGTAATAAAAGTTGTGTCAGATGTTGTGACAACTTATTTGAATTCTGATTTTCGAATTACTTTTATAGCCATATTGTCTAATATCAGCTACATCACTCCTGGACTTTAGAGCACCGGAGCTGTGTTCTCTGCAGTGACAGATTATGCTTGTGTGTTGCGGGGTTGTCACGTCTGTAGCACATTTTCAACATTCTGTCTATGTTGGTAGCAATTTGAAGCCCATTAAACTTACTCGTTGAGGTTTATAATCCAGAGACATTTGAATAGCAATGGGTGAAATAAAAAGGCTGAATGATGACATGAATGCTCGGTCTTTTCAGAGGGTAATGCTGACTGATTTTAGTTTGACTATTTCCCCATTTACACTACCCCTGTGAAACGATTCTTCACGATTTCAGGCTGAGATTTGATCAGTTCACTGTGCAACGCCAGGTTCTTATGACCATTTACACATCAGGCTAGCACGGTTCCTTGCCTCCTATCGGCAGTCCACAATACTACAGCTCTCAAGGCAGGAATTAGGCAACCAAAGATGGCAGCACCTGTAACATTCCAGAAATTATTTTGTGCCTGGATTGCATCCTCGGCTTGAAGTTCAATAAGAGCCTTGGTCTCTGCATTATCTCAGGTTGCTCCACACCCTTTTGATGCCTTTTATTGTTAATTCGAGACGAAGTTTGCGTTGTTAAAAGGCAAAGAGATCTGTGAGTTGCAAAGCCGGACACCAAGCCATAACTGAACCATGCCGAGCCCTACTGTTGAACTGGTACAAGATTTAGCGCAGTCCTTAAAACCCACCAGCTTCACTTGCTTTCTCCCCCATTCCCTACCTACTGTGTTCCCTACTCCTTCCCTCCCTCCCCTCCCCATATCTATATGTAGATTTTTTGTTTTGTTTTTGCAATCTCATACTATGCCCTGCAAAGACACTGTGTGAGAGTTTATTTTTTTGTAATCTTCATCTACCCCCTATGTTTGCCATTATTATCTATCTAATGCAATGGCTGCAGCCTCAGGCACCTGTCTCCCCATTTATGTTGTTGTAATATGTCTCTTGCATCGGTTGTTCAGGAAAAAATTTCATTGTGCTCTGTACAATGACAAATAAAGGCAGTCTGATTCTTATTGGCATAATGTCCTCCTCACAGATTAAACAGCACTAGATTTATAGTAGAATACTATGCCAAGTGTAGTATCAAAAGAAAGTATAGTTTCAGATAAAGGCCACTTTGTACCTAAACCAAAAACTACATGTGGGTGAAATTATTTATTCATATGGAGAAAAACCTATGGTCATCTAAGAAGTTATTATGAAATGACGGTTTCAGCAGCACCTTATATCCCATATATATTAACTTCTTTTGGAACAAATAATGGATTCTTCCAGAACAATGATACAAAGCAAACTGCTGCTGCCTGTACATCCCTGAGGGAGAACCTAATCTGAATCGCCTAAATGAAAGCTCATTGAGCTTGTTTGTTATACTTTGAAAGATTTTATCCAAATCAGCTGCGCAAAGCAAGACCTTGTTCACGCTATACAAACATAAATATTGGGGGATAGACACAACAGTTGCAACAACACTGCAACAATGTAATTAGAAAGAGGACAGGGAATTGGAAAATTAATTAAATAATTGTAGAAAAGTTTTGTAACGTATAGTTTTGTTTTTTTATTGAAGATGGGAAATATAAATGCTTAAATGTTTTGTTAAACCACATTCTTAGTTAGACTTGACACAAACCCCCTATGATATTTGCTGTGAAAACTAGAAGCAAAAGACATATTTGAATAATGAAGAGAACCCAATCAAGATCTTGTATTGGTAAAATAATAATAAAAAACAAAGAAACTAGTTTGAGAATACATAGATAGCCAAATTTAAAAATATACAAACAACAACCCTTGTAGTTATGAAGGCAGCAGAAGGGCTGCATTAGCATCACAATACCAAACACCATCAATTTTAATGGCCACAATGCCATGACTTTGAAAGCGTCTGAGCCTTGACTCACACGGACATTTACATGTTCAACTGAAGGCCTGAACACACTGGTTGCTTATGACTTTTTAATCTTCGATCTTCGACATTTTTTCAAATGTCGCACGGACTGCATAAAGAGAGACTCCGACTAGGCAGGGTGAGCAGATCTGTGCAGATATTTTTCACTTTTGTGCTATACACAAATTAAAACAATTATCACATATTTACTTGGATGGATTAGGAGAAGTTATTTTAAAAAACAAAATAAAAACACAAGTGCATTAAAAGTTACATTACAATTACACTATACATTACAAGTGCATTATAAAGCAGAGCCCCACATAACGAGTCTGTGCAGAATTTCAAACCAGAACACATAGAGAATATAGATATTCCTATATTAAAAACATAATGTTTAAAGAAAAGAAACACAGAACAATAAACATAGTGGGACAGTTTATATGCTGACTGAGGCATTGAAATGTGATTCTCAGAGAGAGATCTGTAAAGTTTGTAAAGAGTTTTTCTTTCCCTGAGGTCAGAGAAATACGCCGCACTTCCTGCTCTGTCTGCCCCTAATTATTTTGTTTTTTGTGAGGCTCAAGAAGCTCACTACTTTATCGATTTTCTGTCCTCTTGAATTCCTATTATGGGTAAAGTATTCTTTTTGTAATGTTTCTTTCATTGGTTTTGCAGGAATCCGTCCCGCTTACTATATACGCGAAGTGCAGCTCCAAAATTGCTTGTTTTCTTGTGCGATTAACAGATTTTTGTTTTTGTTTTTCCTTCAAAGTAGATGTGTTTTACTTTGTAGCTGCATCTCTTTTCCTGTCAGACCCATGAAATTGCTGCTGAATTGCTGCTTAGTCCGACTAAAATAGACCTATGGTAGGCTCTATCTTAGGGTGACCATATTTTCATTTGGGAAAACCAGGACACCTTGGAGCGTGCGGGGGGGGGGAGGAAATTTTACTTGGCGCAGAACAGTTGTGAAAATTTGAAGTTCAGTTTAATATAATAATACAACTCTGTGAATAGTTCCGTCTGAAATTAATGAAAATAGTTGTTTTAATGGTTATAGAGTCAGATATGTGGCGGTAATGTTTGGTTTATCTAAAGGTTTTTATCTGTTA
>NW_015150619.1:370759-392539 GCF_000732505.1 Cyprinodon variegatus
TATATATATATATATATATATATATATATATATATATATATATATATATATATATATTGTGAGGAAGTCTTCCAAATTTTCACTAATGTACACTAATGGCTTGACATGCATCTAGCCAACATGGACATTTAATCAAAGATAAGGGGGTATAAGCAGTGGTTGACATGCAAAAGATTGGATGCATAGCTTTAAAAAGGGCTTAAATAGAGGGTCAAAATAAATCAATAACATTTCTGATTATTATGGAGCATTTGATAAGGATGTTTAAATAGAAAGCTCTTTAGGTATTGCCTTTTGAATTAAAAATATAATGAATTTAGGATAATTTCTTACTAAATAGTTTTTACAATAAGATATTTTATAGTAGAAAGCCTAAAGCCAGCAACTAACAAGGAGCAGACTGAGAATAATACCAACAATGCTTCATAGGATCACTACTTCTTCCCTGTTGGCAACAAAAACAAATATTACATTTACTCTTCGTTGACTGTGTGTCAAATAAATACAGGAAGCAAAACAGCTTTCATTTTACCCATTAAAGTTTTAAAACATGTTCTTCTGGAAGAAAGTTGTCAACATCCTGTAATTACTGTTCAATCCATTTCCTGTAAACAACCCCAACAACTAGAGAAAAAACGTTGAGTATGCCAACTGCGTGTCTGGATATAACAACCTTTCACCGCTAGCTGAAGTGCATTTGAAATATTAATGAAGGCCCTTTCAAAGTTAGCCAAAGATAAACACATAGAAATAGCCCCAGCATCTAGAACTATTTATGCAACCATGAAAGAAGTGGTTTATTTCACGTCCTTTGTTCCATTGGTAAATATATAAGATGCAGAAAGAGTTGCAAAGGTAAAAAACGGTGACTTTAATATATAACTGTTTATTGATTTTATTTTTTTTGCACGCAAAACAGAACAAAAAGGAAGCCTTCTAATGATTTCAGGGGACAAAGAGATGATTTGAATTTAGCTGTGGAGGAGGATCAGATCAGTTTAGAGGTCATCAAATGAGTTTTTGTTTTGGGACTCCAGGGAAATCAGGTGGCCATGCTTTTGGGGTCAGCAGGGTCAGCTAGTGTTGCCAAGCAAAGTTCAAGAGACATGACCTTCAGTTGTGCTGAAGTCAGACTGCTTTACACTTGTAATTATTAGAAGCACACGAGGAGTAAGGGAAAAAATATAAAAGCTTGAATTTAGCAGTGCCTGGGAAGCTGTTTGCTTCTTCACCCTTCACCCTTGGAATCGCTGTGTTTGGCAATTCAAGCTTTGGATAAGCCCCAAAATCCAAAGTTGAAAGTATGCCAAATAGAATAGATATATTGGTTGGGTAGTATTCATATTTTATAATGTTCTACACTCTTCAGATTTGACCACCTTATCTAACATGTTTCAACTTAGAAAAGCTTGAAATGATTTTGGCATTATAGATTTCTCTGTTTATATTTGAACATTACTTTTCCACAATAAATAAACATGGATGATTACTTTTTTTTTTCTTCTATGTCGTCATGCAACAGTTTTATTTAAGCATTAAATGAATATATGATAGCAGGAACAAAAATGTTGGTATGAGTAATTGAACCTGTCATCTCTAACAGCATGTTGGCCTCATCATGTATCAACAGGGGACATGGCAAGCTGCAAAATTTGCATCTTAAGACCTTTTTTCTTACAGTATCTCTAGAATAACCAGTTAGCTCTGCTTTTTCCTCATTCTTTATGGTAATACCCACTGCCTTAGTACATTCAGATCTTTCCCAATGTCTTACTTTTCACTGTTTTAGATTGCACTTGATTGTTTTTTTTCCAACTTATGACTGCTGTCAATTGTCTGATAGCAGAGTGAGTTTTGCAGGAAATTAAAGTCATATTTCCTATAGATTGATTTGTTATTGTAGTTTATTAATGTTCTGAAACTACACACACATTTTAAAGCATTTTGCTTGGGTAAAACAGGAGTTTAATAATGCAGGAATATGTTTTTGCATTAGTACTGGAACTACTTAGATGTGATGTCACCATGGAGGTTACGCTGTTTAATGTTTTAAGTTCATTAGACTCCCTGAGGTGCACAGCATATGTGACAGCAGATAATAAGATTAAAAGTAGTTCGTTCACCGTACATGAAAATATCTAAACACAAAGTATGTGTGATTCACTTACAACTGTATTTATCTATTCCACTTTCTAGTTTGTTCAACGGTAATGTTTCATTGCCCTGTGTTAGAGAATTAGTTTGCAGTTTGTACACTTGCTTGACCAAGGCAGACCATAAAGCTTCTTAGCATATTAAATCATGCTAAAACAGGTCATGTCCAGAGCTGATTGATGCCATTTGCTAAAAGAAAAGCCCGAAACACTATGATTCTCAGAAGTTTGGAGTGTTTGTGACCTTGTCTAGTGCATTTTAACCCGGAAGATTTATAGACAAATAGGAAAATATCCAAATGTAATGTTTAATTTACTATTTATTTATGTTGCTGAAATTTACAGTTCTTAAAATTGGACTATATTATTAAGGGTTTCTGCAGGTCATTAATCATTAAAAGTCATTAAATTATTATTTTTTAAATTAAGGCCTTAATTGGCATTAAAATATATTAAATGTGATTATCATGGCATTTAAAATGTTTTATAAAAAAAAAAGTACATTTTGTCAAATATATCAGATTTAACTGGTTCCACGTGTTTGCGTGGAACTGCTCCTGGTTGATCCTAAGGCCATAGGTTCAGAACAGAAGCTCGAGGCACAGAAAAAGCTGGGAAAATGCAAATTTTAATATAAGTGGTTGGAAATTAAGAAACTCGGGACATGGCTGCAGCCTGTCGATGGTAAAGATTACGAAGGATTGGGCCATGTTTATATGTGTATATATATATATATATATATATATATGATAGTAATGGGTACTTATTGATGGCATTAAAATTATTTCTACGAGCATTAAAAAGCATTAAATTAGAGTTCCTCCTTCCTGTATAAACCCTGTTATTTCTCAAACCATTATACATTAACAGCTGAATATGTTTCCAAGCTGCAAAATATTTCGTTTTTTTTAGTAGGCTTCTTTCAAACAGCTGACTGACAGTGCACAACAAAAAGATGAGGATGGATTAAAACTGAGTTTTATGTTTCATCCAGTCAGAGAACACTCTGTCAGAACTGGATTATGGGAAATTTTAGATATTTTATACCTTTATTAAACTATTAACATAGCTTGTAAATGCTTATATTTACCAAATATGAAGACAGGGCATTTAATTTACCTATTCTCAGACTAAGCAGCAACATTAAGCCATTCATCACATACAGAGTGTGATTATTCTAATACATATATCCATCAGGTATGTAATTTACAATAACTGAACCTAATTGGAATTAGAAATTAAGGGACCAACAGTACATAGTTGGGCAGGATTCCCCTGCATGGACTTTATTTCTTTGCTTCATATGTAATCACCTTGCTATCACCCTTATCTCTGAGTTCTGTGAATAGAGGAGTAGCACATCAGACCTTCAAGTGGTCCTTGAGTGTGAAAGATTGTGCTGAAACTGTTAAATTAACGCAAATGCACGTATCCAGGGCAACCTTTGAAGGTAAAACAAAGGCAGAGTAACTTCATAATGTTCTAACGGTAAACAGGGTCTGAACAAGGTTAAGAAATGGTGGATGTTAAATTATTGCAAACTAAATAAAAACTCAAGGGCTGACTCCTTATAAATAGTCCCAAACATTGTTGTTACATCAAAATTGGTAAATTTACAAAATCTAGACTCTTCAAAGGAAATATCTGTATAAATCATAAATGTTTCCGCTAATCAAGGTTACAGTTATTTATGAATCTTTAAAATAAAGAAATGCATTGGCTGAAGAGGCAGGTGGTTCAACTGTATAATCAAATCAAGGAAGAAATCTCCTTGTTAGAAAATAAAGACAAGAATCTTAGAAAATAAAGGGTCGATTAGTGTTGTGAGTGACTCCTTCAGGTTCATATCACTCAGTATTCAAACCCACAGGTCTCCCTTGAACTGCCTTATTGAACAGAAGATTTTCAAACAGAAAACAGAGGAGCGAAAAAGGTAGCCTAGCAACATTGAAACCACGGCGAATAACTGTGTGTGCCCACTGTGAAGGAGCTCAGCAGCTGAAATGACAGCACAGAGCAACCCCAGAGAGTGGGATGTGCCGGCCACCATGAAAATACAAACAGGGTAGCGCTTTGTGGCTGACATATGTCTGTTGTTCTCATATCTGCTGTTTCCATGAGCCACAAAAAGATGCTTTTTGTTCACACATTTACCGCCGCTTTGCTTTAAATCCGGCCATATTTGCACAAGAGGGTTTTATTTTGTCACTTTTTTGCCCTCTATATAGAAGATCTTCTTACAGTGAGCGAAAACTCCCAGGTGCTTAGAAAAAGAGGTACATCGACGTGAATGCCTCCAGGCAGTCGAAATCCCTCGAGGGGCTTTAGTTTGAATGATCCAGCTGAGCAAATTTATTGGCATGAAAGCAGAGACTCCACTCTGTGACCATGGTAATATGGAAATATGCTCTTTTGATCAATAAGAGTCCGTTTCTCACGAGGATGGCTTGAAAAGCTGACATGTTTTGTTTTTTGTTTGTTTTTTAACGGCTGAGGAGGAATGAGATTTTGATGGAAATTATGTGAAATGTTTTCTTGTTTTCAGATTAATTACTGTGCACTTGCATTTTTATGCAGCTTCTGCACGTGAACTTCATTAACGGGAGATAACAATGACAGGTAATTATCTCCATTGGTGGCCGTTTTATTGAGCAGCAGACACCAGGGAACTGTAAGATTATTACTGTAAAACTGATCAAACAAAAACAGGTTACAAATGAACCTACGGTAACTTGACTGAGACTAAATCAATGATTGAAAGATCAGCTTAATGTTGCAGTTATGGACTAGAAATATAGTTTTACCTTTAATAATATTTTCTTTTTAAAATAACTGTAAGTTTTTGTTTCTGGCCTTACCAAGTCTTTATAATGGATGTGAAAAGTGATGAATAAAATAATATTGAGTACACTGCAGGAGCAAAAAACTTTTGACAGCAGAAGCAAATAATGATTCAAATGGTTTTACAAATGTTTGCATAAGCATTACGGTCTTTTAATGATGGATTTCTCAGTGTATTATTATGAATTGTTTTAGATAATACCAAACTAATGGTCTCCATACTCCATACATTTAAAAAAAATATATATATATATATGTTTATTTTTCTTTGAATATCCTAAGTTAATGTAATATTGCTGCTCTATCTGCTATTGTTGGTTTTATACCTGCAAAGTTTATAAAAAACAGCCATATCAAATAAGAGTAACGCTGGAACCAACTCCCTTCACCTATATTTATTTGTGATTTTAAAAAATATAAGTTTTATAAGGGATCTGCAAACTAACCAACATGTGAAAAATGGTTGCAAACCTTTTTTTCAACATTAAATTTCTTTAACCGGTTGAAGGTTTCGTAGAAAATATAAAATCAGACCTTTAGCAGAGGCAGAAAAACAACAGTCATACTTTGAGATTGGCCTTTTTCCCCTTATTTAATTATTTATCTCCCAGGGATACAAATACTGTTTTGATCTCCTAATTAAACTGCTTTTTATTATTTATTTAAATAAAATGCTTGTGAGCAGGTCATTACTACCCGCTTGGTTGTGGGGAAAAATAGTGGTTGCAAATAGGGGTGCATACATGTCAGTGAGATCAAAGTATAATGTTTTTTGAACAAGAAAAATCATGTGAACATCTTAAGTCTGAACTATGAATCAGTTGGTACAGCCTCAACTACCTTTCACCCCCATTTTTATGTCAACAGAAGTCTTAATATGGATGTTCTTAACATGGATGTTCTCTTTATTTTTACTATTATTGAACCATGTTTGGTCATTTAGATAAAGAACCTCTTTTTCAAGGGAATCCTGACCAAGAGGTGGCAATGAACACAATTGCAATGAACAATACACAATTATGATACAATTAAGAAACATTTACAATTTAAGGTAACTTTCTGAAGTCCTCTCAATCTGGATTTTAAAGTGTAATAAAATCAGTTTCTAGTCTTTTTGCAGAATTTTTCATGCAGATACAATATATATAGATACAAATGTACCAGTTTTCCTGCCTCCTGATGGACAAAGACGGCCATCCTACATGAGAATATAGCTCACAATGCTGTGTTTTGGTTTTAGAATTAGTAATAAAACCCTGGAGAAGCAGGATAAACAGTTGATCTTTTGAAGATATTGAGCCAAAGGGTCATATATTGTTGATCACCTAATATCACCTTTTTGATTCACAATTTTCAACCTAATTGTGGCATTGTCGCGTTTAGGATTAGATTATTTTTGTGAAATCCTTTTTTTTTGTTAACATTTTCAAATATATGCAGCTCGTATGTGATCTGTGTAAACTGCATTCATACAGCTTAAGTGTCCCGCATGCGCAGTAGAAGACGCAATAACGTCACAAGCCAGCGTGCTTCGTCTTTACGGAAGTAAACATGGATGTTGTGCTGGAGCGCATCTAGTGATCTTTCCAAACCATAAAACCTCAATCTTTTCAAGATGGTTGAAAAGAAAATACTGCTCTCCGCATCATCGTCCGCCACGACATTTGTTTTTGTTGCTGCTTCTGTGTAGCAAGAAGCAGAATAGCGACATATGTCGGTTACTAATGGCGTTCAGGTGGGATGAATGAGACCTGGCCGTTCAGACACAGGTCGCATTTGAAAAGATCAGATTAGTATCGGATTCAGGACCACATAGCCAAGTGGCCTGGGTTGCATTGGAAAAAATCGGATCTGTGTTGTTCAGACTGCCATGAAAAGATCAGATCCAGGTCACGTGTGGGCAAAAAAAATTCGGATTTGGGTCACTTCATGCTGCAGTGTGAACGTAGCCTTAGTTGGAGGCATTCTAGTCTTTCCTGCTTTTAATGAAAACTTTCCCCAGTAGAATGGCTCTCTGAGACTCTGACTTTACTCTTTTTTTCCTCCTTGGTCCACATTTAAATGCTGATTACTGCAGACCTGAAACCTTCCACAAGAGTGACCATTGTGCAGATAATCTGATGGAGTCTTTTAGCCATCACTGCTTTGCACTTTTTTAACTCGGGTTATGATGCTTGACCACTTTTTCTGCTTTGCATAGCTAAACTCTGAGGACAGGATGCAACAGAATTTTCCTATTTTTATCATAAATTTCTCTCACCTTTACTCCTACCGTGGGCTTTTACGAATGCAACACATCAGATTAAACAAACATTGTTAATCTACGAGAATTACTGATGGAGGCGGAAGGTGCAGCATGTGATGTAAATGAGTTTACCGTCAGCTACCACGACAAGATTCTGCAAAATTTCCTCTTAATGCACATACTGTACATCTCCAGACCACATCTGTCATCCCTTTATCCCAATCTGCATCTCTTTCATACATAAGCATAAAAATACCTTTGGCCAAACTGTCTCAGGTTAAAGGAGCTTTTCTGAACTTTCCATCCATTTTCTAAGCCAGATGTTATTTCAATAATTGCTTCATCTCATACCCTTCATTCGTTTGACAAAAAAAGACAAAAAGAACTGATGAAACCAGAATCCCCAGGATACCGACATCCCTGCTGCAAGTGGATTGACCCATAGATCTGTCATCAACACATAAAAATGTAATATATGATTGCGGAATTGCATAATATATAATGATGTGGCCTACTTGAAGCGGACAATTGATTCTAAATAACAATAAATGTGGTTATTTAGTGAAAAACTAGGTCTGTATAGCAGCCGACTGATTGCGTCATGTCAGGCGCACTCATGAAATTGGTTTCTACCTAAGAGAGGATTAGAAATTTTGAATTTTCTCCTAAATCAATCGTACGAAACATTTAAGAAAGAATTTGTCTGCACAAACGATCCTTGCACGAGGCCCATTGTGTTTACTTGCAGCCTCATATCTCAGGGAGACAGTCTGTACTGTGTACTTGATCACAGCAGGGTATAAGATATATGTTAGGCCTATACAGTAGATGCTTCCTATATTTAGCTTTCATAGAAATGCTCTCTAAATAATTGCAGTGTGTCTCTGTTCAGTTCATGTCAACATCAGTCCCTTAATTGTTTTGATAGCTATTTGAAAAACATGATTTATTTTTTCAATTTTTTTTTTTTTATCCTCATCTTAACCTACGGAGCAGTGACATCTCAACTGGAACAAGTGCATAATTGCACATTTAAGTGCTCTACTTAATGTGCTCATTTTCAAGCTGTCAAGGTCATTCGCTGGAGTGCCATTAGCAGAGAGAGGGGCCCTCTCTACCTGGGAACATGGCAGCCTCTTAATGCCCAGTGCTTGAGAGGAGAAGCGTTCCATGATGCAGCCAGAAACCTTCCCTTTCATTCACTGTTGCAGGGGAATATTCAGCCTATATACGGATCCTTCCTGTCTCTAATGTGTTTATGATATATGGCCCTCTTTCCTGACAGCCCACACAATATCTGGTAATCAAGCCAGATTGGTAATGACTCTCGCGTGTGCTAGAGTGCAGGGGGAGCTGACTCTGTGAACCCCTGATGGCCTTTCTGCTGGGTTTTCATGGCAACAGCCAGGTCGTTAATGAGACACAAGTGAACTGTTAACAGAATGCTGATTTTGGGGCTGACATCAGCCCCACTCAATGTCAGTCGGAAGGTGTTGCTGAAATGTACATCTTTTTTTTCCTACATCACCACAAATTAAATTGTTTGGAGCTTGAAAGGGAAAGAAAATGTGCTAGCAATGTTTTTTTTTTCTTTGTTGTAAAAATAATAATGTGGGTCAGGTTGATGTACATGAGTGAAATAGGAGATTTTTTTGTGAAAAACAAAACCTTTAACCTGTTATCCAAATAAATAACGTGCAGGGCTACAAATACATGTATTCGGGCCCCATTATACCGTTCTATACCCTGTTGTTCCGAAAAGTGGGAAAAGGTAGAGAAATAGGAGTCATAAATGCAGCGTTTGTGAATCTGAAAGAAAGCCCAGGCTGCGTGTGCCCTTCGTGTGTTCCTGTGCGTATGAATTATTTATGAAGGTGCCGGGCGCAGTGGGCGGCGGGAGGGCGAAAGCAGCATCGGCGCTTGGCACAGTAATGACATCGCCTGGGCTCATCTCAGAGTGCCACTCTGTGATTGGTGACGCTACAAGAGTGGCAGAGGTGAGCTGTGCTCAGGACTGCTGGGCTATGAGAACAGGCTATTTTTTTGGGGGGGGGGGGGGCAGAGTTGCCTCATTGAATCCAAATCATCCAGCAGCTCTAAAATTGCCATGTCTCATGTTTTAAAGGATTAGCACATTGGCAGCTTAGTAAACGGACTAACCTGCTACACCAGTCCCTTGTTAGAGCAGTGAAAAAGAAGCATAACTGTGAGGCCTAATTTATGGCTTTGGTGGCAAATGAGTGGATGGTATGATAGCTGGGTGAGAGGAAAGATATTTGACTTTTCACGGTAAAAATAGGTTTACCTTCAGCAATGTCAGTCTAAATCCATCGGTTTTTCTTTCTTCACCATGGTTGTGTGATGCCTCACTAATAGGTCAATGACACTGCATCATTTTATTGCTTTTAAATTACCTTTTTATCATAACTGATCAAATATTACCCTCCACGGGAATGGAAAGTTGTCAAGATATATGGTTAAAGTTTAATTTAATACATTTTTAAGATGACTGTTTTGGATTTTTGTTGCCATCTTTTATCACGTGAAGGGGAAACCCTTGCACTTAAATTGACTTCCGCTAAAATGGCTGACGGTGAAGAATTGGATGTTTCCTTTGATGTATTTTAGTGACTATTGCAGATAGATGAAGCAGAAGATCAATGTCAGGGTCATCAGATGGAGGAGCATCAGTTCAGGGCGCAGCTTCGTATGCAGCAGTGAAATAACTACAGGTGAAACTGAGGGATTCTGATTCTGATTCCTGGTTGATGGGACAGGTGTTGTGAATGAAATGGCACCCAGCTTGAAAGAGCTCCTGTGTGTTGCTGAATGTGTGCATTGATGACTGAAAGACATCTTCTGCCTCCGTTTATCTGTTTACTACAGTATGTTGAATTCCTGTTAGTATGTATTTAAAGACATTTCAATTAGTGGAAAGAAATTGCAGAATGAAATATAAAAGAAGTCTAATCAATCAATCAAAACACACATTAAGTCAATTCAGCAGCATGTTTTAGGGATTTTAGGAAACCACTTAATTGGAAATGTATTACAACTTTAGAATATGAGAGTCATTGGTTTTAAGATGCCATATGCATTTACTTTTTTGTTTTATTTTAATAAAAATGTTTAATGAACCACAAAAGCCAGGCTATTTTATCTTTAAATGTTCGGGCCTAATTTGAACACGCTACCTGGATACTATATGATAGCGAATATCAGTGTAACATTATTAGCACCATTGTAACAAACAGGATTTACATTCTTTAATTTATTTATTGAAAGAATAAAAGATCTAGAATATATTACAAATAAAACAAAACAAATTATATGGATATAATGTGTTTATGATTCCGTGCCGCTGTAATTCTTTTGGATACTAATAAAGGGAAGACAACTAATGAGCAAAACGTTTTTCTTGTGGTGTTTCTGCTGTTTTATATTAATAAAATTAAAATTACAAGCTTTTGTTACTCATCCCCTATTTTGCTAATACTTATTTTGGATTTTTTTTAACTTTAACAATTAATACAGATTTCAGATATTACTTGTGCGGCAATTACGTTGTTTTACCTGCTGAGCCTTGATCCAGTTGGCAGCAATCTTTTCTTTGGTGAGATTTTCACCGAAATAAATGGTAAAAACATCTTGCCTTGTTCTCCTTTAAAATAATTAGTTCACTGTAAAATATCAGGACCTCTGACATAAATTCTCCAGGGAATTCAGACGTTTCGTAGAAGTTTGTACTCTGTTCGGCCTTGTCTTTCCTTCATCAGTTTTTCAGCTCTGTTCCAGGCGGCACTTGTCCTCTTTCCTTCAGAAAATCATAAAACTAATATCTGGTATGGCAGCATTGCTGCTATCATGCAGCAATGTGCCGTTTTACCCTAGTATGGCTATTTTGAAGCAACTAGCCATCTAACTTTTTTTTTGCTTTCTTGTAATATATACGTTCTTTCTTTTTATATCGTCTGTTGTATTTTTATCTTTAATGGCATCTTGCTCTAACTAGTTGTACTCTATATAAGCTACTGGAACCAGAATTTCCCTGAAGGAGTAATCCCAAGGGATATATAAAGTTGAGTCTATGTCTAAGACTAACTCAAGTGTTTATAACCGATGCTACAATGAATGATCATGGAGTTTCCCTTTCAACGTCACTCCACTCAACTATGAACTTTCACATTTTAACGCAGAAGTATATCCGTTTTGTGTCAAGATTATCTTTCATAAGGTCTTTTACCAGAATATAATTTAATTTAAATTTTACACTTTCTTTTCACTTTCACTCTCAAAAGAGTGAGAATGAGCATCCCTGTTTTGCGCCAATAGAGAGGCAGCTCTACGTCATTATGGAGATATCCATAATTTCATCTCTGAATACACAAAACGTCAAACCTAAAAGCATAAAGCAGGACAAGACAACAACAGGTACCTTCCAAAACCAAGCTTCGAGGCTACCGTCCTCAAAGGTTTGCCCAAAATGTGCCAGAATGAAAAGAAATTGCTTGGTTTGATGAGCTGCAACATTCAAATTATGACTTATTTATGCTTCATATCATTTCTTCACAACATCTCTTAAATATGATCATATTTGTAATGAAAATATATTTTTTCTACTGCCTTAACAAGCTATTTGACCTGTCTTAATTATATGAACTTCTGACATGGTGGCGGTACTGGTGAACACTGCACCAGTACCGCCACCTGGCCAAAGCTGCACTCACCCTCACTAATAGTGCTCTGGATTCAAAGCCCTTGAGTTTTAGCTCCTGACATCTTCTCATCTCTTACAGCAAACTGGGCTCAGTCTGATTTCTTCTTGTCCTGTTTTATAAGAAATATTTGTATGTCGGCTATTTATATGATTGAAAAAGAGTCAGTCATGAATAACTCTTTTAAAGATATCTGGATGATCAAAATCTTAATTTATTCCTCAAGCTGTTTCCCCCCTGCACACATTCTATTGACTGTTTGTCTGCATCTTTCAATGACTAAATGATTCCTTCAGTTCTTAAATACCAAAGTTTGTAGGCATCAAACCAAATCCAAACTAAAAGAAAGAGATGAAAAAGATTTTATCTAACTTCAGAGTCAAAATAGAAAAATAAATAATTGTGACATTAAACTATTTTCAGTTTGACCCGAACTCAAATTCATAACGAAGGGAATGTTTTATTCCTGTCTCTATGGGCTAGCTCTGTTTTTATGAAAATGGTGTAAACAGTAGATGTGATTGACTCACTGAGGTATTAGCAGTTCACTTCAAAAAAATGTTTCTCCTAAAATAGAAAGTGGAGTGGAAAATTCTTAAAATCCCTATACTAAAATGTAACTGCTCAGTAAGAGCGTATTTGGACAGATTTTTAAACACTGTGAGAAAACACTTTATTTATATAGCAGAGCGAAGAGAGGGAGAGTTTCAGTTTTGCTGCAAGCACATCTGCAAATTCCTCTGATGCTCTTTTGAGTTATTGTCAACAAGTGAAAACAAATGAAAAAAAAAAAAATCTGTCCTCGGTTTTATGACATTAGTGCTGCTTTTGTTTCATGAGCCGATATTAAGATATGCTGCAAATTCATAGGTGTCATTTAGCTCCAGTTTATTTAAATTGTTTGGCTCAATAAAAGACTTAAGCAGAATCTCCACATGTGCATTTATAATACATACACTGCTAGATAACTGCTTTGTTAAACTGCATTTACAGGTCAACCTTTATTGTATGAAACGTCTTTCATCATAGGGAATCGTTTAGGCTGTAGGTACTTGTTTTACCTCCATATTAGATTAGTCATTTCTAACTTAAAGTTCTATGTGTAATCACATGTTTACCAGACATAAAGCCTTTATTACAGAGAGTATAATAATTTGACATAAGTTTTGTATCAGTCGCTCTCATAGTTTAAAAGCTGTGTAAAAATGACTGGATTTTGTGCAGTGGTGCTCTTTGTGGCACTGTTGCCTTGTTGCAAAAGGATTCTGGATTACCGGTAGATTTTTTTTCTGCATGAAGCTCACATGCTGTCTTGCAGTTCTCCTCCGACATTCCAAAAACGTGACTAACATATGGACACGCATCTCTATATTGCACTTAAATGCATGAAATGCTGATGTTTATGGTCGTGTGTCTGTGTTGCCCTGTTATGTAACGGCAACCTGTCCAGGGTGTAACCCCACTTTTACCCAAAGACTGCTAGAGATGGGCACCATCACCCTGACGAGTAAGCATCAGGATCACAAGACATGGAAGTTATAATTCTTTGTATAAAAACATATGTTTGGTTTGGATGTTTACTGATGGTCCCCATGAGAACCGCCAAATTTGGAATGAGGAATCAGAATCACTGAGGCAGCGGCTAGAACTGGTATATCTCAGAGCTGCTTGCCTTCTCCACAAAACCTTCCTCTCTTTCACCGTTTTTTATCTCTCTATGCCTTCTTCACCAGAGATTGTAGAGAGAGACCCTTCGCCTCAGGCATACAAACTTTGCTCGCTTTTTTTGTGTTGCCGAAGGTGCCACTGTCATTAAAAACCAAGACCATCCCGTTTTTCAACCTTTGTGGGTGGAAGTAAATGGTAAATGGTAAATGGCCTGTACTTGTATAGAGCTTTTTCAAGTCACAGGACTTGGCACCACCAGTCCCTCTGACCACATCAGTAGGCAATGGAGGTGAAGTTCCTTGCCCAAGGAAACATTGACACTGAGAGCCGGAGCTGTGGCTTGAACCGACAACCCTTCTGGTTGCATGGCAAACTCGTGCAACCGATGCCAGTGTCACCCCAAGTAAAGCTCTGGAGTGACGAGAGTATGTAAAGAAACTTAGTATGATGAACTAATGGTGATTATTAAACAGACATACAGATATGGGGTTAGCAGAGATGATTCCATTGTATCAAACATGCTAAGAATCTGTTGGAGTGTTTGCTCGAGTAAAAAATACTTTCACTTGAGAATGAAAATTGGAGCTCCGCACTGTTGCTTTCATACATGCATTTAAACAAGTTACATTGGGTCTCTGCTGATCAAAGCTCTTCTTTCCGTCAGACTTCTCGTCGCCCTTTTTCATTATTTACTTTTCCTTGCCACTGTTCTATGGAAAGATCAAATGTGAAAAGTGCAAAACTGATTGTCGTTAACGGGGTATTTCCATCTCAGTCATGTACAGTAGCAGCCATTCAAAATGGCCCTTACCAGTCAAAAGCCAGCCGAAGGGCAGCCCACTTCCCTGCAACTTCCAGCAAAATCCCCTCCAACTTCCAGCCGCTTGAGTGACCCCCTCCTTCTTCTAGGCGTGCATATTTTTTTACTCTAGCTCCACCCTTTCACTGAATGAAACGGTCTGACCAGGAGGACAATCATGACAGAAAGAATATTTTAGTACAACGATTGATGCTTAAAAAATAATTGACGGGGACCAGTCAGGGGCCCATCAAGGAAAGCGAGGAAATGTTTAACAGGTTACTACTGTAACAGCTCCTCCAGTGATTTTCTGTTTCATGTTTCTCCTTTCCTGGTCTGTCAGTTTAGCTGGACGTCAATATTTTTGGTAGGTTTGCAGTTTTTGCCAAAAAATCTTTGTGTTTTTTTAATGTTTTGCTGGGAACATTTAAAAAGATATATAAAATAAATTAAATTATACAGCTGAAGTATAATTTCTGTTGTTTAAGGAAGTAAACTTCCACACAAGAATATTTTAAATGCCAAGGCTTTGTTTTTTTCTATGTGAAGAGGAATCAGAAAGCTTGAGTGGGTTTTACATCAGCTAAACAAACATACCAGACATTACTGAAGGCAAATGAACAGATTTATGCTCGGTTCATTTGAGGCCACCATTATGTTTGCTCCTTTCATTTTTGCCTGGGATCTTTCCCTCAAGTGAACACCCGGACACTAAATTCCAACAAACATCTACACAACAACACATCAAGGAAAGTGTAATTTTTGCCCCAGTTTCTTTTTTTTTCCTTGTCAACCCCCCATTTGGTATCTTCAGGGTGTTTTAACACCATAGCAGGGTCATCCTAACGTTAATTGCTTCTGAAAGGTTGATTTGTGGCTGTAGCAGAGGGGGCAACTCTCCTTTCTGCGTTGAGCGAGATTAGCAGTGGATCTTCAGGATTTATCACTCGAGGCGTTTGGATTAGCACAGCGATGGAGTTTAAAACAGCATCAGCGGTCACCGCGGCGTTTTAAACGAAGCAAGAGAAGCTTAAATCAGAAGATTTTCAGAAAAGAAAGAGGAGCTTATCAGCTTTTTAAATGATAATTACCCTTCATCAGGATTAGGCTGTTTTAATGTCTTAAGTTTTAAATCAGTGTTTTGATAATGAAAAGGGAACATTTTTAAATTAGACATTTTACTTACAACCAGTTAATATTTTCCACTATTCTTTCAGTTATTCCTTAAAAACTAAATGCAACACATTGAATGTTGTGATTTAATTATAACTCAATCTGCCTTTGTAAATCAAAATCACACCTTAGTAATTGAGAGGGAAAACGAAATGAAATTGGCTGCTTAATGTGGGCAGTTAGAGACACATCTGAGGCCCCTAGTGGCCCCTATCCCACCCAGTCTATGGATAATAGGTTTAGCTGTTTGGATGTGATGCCTATTACAGGTTTAACTCTGATGGAGGGTGCATTTTATGCCGTTAAGGAAAGAGAAACAGAATGAATATCCATCCACATGTCTGTAAATTAAATGTTCTATTTTTCATGCCCTAAAATGGTGGATTTCTTCAATATTCTGCATTGTTAATTGTTCAAAGAGAAACCTGCATTTTATGCCATACTTTCTTTTTTCCATGGAGGCTGTAGATGGAATATGGTAACATTTTATTTGTGCTCCCCTGTTTGTGTCCTTTGTTTGATATTTTCTTCGGTTTTACCCCCTTTCTCAGTTCCTCGACGTTCCCTCTCTTTTATCTAACCCGTCTCCCTCTGTTCTTCCTTTCCTTTTGTTTTCCCCTCCATCCTAGTTTCATATTTAAAGCTTTCTCTCAGTTTAAATGTCAGCCTTAAGCGCATAACGAATTGTAGTATTTTGATATTTTAAAATATGCATAAAGGACTGAACACTCTGAAAAGTTGAGCCGGCGACAAGTAGTGGATTATTAGATGAAACACAGTGTAGGAGGCCTGAGTGAGATTCATTCCTCAGTGACAGTGTTAATCTGTTTGCCTACTAAAATTGGATTTATTCATCTAGCTTTTTTGGAGGAGAAGCAGAATTTTGTCCTTGCCATTCATTTCAATAGAGATGTTTAGTGTTGGGGGGGAGAGTCCCTCAAGACACGGGTGCAAATGAGAACATTCAAACGGTAGACCAAATGATTTTAGGAAGCTGATCCCTCTGCTGTGAGTGCATGCAAGCATGACTTATGTCAAGGATGCAGCTTAGAGCCAAACTGTGACAAATTGGATATGAAAATGAAGTTGTCACCATACCCAGGGGTCCACTGTGCAAAGCTGGGGTGGAGTTATGTTGTCTGACAGCAGGTCAGGCTAGCACATATGGATGATAGGCACCCAAATTGTATCCAATTAAGCAATAAGGCTCCATGTATTGTTGTTTTCAATGGTGTAAATAACTACATCTGTAACAAACTAGTAGTAAAAACCTCCACACAGACCTAAGAAAATGGCCTGCCGATACCAAACCTAGGTGGGTATTATTACAAGGAATCTATCCAATAAAATTTAAGTTCATGTGTCTATATGAGCAGTGCCTTGGCCACATCTCAGCGATAACTCAGCTCCTAATTGACAGAGTCTACGTTTTCTTCTGAGGTAGACAAAGGCTAACAGAGACAGAGCAAAGGCAAAAAAAAAAGAACAGCGGAGAATCAAGGGAACAGTTGGATGAAGAGTCACATAGGTGATGTATAAGATCGGCAGTCAACTAGCCTGAGAAGCTAGGGCACCAGAGCTTTCTGCACTCGCATTGAAAGCAATCCATTTAAAAGCGTCCTGCGCTGACAGGGTACTGAAACCCAATCAAACAGGCTAGAAGGGAAGAAAAGGGGAGGCACTTGGACCCTGCCTCAGTCATGCGAGCAGTTCACCTCTGACCAACCCCTCAGGATTTTTAAGTAATGCTTGTGCATCGTGAAGAGCACTACAGTAGGGTATGAAAACTCAAAGAGAGCTGTAGGTCTTAAAAAGAAGATAGCCTTTTTTTGAAAGAGGAATTTTCATTTGTTATTTTTTGAAACCATTATAATAAGCCTTAAGCTTTACTGCATTTTACTGGTATTCTATAAAGTATATTTAAACAAGTAATAAAGACTGGTGTATGGAAAACATGTCTGTTCTTTTTTTTTTTATTAGCTTGAATGTAAAAAAAAAACAGTTTGCTTTTGTATCCACCTTACTGAGTTGGAAAAATAAAAATAGATAAAGATTTTCCCGACAGTATCAACCTTAAATTTGTGGGGTCATTTTCACATCTAGAGTTAGATTTGACCAGTGCGGTTCTTCCTGTACCTATAGGTCTATGTTAAAGATGTTAGAAGATGAACAGTGTGAGGTCTTTTCTATTTTCTATTAGGTCTATTTCTATTAGGTTTGCTTATAGTTTAGACTTTTGTGCATTCTTCGTGGCATGTGAGAAACCCAAACAGTACCTGGTTTGACTTTGCTCTTGTCCTTTCCCGTACTGTACAAGCCTCATTCTAGAAGTGTACAGTGAATAATCAACTTTCTGAACTCTGGATCTCTATAGCTCCTGCAGATTTACTTTGGGGTTTTTGTCTGCTTTTTTAATTAATGTTCCTCTCTTACCCGACATTATAGTGTGGCCATTTCTTTGTTGATTTGCTGTTGTTTTCTAAAAAGCTTGAACATTGTTTTAGAACCTAACCATGCTTTTAAACAATCTCTCAACCTTTTGTCTGACTTGCTCGCTCTGTTTCTGCTCTTAATGGTGCTAATAATAAAAATAGGCACAGCCCAGTTCACTACAAAAAAAATGTAATCTAAATCAGTCATCTTGTAGTTAAATAAATGCTTTTTTCTTGAACCGAGGAGGTAAGTGAGACACTTAACCAATCAAATAAGATCATTTATGTTTTTAAGTTCAAATAAGAAAAAAAATAATTGCGTTATCCTATTTCAAGTGCATGTTATCTAATTATCTTATCTTAAGAGTTAATATACTCTCATTCCATTGGCAGATTACCTTATTTACCTGCTTAGATTAAGGATATTTACCCTTAATCTGAGAAGGTAAATAAGGTAATCTGCCAATGGAATGAGTATATTTACCTGCTTAGATTAAGGATATTTACCCTTAATCTGAGAAGGTAAATAAGGTAATCTGCCAATGGAATGAGTATATTTACCTGCTTAGATTAAGGATATTTACCCTTAATCTAAGCAGGTAAATATACTCATTCCAATGGCAGATTACATTATTAAGAGTAAATACACTTAATTTAATAAATGTTTACTAATTTATAGATCATTTTTGAGGTGTAATCTATCTCTTTGTCAAAAGAAATACTGATGTACTGACAAAATCAAAGTAATTTGTGTAAGGTAAAGTAATCTATAATCTTTTAAACTCCCACCCATCACCACCTCTAATGACAGGCTAATGAACAAGTTTCTAGGAATCCGGTTGGATAGTAATCAATTCTAAACTCCTCTTTTTTTTTAGCATGTGGCTTCATCTTTCCCTTTATCTGCTAAGAAAACCTTGATCCAGAGGACAATAAGACTGATGTTTGATTAAAGTGACATTATACTCAATAAAGATCAGCTCCAAACATTAGCTAAAGAAACCTTGACTTATGTGGCCCTCCAGCAAGTGCTTCATTTGCACACAGCACTGTTGTCTGTATTCTACTGTAAACTGAAAATTCTTATGATTATGGAATCAAACGCCATTGGTATTTTTTTTTTTTTTTTTATGAATATCTAAAAAGTCTATCTCCATCCTTTGTTTATCATTGTTTGGGCATTTGTCTGAAACCCTAAGATAAAGGCTCTGCCCAAGTCATTCCAAAAAAGTTTAAGAATAAACAATCCACTGGACTGAAAACGTTTCGCTTCCCATCCTGGAAGCTTTTTCAATTCAAGATGTCAGAATTAGCGTTGAGTTGGAAGCTTTATATAGTAGCCCAAAAACTTGTTTTGGCTTAAAAAAACATGCAAATTGAACCAGAAGAATGGGTCCGCCCCTCAGGAATGGGGAGTCATTTTGGATTCTTTGTTAGCCTGCAAGACCAGCTTTCCATTATGCTGCAGCAAAAGTTTGAAATAGGCTTTAAAAAGTAATGAAACTGAACACTTATGAATCAATGGCGACTTTTAGAAAAATATTCTGATGCAAATGTTGTCTGAACTTGTTTCAGCTAAAATGTTTTATGTTATTTTATGTGTATGTCACAGAATTATTTTAGTATTTCTGACAAAATGTGTGTTGTTCATAATTGGCAAATTTATATAAGCTTGAAAATGTTTGACCTTTAGGTTAATGAATAAAACACTAATTATTTAGAAAATAACACAAGTTATCTTTGTTTATATTAAAAGCCCTGACCGTGCAAGGCTAATTTTACTAGTTTATTTCTTTGAGGAAAGACCGGTGGAGGCACACAGAGCTGCTGTTGCATCTTGTGAAAGAGTTGGCAACGGTGTGGATGGCACTTAAGCAAATGAACAGAACAGTTCTAAGAAAAAAAAGAATAGAATTTATAGCTTGATACAGAGAATGATTAATGGCTACTGAAAGAAGATTGTAAAAAAGGTCTGCAGAAAGTCAGACAAAGATTTACTTCATTATTTATGCCCTGTGTTGCGGATAAACTAGACACTAGATGCAAGTGAAAAAGAGGAGTAAAATTAACCAAATCCAAGGTTCTGCCATATACCAGGATATTACCTAAATCAAATCTGCTTAGCTCCCTGTAATTGTTACCTAATTTAAGCAGAGCATGAGAGAATGTCAGCATAATGAAAAGGCATACGTCGATACAGTGCTGGATACCTCCCACTGGCACCCTGGTATGGTTTGGTTTCTATTATCCCCTAGAAATATTTGGTGAGAATATAATTAGCTAGCAATGGGCAGGCACACTCATCTGAGTTTTCCTCTTCTGCTTCCCCTGTGTATAGTTGCACACGGCACTAGCACTGACACAACGTTAATTAATATTTTCTCTCCATTGTTGAGCAAAGAGAGGACGTTTGTGTACCAGTGCCAAAGAAGGGCACTGCCAGACTTACCATCTTGCAGGCTTTTATTTATTTTTATTTTTTTTGCTGAAATAAAAGTGTGTTTCAGAGTGCCAAACGAGTGATGCTTTAAAAAAAGATTCTCTCAGTTTGTATCAAATGTTCTTTAATGCTCAGAAGTCCTCTGTAAAAGTCATGAAAGATTCCTCTTTTTTTTTTCTTTGCCTCTGTTTTGGCTTCAGAACATGGGGGATGTGGGCAGGACCGCCAAAGAACCACTACAGTCAGATGGTGTATGAGAACGGCGAACCGTGCTGGGAAGGAGGTTCTCGCACAACTACTGTAAGTAAAAGTGGACGCAGCCTTGAAAAGCACACACTGGTGAACCTACTCTAGAAGCATTATTCTCACAATTCGCCTGACTTTTACTCATATTCCTCTTGGCTGTTAGGTCCTTAAATAGTAAATTATTTTCTTCGCAAAATTTCCTTATTTACCTGTTTATATATTTATATACACACATTATTGGTTGAAATAATTGTGATATTCAAAGGTTTCTCAGACGTAAAAAGGTCCATGTCTCATTGAGCAACATCACAGGTTAAATTTAATTTTGACTTGAATCAAAAGAACTTTCCTATATAGCTGTTTGTTTTGCAAAGCCCATCAGAATTTTTAAAGAAAATGTAAAAAGCTTTCATTACTTAAATTTGCTCAATCTAATTATTTTCAATGCCTCAAAAAATGAATTAAGATGCACTGAATGCATAATTTAATACAAAAATAAGTAATTCAGACATAAAAAGCTGTGGATACCTGACATACGTAGGTATACTAACCAGTTGCCTTGAGTATTTCTTTTTCATTGAGGACCTCTGCTCTATTTAATTTTCTCACTTAGAATGTATGACTATATAACATACTCTGTGAGTGTTCCACAGGGTTGGCACCTTTCATAAATGAAAATAGCTTTAGTGGCAAGGTTGTTTTAATACTGCTATCTGTCAGCCCCCATTGTACCAGATACTTTACCACATCCTCTGAAAGAATCACATAATAACCTGAAATCGGGAAAAAAACGAATCCCTAGCTGAGCAGCATCAGCGGGGCAGAATGCAAAGCAAACTATGAAATTGTTGGATTGTTGTTTTTATCATTTTATTCATGTATATGTTTTATATTGCTCTCAATCATTTGTTTTTCTATATGTTACTCTCATCATTAGAAATAGTGTATGAAGGTCATAAGACAGTCAAATATTTTGCAAGAATCCTTTCCTGTTTTTCATTAGAGAAGCAGAGAAGTGAAAAGTCATAACCCCGACACCTTTTGTAAAGCGTATGCTGAAACCAGGCA
>NW_015150619.1:392568-405545 GCF_000732505.1 Cyprinodon variegatus
CCAAGCGGAGATGCAGAGATTGACGGTTCAACTCTGGACTCCCCTTTGCAAAGCAATTCAGGAAAAATCTTACACTGTCTTTGTTTACATTTTTTATAGGTTAAGGTTGGGGAACCTTAACAACCCTAACAGAAATATTTTTGTAAAATGTGTTATTGTATTGTATTTTATCATTATTTATTATATTTTATCACTATATATATATTTAAAAAAACTGAAAATGTTAGAACTGTGAATTTACTGTCATGTTTATATTACTGTTTTTATATATATATATATATTTTTTACTATTTTTCAAGGCTGCACTTTAAAAAAATGAAATTGTTCAGAGAGCTTTTCTAAACTAAATTTCTTTTTTTTTTTTTACACTTGTTTAAACAAAATGACAAATAGATCTGTCTAAGTCTATAATATGGCATGTTGTTGGTGAGGTTTTTAAAATGGAGCACAGATGGCTGTTCATGACCCAAGAGCCAGCAGGACAAAAACATTACAGACACATAAGAACACAGAAACGTAACCATCGGTCCTCCATACCCTGACCATCTCCTGATACCGATAAGGTATGATGGTTAATGTGTTTGTTTATGTGGAGTAAATGATCAGTTATTGAATATACTGTAGTATAAGGCCATGTCAGTGATCATTTAAAAAGTGAATCATGCCTGCAGACAAAAAGTAAAATGTCTTAATAAAGAATGAGAAGTTATATAGGAGGTTTAATGGAGAAAGCAAGTGAGTTTCTGCTAGTTTTGAGGCTCTCATAGAGCATTTAGTGCAGACAATATTGAACATTTAGTGTATATTGTAACAGTTCATAAATATATTATATGACAAACTTCACATAAACAAACCTCTGCCAGATCAGACTGTATCCCATTCATTAGTTAACTGCATAACCAAGTCATGTGCATATTTTTATTATAATGTCCTCATTATTAGCATTGTTAGCTCTATGAGTTTATATGCGGCATTGCTTTGCAACATATTGTCCACTACTAATGAGGGATTTTGAAGCTTTATTTAGACAAGTTGCCTTCTTTATCACTCTTTACTAATAAATAAAGCATACCATTAGGATATAAATAATTGTATAATCCTTTGTCTATCCCCAACTAAAAGGTTTAGATTATTCTGTAGAGCCAAAATACTTAGTATGTACATAAGAATACATTTTGCCACATAAAAAAATCTAAAAACCACTGCATGTAAATGTTTTTCCTTGTCTTGGTCCTCTGCAGTTCACTTTATTTAGTATTTGTTGTAGGGAAAACTGGGCTTTTCTAAAACTTTTGCCCATTATTTAATATCTAATTGAGGAAAAAATATTCTGTCTGATTTGATCCCTTTTTGCTTGTACTTTTAGCGATTCTTTGTGTGGATGTACAGTGAGGAAAATTAGTATTTGAACACCCTGCTAATTTGAAAGTTCCCCCACTTAGAAATGTTGTGACCTCTTTGCAGCTATATCAGACTCTCATTGTGGACATGCAACTACAATGAAAAATTCAGACTCCTCCGTGATTTCTAAGTAGAAAAACCTGCAAAATAGCAGCGTGTTCCAATACTTACTTTCCTAACTGTAATATTAACCAACATCCACCTTCCATAAAAGCTCAATCCGCTCTGGGTGATCATTGTATTATTCAGAGAATGTTATTCAGCTGCATCTTATTTTATTCTTCTGTTAAAACTGAGGCCAAGCAAGCTGTTATGTAGATGTTCAGAGGCATCTTCTGTGAAAAAGAATAACAATTTATGGTGTTAATATGGTGGTGATGGAAGGAGAAGGGCTGCAAAGTGTCGTCTTAAGAGCAAAACATAAACCAGGGTCGTGTTTTGAATTTGTCTTAATGGGGAAATAATTCGACTTCAAATGTGAAGAAAGGTCTGCAATAAATTTAGCGATACTAATCCACTTTAAGAATGAAAACACTGAATGAAGGAAAACTAGATAATAATGAAATGAATCTCGCATCAAGGGACAGTTTGGAGCTTTTCTGCTTTCTAGGCAATTACTGTAAAAGCACTAGTTAGGTCGTCATTAGACCCTTTAAAGGTTCATATCTGCATCCCCTCTGCAGCAGTCTACCAAAAATCTCTCTTTTTTTGGATAACAAATAATCAATACTGATCAGTCTGCTGCCTATTTGTCACCAAACGTTTTTTTTACTCTCAAGACCCCTCTACCTGAGCCCTCAAACATCTTTTCCTTTCTCTAAAACCTCAGCATGTTTCCCACACCCACAGACACTCTTCAGTCACTTTCATGAGGCCCATTTACATGTTTTTCTTTTCTGCTAGAATTTGCTTAGTTAAATATGTAGCACATTTAATAGGTTTAGTTTCATTTTCTTTTTTTTTTTTACCCTTGCCCACTCTTCAGATCAGATCCCAGTCAACGTCGTTTGTAAATGTATGTACTCTAACCATCCAGGGCCTCCCTTTGAAAAGACTAAATTGAATTCCTTTGATACAACCCCAGAACCGTGTGCAGGCAGCATAGATGAAGACTCGTCAGAAGTTGACGCTCATTATATTTGAAATGTTGAAAGTCAGCCTAGGATGGTGCCCTCTCTCTCTTTCACTTGGATAAAATAACACTTTCTTCTTTTTTTGCATCTAAGTAGGGACCCATGATGTATTGTTTTACTTTGGGTAATCCAAATTTAAGCTCTGTGTAGTTAATCTTATGAGTCTGTGGGGAAGGAGGGAAGTCAGCTGTTTAATTTATTAATTAAATTCTTAGGCTGGGGCTGTAGCTTGTAAGAACCGACTACAACAACTCTGGCTGCAGAATGTTAACCAGCTGCATTCTCTGATAAATTGGGTCAGTGGAAGTCTGTTCTTTACTGATTTATTTGTCTCCAAGAAATGAGAGGCTTTAGTACTAACTGATTTATTTATCATGAGAAATATGTCGTTACTTTTCTTTTTCATTTAAAATCCTAATACAAAATTATGATCAATAAAAGGCAGTGGAAAGACCGTCTAAATCTGCAAAATGGGGTAAAAGGAACTGGCTGCTGCAATATTGTAATCAACCAACCAGTTTGATACAATCACATTTGTTTGCTTATTTACTGGAGCTGAGAGGTTGAACTGTCCCTTTTATTTCCTGTTTTCTGTCATCTTTCATCAAAATCACACCCTCTACATAAATGATATATAGAGGTTGAATTAGCAGGCTTAAAGGTAAAGTAGAGAATGTTCTTTTTCTGGGTGGATCATCAAAATAAGTGGTCCTCTTAATTGTCAATCATTCTGTTGATATGTTTACGTAAGGCCGTCCTATGTGCTCATCTTCATTTTTACTTACCTGTGGCGAGTCTGACATGGTGGAAAAATTGCAAATCTTTTGAAAAGTAAGCTTGTATGAGCGATGCAAACAGCAACTTTTAAAAAGAGCGTGCACGTGGAGAAAGGGGCTCGTGCACGCTCTCACATGCGTCTAATAAGCATTCCCTCTCGGATGCGAATACAGGGTTGTGCATATGCTTTTTTTTGTTTGTAAAGTGGAGAACGCGGGTCTTTTAAAAAATTCATAAAAATCCTCAACCATAACTTTAACACACCCTGGAGAATGCTAATTTATTAGTATGCTAGTTAACTAGTTAGCATTTTAGACCCTATTAGTTCTGTTGTACTGAAAGATGCATAGACAGTTTATGAAATATTGGCTAATAAATACAATTCATAAGCAATATGATCAAATATTTTAGTTAGATTTTTAACTTATTGTGATTTATTTGTGATTTCACAACCGAGCAATATGAAGCCAGTTCTATCCTTTCGTCCTGATTACATTCTTTTTTTTATATGTAATTAAGTGATCAACATGTTTTAAAATCTCCTTAAGCACTTTTTGCTTTATCAATTTTTTTTCAAATAACATGGCTTTCGAATATTATCTGTTTAATAGGTCGTTATTGAAAGTTGTGGCCTATTGGTAGCAACATGTTTGCATCCTGGAAATGCTTTAAAGGTATAGTGGAGGATTTTCCCAAATTTCTGAAAAGACCCGCCCTCTACACTTAAAAAAAAAATAAAAAAATTGCACATGCACAACCCTGTACCCGCTCCTGAGAGGGAACTCCTATTAAACGCCTGTGAGAGCATACACGAGCCCATTTCTCCTCGTGCACGCTCTGTTTAAAAGTAGTTTGCATCGCTCAGACAAGATTACTTTCCAAAAGAAGATTTGCAATTTTTCCACAATGTCAGACTCACCACAGGTAAGTAAAATGGGGACGAACACGTAGGACGATTGACAATTATGAGGACCAATTATTTTGATGATCCACCCAGAAAAACAACATCCTCCACTAAACCTTTAAGATCACATGCTTACATCGCACAGACTGCCTCTCTAGGTCCCTGACCTTTAGTCCTGCAATGCTCCTGCAGCTGATCGCTGCAGTTAAAGTCAATCAGTGTTGTTCCCCTGGTTGCGACACGTTTCTGAGATGTCCAAGACGAGCTAGCCATTGGCCCCTTCTCTAAAATAGTTGTTTTATTTTTGCTGCTTGCTATTCCATCTAGACAGCAATCTAGAACTGAGAAAATCGGTGAGGTAGGAAACTGTTGAAGAAAAGTGGACCTGGTTGAGTTTACAAGTAAAAGACCGCATTCTGTGGAACGCATATTTTAGGCTTTTATATTACAAAATAATCTGTTCATACAGATAATCAACAGCCATAGTAAATACAAGCACTAAATAAAATACATAACTGTAAAACTAAATATTTGAATTCACTGCATTAAAAAAAAGGTATAGTGATTAGATACGAGAAAGCATGCAAGATGCTAATAGTGCTTATAAAATAAACACTTTAACTGTTTGTTGCTCTATTTAAGCCAGGTACATTCCTATAGAGCCATGATGTAATCCAGATACAGCAGAACTGATAGGTTAAATGCAGAAGACAAATTTCAGTAGGATATATAAATACAATAAAATACAAAGGTATTAGGGTATTATTATAAAAGTATTATTATTATTACTATTAGTTGTTGTGTTTTTTTTAAGAATTAAAGTCAGAACAACATATAGTTTTGCTCTTACTTTGAGCCGTACACCTTGAGTTTAACTCAAAACCGTAACTATGACAGTTATGATTCAAGTAGTAACATAAATAATCATTGTGGGGATTTGTACCAATAAAGCCAGTGGAGCTGCCTAATGCAATGTGAAATAATAAACTAGATGCTCCAATGTAGTTAAAGCTTTTTTTCCATGGCGGAACACAAAAAATGAAAAGCATAAGCACCGATATGTAACCTGCATAAACACTGCTACATTTATAACTATGCTTGTGAATCACAGGGACAGCCAAGCAGCATGCAGTTTACATGAACCAAACCATCTGTTTTGAATCAAAAATTTCTTTTCGTTGTGCTTTCGTTCAATTCTTTATGACAAGTTAAGTAAACATAGTGTGTATAAAATGGCTGTGTTTGCACTGAGAAGAGTTCATTTGAATATTGTCTCATATGTCTGAGGAAGGAACCACATGAATTATGGACGCTAGGAAGTATTTTGTAAAACCAGGCAGCACAAAAACATTTAACATTTCTGTTGAACCAGATACTAGGTGACATAAAGAAAAACAATGTGTTTGTTGTTGCCAGTTTTATATCCAAGAAACGGACAAAACTGAGCCAGTGGCATGGTAATATTCATCTTGTCGTTGTAACAAGTTATTTTATTTAACAGGACTGCCGCCTAAAGATTCAGAATCATGTGAGGGGTCTCTAAACAAACAGTTAAGGATAAATAAATGTTGTTTTGCTGTCTTACAGGAATACTAGCTTTAACAGTTGGATACATGGTGACTGTAATTTCATCATCTCAATTTTTGGATGTGAATGACAGTAGTGATATCCCATTATCCCAGTCTGTCCCAAAGGCACAGCCACAGGAGGGACAATGCTCTCATGTGGTTGCAGGCGCTGGGACTGCTGCACGCACAGTGAATGTCTCTAATGCCCTCTGGTTCTACCTTTTCCAAGAAGTAGACCAAATCTTTTTGGAATCACAGAAACAAGCAGCTGGACATCTTCAATCAGCCCTCTAAGTTAAAACTGCCATGGCTCCCAGCTTGGGTAACAGCCACTTCTTGTCCCCAAATCACCTCAGCTTCTCCTCTTCTGTGCTTTTCTAGGTCACGCTGACATGTGGAACGGAGACAGCCCTGCGATTGGTGAAGGAGCCCAGCAAATGCCAGTACATCATGGACTTTGAGACTCCTGTGGCCTGTCAGCCAGTGCTAAAGCAGAGGGGCGTTCACAGCGAACTGTGACCTCCTCTTCCCTTAGCCGCCTTAGCCTGGAATAACTTGGAACCGCGGCCTTTGTCGCCTTGCCCCTAGTGACAGGCTGAGGTCCTGAGGGTCCCCTCTGACATCTGTGTTGTCAGAACGTATATACTTCTAAGCAAGTTTGACTAAGGTCAGAAAGTATTTTTCTGTAATGATGTTCCATGAACACTTTCCGTAGTTTGCATAGACTGTTACTTAATTTCCATTCTGTTTCCATATAGCATTTATTGACCAATTATCAGAATGGAAAAATCAGTACACTTGCTTAGTCTTCAGTATTTCAGCAATATTACAGTGTGAAAAATAATAAAATGATCCTAGATAGAGTATTAGATAAGAGAATTTGACAATACTGTTGCAATATATTCCAAACTGGATGCTTTAAATGACAAGTTTATCGTTCTACTTGTATGTGGTGTCCACTTTATAAAACCTCATTTAAAATCAGAAGAATATATCTTGAAATATATATGTATAGAATAGTTATATTTAGAAAAAACACCAAAGACCTAAAAAATAAACGTTCAAAGTTCCTTTATTTCTTTTTTTCCGGACTGAAATTTTAAACATTTCCTGTCAGTTTTAAAAGGTCAGTAACAAACTTTACTTTGGGTGTATTGTGCAGATCATACCTTATAAGATTGGATAGCATGCCTGCAGTTTATTTTGGCTCCAAATAGATTTGTGGAAATCTTTTTTTAAGCCTCTTCTAGGGCTTCTTGATTTTTTTGGATTTTTTGTTGTTGTTGTTTTTGGAGCCAGTAACTTCTAAAGGAAACATTTCTGCTTAAACTTGGACCTCTGTAGGTCCAGTTGGCTTTGGCCTCAGTCGTCACCAATCATACAAAGTATTCAAACCCCTACATTTTTACATCAAATACTGATAAAATCCCTTTTTTGATAAAAAAAAGAAAAAGTATTTTTCCAACTTCATTAGGTCAATGATACTGCTTAGATTCCACACAAGTATTTATATCAGATCTATTAGATTATGAAAATTGTATATTTTGTCTGACATTAATTAAATGTACTCCTTTATGCAACTTTATGCTAACATTGTTACTTTGCCTAAAATTGACATTTCTGTCTTAAAAGAGCAACTGTACTCATGTAAAAGTTGCATATTTGCATTTCTATTTAGAACAAATGCCCCAGAGGCTAATTCCTACCGGGGAAATTATTCAAAGATGCAGCTTTTTGTTGAACAGAGAAACTACTGATGGGTTTCATCCTTTAGTATTTTCCATTCCATTTATCCTTTATTCTGTAGGTCACATATTTGTGCTAACTGTATTAAAGAAAATGATTGGATTGCACATAATTGCTGTATAAAGATTTCTCTGGTTATCAAATTTGTCTTTTTTTGCATTTTTTCAAAAGGAATAACTTTGAATATTGGTTTAATGTGAGACTTTTGGTATTTTGTTTGAAAACGTATATTTATATCTGCAATTGTTATTTAAGGATGCATTTCAATGGATGAAAATTATTCAGTCGGATTGTTTGATTATGACTAAAGAGCAAGCTTTGTTGTTCTGATTGGTGCAGCTCACTGGGTTTACAGGGTGTGTATAACAACAAGTGTGTAACAATTTTGATCTAATTAGAGTTTGGGGACAAACAAGTCAACTGAATAAAACTTTACAGATGGGATAGCAGTTGGTATACTAACAGAAATCTGTGCAGATTGGTTATGAATATTAGCACGATAAAGCATGATTGCTAAATGTTCAGCTAGTGCGTAGCAACAACTAGTGACCTGTTGGTACCTGTAACTACAGTTAGTTGTTGGTCTAGATGCCTGTCTGGCTGTGTGGTGGGGCAGCATAGCGGTGCTTCAAACACCTTTAAAAAGTGTATCTTCACTGCTCGTTAGCAGGTGCTTTAGTTCCACTGGACTGGTTCTAATCTGTTCTTACTCCTCAAAGCTCTGACCCAGAGAGTAAACTCAGAATAAACTCTCTCCCTCCATTCGAAATTCCATTATGAAATGAATCTAATATTACAAAATACATCTTCAAATAGTTTTTTATAAATAAATAAATGCATATATCTTGCAGTAAATAAAGCTTAGATAAATAACTGAATAAAAACAGAAGTAAATGAATACATTACAATATAAGCTAAACATTTACTTTTAATATACATCTTGGTTTTATTTATTGAGAACCTTTATTTTTTTATAGAATATTTAATTACATTTTAATTTTACTTTTTAACACAAGTGCAAATTAGTTCACAAGTAAAGATCCATTATGACATTATTAAATCTGGCAATGAAGAACTTGACCACGGAGACCTAACCTCAATTTAATAACTCAGCTTTGTCAGAATTTTAAGGAGAGACTCAAAGACTGAACAACTTGCCCAACACAGTAGCTGATATCACAATTATATTCTATAAAAATGTCCAAAATTCATATAACTTCTCCTAAACCTTATAGGGGGCTTATTTCTTTTTTGTACAGGAGAAAAGGCTGATATAATGGCATTAGGGGGCGTGTTATGTTGCCTCTAATGGTCTGATGCTGCACTCATACCAAACATGTTTTTAGGGTCAGAGGCGTCCAGATGATGATATGCAAAGTCTATGATGGACACACGTCAAGGGGGGCTTGAGGTCCTAAAGAGCTCCCCGACCCCCTGGTGTGGCGCGTCTTAAAGCGTTTCAAGCATAGGCACGGGATGTTGGGAGCACATTGCTTGCAGTTCGACGCTGTGTGACGCTAAACAGAAAAACTGATCTGAGAGCTGGATGGGAGGCAGTCCGTGCTTCCAAGCATTGACCTTTTCTCCTACAGCAGTGTCAGAATAAAGCCACTCAAAAAAAGAATGAAATATATGTACAAACACATATAAATATTATATGTTACATAACATAAGGTTTACATAAAAAGCCAGAAGAATGTCTTATATAATGTAGAATAAGAGAGCTCTGATCTCTCCACTAAGACAATTTCTTACAGAACTGCGATAAAACAGTTTATTATGTATACCTACATTTATTTAAAATGTTAAAACTTGCCTGAGAAAAAGTTTAAATACTGTATTCTGGTACTTGTAGTTTTTACCACATAACTAAAAAAGCTTTTACTTCCAGCAGGAAACTCCCAAGAGTCACTAGGGATTTTCTGGGCTAATGCTGCATTGGGGGCCACTGGCCTGAAGTGTAGCTTCCTGCTTAAAAACAAATTTAAATTGCTTTATGTCATCACAGAAAAGTAAACAAAGCCGCTCTCTCCATTGCATCTGCAATTGTTCACGAGGCTGGCAGCGACTGTCATATAGGTCTGTACACACTTTGCCTTATGTGCGTTAAGTGCTTTTGAAGCTCTCAATGCGTGTCTGAACTTAACGTGCAACGCTAACCTAGCAAGCCGGATCGATTAATGTGTAGCACTCAGGTTCAGTCCTGCATATTATCAATCTGGGGCTGCACTGAAGGAATCTGTTCAGAGAAAGGAGCGACATTTAGCAGTGTCACCTTAGAGGGCAAAGCAATAAGCCTTAGTGCAATAATTTGTTTTTATCCGGCACAATGTTTTATAGGCAATTTTTATTTCACAGTAGGAAACAAAATGGCAGTAGATACCATGAGAAACCACAACAACTAACACATTTACGCTCTTTCTCTTCCTCTTTCCAAGATGAAATCATGGATGCTAACAAAGCAGACGTGACAGCAGCAGCTCCTTTTCATCACACCTATAAGTTCCACCTTAAATGATTAAACTGCAACATGATTGGCCGACTTGTTTTAGGCAGTCTGGAATGGTTGAATCAGGAGTAGATAAGATGAATTCTAGTGTATTTTTTATCCTAAATTACTTTGAGATTTTTGACTATACAGGCAAGGTTTAAGCAATACAAAAAAGAGGATAAATGACAAAAAGCAAACTAAAACAGAACTTTATTAGTGATCTTCTACAGCGGTGAGCCATGGAGTGTTTTATTTTAAGCAAAGCAAGCAAATAATTTTGTTCATCACTCTGCAATGTTGTGTATAATAATAGCAGGCACAACCTATTATTTTTGTTCCAATCAAGTAGTAACGTATTTTCAAAATGCATTTACTACTCAAATTTTCCTGATGCTACAATAGGATCTTCAAAGGTATCAGGCATCTGATCAGCATCCCCTTCTTGATGCCTCGCTTGGAAGGAGACTGAGGGACAGAACCGATCTTCGAAAGCTTTGAGAAAATCCCAGCGACGGAAAGTTTTGCAAGGAAGAGGGATTTCTGGGTGTCCTACTTGAACTGGTCACAACAGCGACACCGTCATACTGCGGACAACGAAAGATAAAAAACATCAATAGATATTTTCACTAGGTGCACCAGGTGCCTTATCTGGCATCTAAACCTTGTTTTTCCTAAATGATTTTTTTAACATTTTGTGTTTCAATTTTGGAGAGGTTATTCACTTCTGTACTACCTTCTCTATTTTTTGAATGACAATCGTTTCATGTTCCTGTGCTTCATCTCATCATCATCATCATCATGGTTTATGCTTGAGGCGTCTGCAAGGTCTGCCCAAATTAAGTCATCTTGGGCTTCCATGCCTCTCTGTAGACTCCACGCAGAAGTTCTGCACCGAAGAAAATTTCAAAATTCGAGCTCAGCAGAGGGGCTGCTTGGTAATGAAGTGGGTACAACTGTTGCCTTGCAGCAATAAAGCTCCTGGTTCGATTCCCAGTCCAGGATCTTTCTGCATTGAATTTGCATGTTCTCCCTGTGCATGCGTGGGTTCTCTCCAGGTACTTCAGCTTCCTCCCACAGTCCAAAAACATGACTGGGAGGTTAAATGGTTTCTCCAAAATGCCCTTAGGTATGAGTGTGTGTATGCATGATTATGTGTCTCTGTTTTGCCCTGCGACAAACTGGCGACCTGTCCAGGATGTATCCCGCCAAAGACTGCTGGAGGTAGGCACAAGCCCCAACCCTGACAAGGACTAAGCGGGAGAAACTGGAAGGTCTGGGGGACAGGACCGTTTGGAAAACATGGTTAGCAAGCAGCAGCCCCCTGCTCCAGGAAAATAAATTACTGGTGCTCTTGGATGCCATGAAGAGGCTTTTATAAAGTTGTGAATGGCTGTGTAAATGGTGTTGTCGGCCAGAACAGGGTGAAAGCCTCAATAGGCGGGTCATTTCGGTGGTACAGTATGTCCGTGCGCCAAGCATAATTAGCCCGTAAGGCACTAAGGTCTGCCCTAAATAACTGAGACGAACACTGATTTTGATTTTAAAATATTCTAAATACAACAAGGATACGATTAAGATTTAAGTTTGTAAAAAGGGTGACTTTTGAAAAAGTCTTGAGTTATTTAAATCTGAACCTTCTTTTGTACTCTACTGGTCCATTGTCCTCGGTATGCTGTCATTTATTAGACACTTTCATGATTATGTACACCTACAAAGTCATTTAAAAGACTACAAAATAGACATTTGTGCTTGTTTGAAAATTAAATAAAAGGGGATTGTTTTAAACTTGTACACAGTACTGTACACCAAAGCTACATTAATGTACAAGCTCCTAAGTCTTCTGCATTATTTACAGACCTTCAGTTCTTATTCTATGCTGAATTTAACAACTATTGATTTTCCAACATCCTCGCAGGCCAAGCAGTCTGCCTCTTCCCCTGCCTGCTGTCTGTGATGTTGTTATGTAACGGATTGTAGGGGTTTTTGCAGCAGAGCCCTCTGCTCATTAAGGGGGAGCTAAATCAGCTGTCAGGTTTCCAATAGTCTGCCTGATATATTCCTGGCCTGCTGGGGCAGCTGGGTGGCTGTTTGCCTGCTAGCAATGCAATAGCCCCAGGCCATGCAGCTCAGGAACTGCTGCTTTTTATTTATCTGGCCTCAGCTCTCATCCACATGCTCCATTTGATGCCAAGCCTAACCATTTGCTTTCACCTTCGATTTTCCAGATAAATAATGCCCCGTTTTGTTCAGGGAGCCAGTCAAATTATATTAAACACATTGCTGCGAAAGCTCTATAAAAAATCATATTGAGTTATGTAAAATTCTTTGATTTGGTGAAACGATCTGAGTTCAGATAGAAAATAAAACAAGGTAAAAAAAAAAAATGTGTGGAAGTCCAGTCAGTTTTAAACAAATGGAAGTATTATGGCAATGGTTATGCACTTTTCAAACCCCATCCACCAAATAAAGGTTAAACAACTTTTTTCTTTCATTTCTACTATGGAGCATTTTAACTAGAGTGCTAAAGGAAATGTTTATGTCAGCTTAAAAAAAAGAAGACAATTTGCATTTAGCCTTTTCCTCTCCAATACTCTTAAGTCAGATACATGGGAACTTATATACGATAAACAATATACGTAGTAAATTGATACAACCACTGTTTGATTGTAACCAAATAGTTCTTTTAACTTTAGAAGTTATTACAGGTAAAAGCCAGTAAATTAGAATATTTTGAAAAACTTGATTTATTTCAGTAATTGCATTCAAAAGGTGTAACTTGTACATTATATTTATTCATTGCACACAGACTGATGCATTCAAATGTTTATTTCATTTAATTTTGATGATTTGAAGTGGCAACAAATGAAAATCCAAAAATACGTGTGTCACAAAATTAGAATATTGTGTAAGGGTTAAATTTTGAAGACACCTGGTGCCACAAACTAATCAGCTGATTA
>NW_015150619.1:406683-414622 GCF_000732505.1 Cyprinodon variegatus
TTGCCACACTGTTGTTGTTGCCATAAATGAAATAAACATTTGAATGCATCAGTCTGTGTGCAATGAATAAATATAATGTACAAGTTACACCTTCTGAATGCAATTACTGAAATAAATCAAGTTTTTCAAAATATTCTAATTTACTGGCTTTTACCTGTAAGTGGACCTTGTTGAGCAAACAGAATATGAAGTTCAGGTTTTATTACAAGCTATATGGGAGACACAGGAAATATGTGTTGGACGTTGCTCTAGCTAGATGAGACCACAGCCTAATTTATTAGCTAAAAAGTGTGGATAAAGACTCAAAACCCCCACATGCTGACCATGGTGGCGCAGAATTATAAGCTGGTAATATTTTTTTTTTGTTTAATGTTAGTAGGAATGAAAGCAAAATGGCTATTCTTCTGCCAGTAATCACTAATGACTTGTTAGAATTGCAGCACTAGGCGATTCTAAAAGTGATAACTGATCAAACATAAATACCATGTGTCCACCTCCTTCAACTCACAGTCATGCACCACTTTAATATTGGTATAAAGCACAGGTGGAAACCATGCTTATCTACCCAATCATCTCTATGTGGGAGATCTACCACACAGTGATCATGTGACAATTCCCTTTAAAGAACATTATGTTTGTGTTAAACTTAAAAAGAAACAGATTTAAAAGTCTGCAGGATATTAACAGCTCCTTACGTGGCTGACCGATCCCCATGTGTTAAATAAGTTCTGTGGTTCTCCCCAAACATGGCGTAGGTGGAAAGAATTAGTTTTAGATGGACAGTTATTAAAATCACACATTAACCCTGTGTGATTCTGCGGTGTGTTTTTGAAAATGTCCAGTGATCCGCCGCTCTGGATCAAAAAGGAAAAAAAAGATGAGGGAGCGGTGGGAAGCTATCAGCAGGGAAACCAAACACACACGCTCTCTAGCAGATTCTTACTCAGCTCCATTCAGCACATTAGCACATGAAGGGGCAGGGATGGAAAGTCTTTCCAGTTGAGCGTGGGCGTATTTGTGTGTTGACTCCAAATTGCTAAAAGGGCCCAGAGGCTTTCTATTGCATTAAATCTCAGAGTCAGCTTTGGAGAAACTAGTTCAAGGTACCTGTACTCTAGAGTGGGAGACAGCAGGGCCTTCGCCAGACTGACTGGTTGACTGACGCCCACCTTAGACTAGACAGCGCCAGTTTCACTCTTTTGGAGATTCTTTTATAAGTCTGCTCCTTTTAAAGGGAGGCCGGAGCTGTCCTCTGGGTTGGGGGGGTTGGGCTTGGCAGGACAGAATCATCTGACATTTTCTTGTCTCCACTTACCTTTATCGACTCAGTCACAATGAGGTCGCACCTCAGTCAGTCAGTACCCTTCATATTTACCTTTCAGTTTGCTTAACGTCAGTATGTTTTCTCAAAAGTGCATTTTCAATCCTATATCTTTAGTTTATCCCTTATGATTGCAAGCTATAACATAATTCCATTCAGTGAGCACCGATAATAAAACTGACCAAAGCAATTAAATTCCTTCAACACCACTGTGCATCTACAGTTTTTGCACAAAGCAATAAAGTTGTGGTATTTCTGGTATTGCTGATGTGATATATTGCTACATCACAAACACATTTTTGAAGCCAATTTGATTCAAAATCACTCTTTGCACACTAGATTCTACACAAGAAGTCCACAACTGATTCATAGAAGATTAGATTTATTTACAATTCTGGCACCTAAAGCCCTACATTATTCTAGCCAGAACTCATATAGTACCATACCCTAAAGTTGGGACAGATCTTTTAACCAAAAGGACACTAAAGTGTTGCTTATGTTAACTTGGGAGGTGGCCACAAAAAAAACCTCCAACAACCTTCCTCCGTCTAACCAAACACATACACAAAAGAATTCCTCCCAGGTTTTCTTGTCTGCAGGCAGTTTAAAGCTTGTCTTTGGTTACACTTTCATCTCAAATTTTACAAAGTCATGTGTTCTTGCAAGACCCCCAGGCCAATAAAAATAAAAGGCAAAACCCATCATATGTTCTCGGCCATGCATAAAAGTTGGTATGAAATGTTTTCTACATGTTGGTCTTTGTTTTCATAATTACTACGCAATCTATTAGACTTCATTTGAGATAACAATTAATTGAATGCTCTAGGTATCGCCCTTTGCAGCTTAGGAGATGGAGGAGACTTTTTTTCCCCGTTTTATGTTATATAAGCCTTGGGGTTCTTTGCAAAGTTTCATTAAAGGAAAAGTCTGGTCAGTAAGGAATAATCAGTGGATCGTTATCTATACCTAAACTAAAACGTTTGCGGTGATTTAATGAATTTAGCATTCATTAGCAGTAAAAAAATAAAGACAATAATTTTCGTAGCAATCACTGAGTCTGGGACAGGCCGTTTTTGCCCAAATATAGTAACACTTCAATCCTGACATCTTCTGGTAGTGACATCACGGTGCGGTAAGCCTAGCGCCATTCTCCCCGCTTGACAAGCAAAATCAATAGGAACTTCTAGACACTTCTGCATTAACAACAATTATTTAAGATTTCGGGTGGACTTGAAATTTGTGAGAGCTATAGTTAAACCGACAATGCCCACGTGCATGGCAGTTGGATGTTGTAATGCATCAGGTAAAAGTGAAAAACAAATGACTTATATTACCTTTTTGATTCATGATCCTCCACTGACGGATTCGTCGTTGGATTGCCAACTTAAAGAGGGGGGATTTGCAATCAGACTTCTGGCCAGAGAAAAAAACTTATAATATGTACACAACATTTCTAAGAAGAATGTTTTAAAGAGGACTTGGATAACAGCGCATTGTGAAAAACACCAGATACAGCTTTGAGACTTGCTCAACAGCCGATACCGCACCGTGACATCACAAACCAGCAGGTGGCAGTAGTGTTCATGGATGTCTCCAGTAAGGCACATTCAAATGAAATTACTCTTAATTTATTGAACAGTATGTAATAATTTCATATTTAAAGTACTTTCAGAAGTTTGAATTCTGAATATGACCGGACTTATGACTTCTCCTAATTCTGAATTCAAAAAAGTTGTGTTGTGTCCCCTAAATGCCTTTATGCAAACTATAAACAGGGGTTCTTCTCCTAGTTAACTGAATGTCCCTGGATTTCAGCACAAATATTCAGTAAACCTCAAAAAGCTGATTAAGAAGGTTAGTTATTTTCTAGGAACCTCTATAAAACTTCTAGAGAGAGTTTCACAAATACAGATTCTTCATAAATAAAAAACACTATGGACATCAGTGAGCATCCTCTTCAGGTTGTCAGAGGTTAATCAGCCCTTGGATACGCAAGACGCATGATTAGGCTGAAACTTGGCCCAATCCAATAAATTCTTGCACGATTGGAGAATCGACCTAAAAAGGGCAAAAAATCCTCCAGTGTAGTTCTTCCTTAAAGAGTACCATCATTTTTGTCCAGGCCTGTTTCATAAGTTTATTTCTTTAAAACATTCTGTTGTGCAATAACACTACATAATAATCCTGCAATAAAAAAAGGGGAAAAAAACTATGTGGACGCACTGTATATACTGTATTCCCATGCACCTTTTCTTCCTTTGGCACATTCCTCTTCTCTTTTGACTATTCGAGCTGATGTAATGAGTATATTTCTCCACTGTGAGATCAATGAAGCCAATCAGTCAATCAATAAAATGGATGAAGAGCAATGTCTGACTTTTGTTTGTTTATAGAATTTTTATTTATCATAACTTTTGTTATATTCAGGTTATTTCTGCAACCATTGCAGGTTTCTCTTTCACAAAGCCAGGGGTACTAACCATTTTTTCCACCTGTGTATAAAAGTAGATCAAGGGTGAGTGTCATCTATCAAGGAGTGAGGTGGGATACCCCACAGTAAAGTATTAATACAGTACCACTTTCAGGTTTTCACAAACAGGTGCATAATGGCATTATGGTGTCCGTGGGTTGACTGTACCTCCGAGAATAGCTTGAATAATTTATAGAACCTGTTGTAGAATAGATCACTTTTACATTCAAACCCTTCAAATATCTGTGCCTTTATTTTTACTTTTACCATGATTCAACTCTAATTCAGTCAAATTTCAGGCATTACATTTTGGACAAATCGATTTGTATGATATACAGCCCAGTTCAATCCAATTACTTTAAATAAATGTAAATTATTCTGACAGAATCCCATTCAGCATAGTTATTCTGATTTAAATGCAGATAAATTAAGTCCAATTAATATTTCCTACTTAGCTTAATTTTGTTACCTTCATATAAATTGCTTGTAACTAATTACACTGATCTATGGTATAATTGATTTTGGTTATGGTTAAATTAAATGTAATTTATTCAGATAAAGGGCATGAGTAATGATAAAATGGACATTTCCACAAATGAAAATTATAAACAGCCTACAATGAACTCCTCAAATGCATTTTTGAATATGACAAAATAATATTTTCAATACCCTTAATCGGACTAAACAGTAAAGCCAGTGTTTGGATTGAGCTTAAACCAACAGTGTGTATGCTTCAGCATCATAGCGACTAAACAAACAACAAAGACAAATATTGACAGAAAAATGGGGGAGGATTAGAAAGACACTCAGACAAGTAAACACCAACAAAGAAGGCAGTGCGCCACGATGCTTGAGGGAAATCTGCTCTTTGAGAGGAGGAGAGAGACTGAGCTGAAACAGTGATGGGAGGAGCAGGCAAAGCGAGAGAAATGTGAAACTCTGAGAGGAGAGGAGGGGTTCAAGGCAGCACTGCCTGTCTGGTGAAGGGTGTTTCTGTGTTTGTGCTGTCATGTCGGTGAACGAGGCTCAACACTTCCCCTGTGGAGTGGATGAGTGTAAGCGTGTCGCGGTTGGAGGCTGGAAGGCCGAGCTGTGATAGCATGTGGTTTGCAGGAGTCTCCCGCAGTTGGCTTCTTACAGCGCGGGAGGCTGGTTTAGAGGGTGATCAGGGCCATGGTAACCAGGGAGTACACAACGGTCTTTCCTTTAATACGTTTAGACAGAGCAAGAACTACAAAAGGGCATGTTTTTAGTCAAGGACATTTAATACACCATAAAATGATACAAGCTTCAATGCCAGTATATGTTTATTCACAATATATGTTTAAACTTAATTCAAGCACAGATTTTAGTCTGAATTTAGGTTACAGATTATTAATTTTTACATTCTATTTGGTTGTATTTATATCATCTCTTCTTTTTACCACTGCTGCTGTATCATTCTATAGTTTGCATGTTTATACACAGCAATATTTTGTTTCACTTTACTTACAGCACCACAAAGTGTTATGTTAAACCACTTTGCAAGACAAATAGGTCTAATTCATGTTCAGTTGATCAATCTGATCCACATTTTGTCCAAATTATCCTTTTTCATTCTGATGTATTCTAATTATATTGTCAGATTCAAATCTAATTCAAACCAGTTACAAGAAATCACAGTCAAATTTAAGCTCATGCTACCTGATTAATCAAATTAACTGAGGCTGAACAACTATTGGAATCTGTCACAGAGTAACAAAGCTTCTGCAAAACATGGCCGAGTATCAATGGCCAACATGTTTGGGTGAGCTGAAGTTGGTTTGGAGCTCAGAAACACACACACAAGCAGAAATCCGGGGTCAGAAATAGTTTCTTTGACAAAAAAAAAATTATTAGCAGGAACAACTCCATAAATGAAAAAAAAAAAACAGAAAAAAAAAAACACACAACTTAACACAGAAGCAGAGAGCAGCAGTACTTTCAATACAAAAAAAATGCAAAGTTCAATGCAGTCAACCAAGAGACAAATCTATACAAAATAGTTGTGCCATGGTGATTTCTACATGAATGAAAAGTTAAAGCATACAGTAGCTTCAGAACTGTCAAGAAAAGACCCAATAGGACACATAAGTGCTGGACTTGAGGTACATTCTATATGAAAGGAAAAAACAGAGTACAAAGAGTTTATAGAAGCATATTTAGTCAATACAGGTAGATCCTTCAAGCAAGTTAAACAGTCAAACATAGGAAGCCTTGAACCAGGGATGCTTTCAGTAAGAAAGAAAATAAAGAATTAATACAGGATTTGGTATCTGCTGCACTTCAATGGGTCTGCTTAACACCCACTAATTTTATAGTTTTGGTCCACTTGTAAATGATCTTGTAAATCCCTCCCTTTTAGTTGCTATTTACTGGCTGCTTAGGTCAAAATTTTCATTTTTAAAGCACTTTTCATGCTACATCTCTACCTTACAGTAGCAGCTATTCAAAACGGCCTTTCCCAGTCAAACACCAGCCGAATGGCAGCCCCATTCCCTGCAACTCCCAGCAGAATCCCCTCCAACTTCCAGCCACTGGAGTGATGCCCTCCTTCTCCTGGGTGTGCATATATTTTTACTCTGACTCCACCCTTTCACTAAATTACATGGTCTGACCCAGAGATGACCCTTCTCTTTTTATCTTAATGTGCACAAATCATGACAGAAAGAATATTTTAGTACAAATATTGATGTTTGTACTGATTGTAGGGGACCAGCCAAGGACCCATCAAGGAAAGTAGGGACATTTTAAATAGATAGTACTGTATGCTTCCTGGTACAAAGTAGTTCACATCCTGCTTTGACATCTGTGGCTTGTAACAATATGTACGGTATACTCCTGTACATACTCAAAGGGGACTTCCTGGATCTAGTTTTTTTTTGTGGTGGTGTAACCCCTTTTAACTCTACAGTATCTGATCTTGCTGTATCTGATCTTAGGTTTGTTTCCTTTAAGATTAACTTACCAATATTCAAAACAAACTCCCCCCTTCAAACTTCATGTTTAGTAACGTAAAGACACCATTACTTGAATAATCTGTCTATAATCCTGAACTTATCCAGTCTGCAAAATGCAAATTATGTGCCTCCTTTTCTATATTAAGTAATATTCTCCAGCCCCTACTTCCTCCCGAACATGTATTCCACTACCGTCTGCAATAAATTTATAACTTCTTTTTTTAAACCAAGTTAAAAATGGTCTGAAGACAATTGGTGGAAAATACTGTTCTACAACCCTCTTCATTTTCTAACTTCAGTCTGCCATCTGTCACTAAGGCATCCTCTATCTTCTTTAACTCTAAAAACTTCACAACAACTACTTAAAATGGCAATTATTACACAAATATCTAACAAATATTGCTTAGTCCCTGTTGATCTTAATATTTTTACACCAATTTCAAACCTACCTTTTGTGTCCATAGATTAAGAAGACATTGTAGCTCACCAAGTTTATACGGTAATTCCCACAATGACAATAGGTGGTAGGAACAATTTCGCTGTGTTTCTCAGCACAGTTGAAAGCGCAGAGTCCACTTTGGTCAAAATTAGAAATGATCCCCTAAAGACATCAGATTCTGGTTTGCCAACCATTATTCTCATCCCTGACGTAACTGTAGCATTTGACACCATATCTGACCGGATTCTCCTTAACGGTCTAACTTGCATTGGCTTTAATAGCACTACTTTATCCTAATCATATCCATCTAATCGCTCTGACCTTGTTCAGTTAAAGACTTTTCAGTACCAAACCTTACCAGTTAGCTGTAGCATACCCTAGGGCTCTGTTTCTGCTCCACCCCTTTTCATTAAATTCTCCCTCTAGGCAATATTTAATGAAAATATGGTATCTGTCAGGTTGTTTGGAGGTTTTTAGAGGAAACTGAGATGGTTTCTTGCAGATTTAATGAGTGGTGGCAATAGAAGCATAAATCCAGAAATAACTAATTAAGAAAAACAGAAACCAGAACAAAGGAGAATATGTGGGTTAGGGAAGGAATGAAGATGATCCAGCACACAGGAACTGCAGAGGAGGAGTATAAATGCCAAACACAACAAAGAATGGAGTAATAAACTGATTGTGAGAAGGTGTGGACAGAAGGATCTAGAGCGGAACAAGGGGGAAGGTGA
>NW_015150619.1:414882-416887 GCF_000732505.1 Cyprinodon variegatus
CATCCATCCATCCATCCATCCATCCATCCATCCATCCATCCATCCATCCATCCATCCATCCATCCATCCATCCATCCATCCATCCCAAGTGGGGTCTCGAGGGGTGCTGGTGTGTACTGTATCTCCAGCTGCCTACGGGCGAGAGGCAGGGTACACCCTGGACACGTCGCCAGTCCATCGCAGCGACACAAACCAAAGAAAGCTTAAACAGAACCAAAAAGCCCAGAAAGGGCAGAATCATGACAATATCAGCTTCCATTGCTACATGACTGACACCCAGCTCTAACCTTTCTCCAGACATGTTGTATCTTACTCCCCTATTGACTTTCAACAATACTTCTTATTTACACAAAACCCGCAATCTTGTTCTTTATCTATTTATCCTCCCATACATACAGGTCAAGAGTTTAAGTGTCATTCTTAAAAGCTACAGGCAATAACCTGCACTGCCTACTTCCACCTATATAACATTAACTGTCACAAAAAGAATTGGAAACACTCCAGGTTTGCAGCTTAACACCCCCAAAACAAAGAGTAAGGCCCAGGAAGTGAAAAAGAGTGTGGCTCAAATGATAAACAGGCACAGGCTAATACTCCAACAAAGAAAATCAGTCTTAATTTATTCTATAGAGCCAAATCTTGACAGTAGACTCACTCTAACCTGGACTTACCACAGGTGTTATTGGTGTTAGTGTGTGTTTCTTTTTTGCTTCTGCATCCAGGTTTGCAAAAGCAATGTAGGTGTCTGAGAAATTTAGGAAATAAGCAAGTCAGTACTTAAAATTAGCTAAAATATTTAGATATATTCCATCTAAAAAGTCCAGTTTAAGATCTGCCAGGCGTCACCAAGCTATGACGATATATATTTTTTTCATCCTGCATTCTAATTCACTAGATGAATGGTGTGAATTAGTCAGAGCACATTCCTGGAGATGCTTTCCAGTGTGATGGTTCTGCGCTCACTGAGATAGGAGAACAAGCCTGAGTTTGAATCTTTAATGTTGCCATAAATCTAATGCAAAACATTTTCTGTTTCTCATGCATGCAAGGTGAAAGAAGATTGCTACAGCTGACAGGATGGAAACAGGTGCGTAAATTAAAACCGAGGACAAACTGGAAATTGATCGGATGTGGCATTCCAGACACTTTCTGTGCCCTTCTGTAGCTTCTTTAGCCTCTGCAAATTGTTGTTTTTTCCCTCTTGTAGCCCCCATTAGGATGATAGATGAGAAGAGATGGGGAGGGTATGGTTAATCTTCCGAGGAGAGAAAGACCAGAGAGGGAGGGAGGGGAATAGGCCTAGACTAGAGTGGCCTGTACATAAATAAACAGGGCGTTGCAGGACAAATGAAAAATGACTGCCTTCGCCCATGAGAAGATGGAGGATGGGCAACCAAGAGAAAAAGGGATGACTGGGTTAGAGGATGGAAAGTGATTAAAAAGGAAGCAGGAATGAAAAGCAGAGAGATGAGGAGGAAAAGTGGGATGTAACTAGAGGAAGAGCAGCGGGATCTTTGTGGGTGAGGGGAGGGGATTCTGGAGGGCTATATTGAGATCAGCCTCCCTGCACGAGCTGCTTAATGAGCATAGAGATTTTTAAGTAATTATTGGTTATCAGCTTGATAATAGTCATTGCTTGGGTTTCATGCAGCAGACTCCTTTTATTTATTCAATTATAACCTTTTTTTCCTAACAAAGCCCCAATTTTGCACCGCTCCCTCTTATATAAAATGTATAGCATGTTTGGGCTGGGTTTTTATTATACTGTTGCATAACAGAGGTTACCATTTGTGGGATATAAACACAGGCTGCCTCTCTAGTGCAGGGTAACCTATGATTCCTTGTTTGAACCAAATTCTTCAGTTTATACCAGGATGGAAAAAGCTACACTGTAAAGTAATTAATTATCAGTAGAGATACATGCCAATTGGCTAAGAATAACCATATCAATATCCCATAATATTATTATCCGCTGTGCCCCCTAACCAATATTTACTGATTTCAT
>NW_015150619.1:417937-419587 GCF_000732505.1 Cyprinodon variegatus
CAGTTCAGCAACAGCTTCATGCATGGGGTGGGAGACATTATCCAACATGTTATTTAGTTAGGATCCTTTTGTTTCCCATCTCCTGCACTGAGTCCAGAGGGAACCCTGAGGGCATTTACAGTTTGATGAGGAGGATCTGGTGTCCAAATTCTTGTTTTTATAAAGAATTTTTCCTTTGGAAATCACACAGAATAGAGCTTAACATTCTTTATTAGCTTGTTTGGCTTTTTTCTTTTTGTGGAACTTTTTAAAGTAATTTCCTCTGATGCTGTTACCGCAGCAGATGATGGAAGCAGAGATCACACTCTCCACAACACACTGAAAGAAAATATGCAGCATCTTGCTGCAAAAAACTGACGGACCCGAACACTGAGCTGCTCCACATGGTAAATTTAAAGAGACATTTTGGTGAATTTTTACTGAAAAACATCTTTACAAATGCCTTTTTTTTTACCCTTTAGAACAAAAATATTGTTTGATGAGCAAACTGACCCCTCAGTAGTTCAGTGCTTATGCATCTGCAAGCCTAAGTGTAGTTCAGGTCAGAAGTTCCTGCGCTGTTTCTGCAGATGTTACGTCAACAGGGTCCATGTTAAATGGATCCAATCTCGCAAACAATAGAAACATATTCAGGATGAGTTTTGTAGACACTCAGGAGCGCCCTGCATCCAAAGGCAACTCTACGTAAGGTGAAAAAATCAAAAACTTAAAGGAATAGTGGAGGATTTTAATGGATTTTTGAAAAGACCCAACCTCTCCACTTAAAATACACAACCTTGTACCCTTGTATCCCAAGAGGGAACACTTGTTAAACACATCCCAGAGCGTGCACGAGGAGAAATGGGCTTTTGCATGCTGTTTATAAGTTGTTGCAGTTTGCATCGCTCATAAAGAAGAATCACAACGTAAACATATCACCAGAATGATTGACAATTAGGAGGAACACTGATTTTGATGATCCACCCGGAAAAGAACATCCTCCACTATACCTTTAACAAATACCACTGCGAGCTACAGGAACAAGCAGAAGAGAGAGTTCTGTATTCCGTAATGCCTCTTTAGACAACTTGTTTGCTTCAGTTCCACTGACGTTTCTGAGTTAACTTATTGTATGTCATTTTTTTGTGTAATTTATTGGAAACTAAAAGCTTTTGCTTGTCATAGGAGGGCATGTTACAGTGAAACATGGTGGAGTTATTTGTCTCACACAGGGAAGCTGTCTAGAATAGATAGGAAAATAGAACTAAATACAGAAAACTGTATGCATCGAGTCTGTCAGCAGGCCACCAACTCTATACATAGAGCCAGAGCTAGAATGAAATTATATGGGTCCAAAAATTGCATGTCTGAGAATGTTCTTAGTCAAATCCAGAGCTAAATCTAAAAGTAATTCTGTGTTAAAAGACTGGGAACATGATGTATACAGACACTATCTGCTCAGTATTACCTTGAACAAAGAGGAAAAGACCAAAGCCTACACTTAAAAAACTCCAAATCTAGATAAGTCATTTTTTCCTAAAAATAAGTGCATTTGTTCTTGAATTAAGGAGGTAAAAGAGACATTTTGCCAATGTAACAAGACAATTTATATTTAAAATAAGAAAACACAATTGCATTGTCTTATTTCAAGTGAATGTTATCTAATTATCT
>NW_015150619.1:420217-463777 GCF_000732505.1 Cyprinodon variegatus
GCAGCCAGACCTGCAGCAGTAATTACTGCAGTAATGGTTTTGACAAATCATAAACCCAGATCATTACAAATTCTTCGTCGGTCTACCATAAAATTTCAATAAAATAATATATGCTGATGCTCTAAGTTGTGTTGATATGAAAAAAACATAGTGTTAAATAAAAAAAAAAGCAAGTTTTGACCGTAAATCCTGCCAGCTTTGATAGTTGGTAACACACACGCACAGTTATCCGCTCAAATCACACAAGGAAAAGGGATAAAGTGGTCAGGATTGGATGTGAGCATGAAGGTATGCTCAGACAAAAATGGGGACAAGGAAAAGAATTAGGGGGGAGCCACATATGCTCAGCAGCCTCCATGGTGCAGAGAAGTCATCCATTTTAAGGACAGCAGCAGCAGAAAAACCTGCTAGCTTCTCATTAGCAGGTGAGACACAGTGATAGGATCTTGGGATGCAGTCGGATGGCTGGCCAGACAGACAGATGGCTCTCTGCTCCATTACTCAGGAATATAGCTCTACACTAGATACTTTCCACTCCACAGAGAGAGGGAGAGAGAGAAAAAAAGCGCACTTTACTCTTTTAAGAGAATAAAAGAGGCAGTGAAGCATGCAGAGATGTGTAGGGAAAGTCTATAAAGGGATGAACAAGAGATGTGAGCGAACTGATGCAGCAGCTCCAGGATTTATAGCCTGAACAATGCCCTGGTTTTTTGTTAATGAAACTGGTCTCTTTGAATAATAAAGCTTTTTTATTTCCTCCCACTTTCCCTTCTTTTCAAAGTGTTGGATTTAAATTTCAGATGAGTGCTGCGAGGGGAAAACAGATACGACTATTGCTCAGCTAAAAAAAAAGGAGTCAGCGCTGGCTGCTGCAGCGTCTGTTGATTCAGTCATCAATTACAGCAGCAGCAGTCGTGATAAATAAAAGTCAACAACTGACTAACTGCGAAGCCCCATCCAGCTGCTTATTGAGTTCCAGGCCCACAGCGTTCGCCTGCCTGTATATACACACACATGCACCATTGATCTCTATAAGGTCTTCAAAGTCTACACGTTTGATCAAAGCTGGTGGAGGGAGGGGAGCAGTTTTTCGAAGGCCAGTAAAACCTGAGGAAGAATGAGAAGGTGGTGGTCGTGATGGTGGTGGGGAGTCTGCTGCCGTGACAGATCTGGATCAAGAGCACCTATCGCAGAATCAAAGTCAGCAGCATCAATATTTTATCAGAGGAGAACCAGTCGGTCGCCGTTCACCCACTCTCTCCCCGGCAACCTTCCTGACCTAAAGCCTGTTCCTTCCTGCCCTTTGCTTTCCTACAGAGCTTCCTTTGTGGGTATAGTTGCCTTCATCTGGTTTGTCCAAATTGAGATCATAGATTAATTATATTGACACCATATCCTGGTTGCTAACTGTGTTTGCAATGAAAAATATAAATATTCCCATATAGATTTTGTTTACTGCATTTAACTGTTTAATAGGTGCAGACATGCAGGTTAGGACAACCTTAGACTGTGCAAGGCTCCTTTTTATTATCAGTCACATCAAAGAACTTATATTGGGTCAGTAGGGAGTTTCAAAACTCTTTAGTCCCACCTTTAGCTTTAACATAACTAAATAAATGTCTGGATAGTCTGGATAACAAGAGATGCATAAAGATAATAAAGCTGAAATAAGGTGTTAAAAGCCTCGTCTGAGATAGCAGGCATTGCTTATCCATGTGGGAAGCTGCAAATATTAGTCAAAATTGAAGTAAGTTTAAAAAAAATAAGCTTTTTTGTTGATTGGTAAACTGAGTTTTGTTAAATGAATCACTGCGGGGCATGCCTTAGTCCTCTACACGGCCGACCCAGGTTTAGAATCCAACCTGTGGTCCTTTGCCGCATGTCTCTCCCTCTCTCTCATCCCCCTTTCCTGTGAGCTTACTGTCAAAAATACGAGCCACTAATGCCGTAAAAACTCAAAAAAAAAAAAATAAGAATCATTGTGGACTCCGACTGGTTTCTGGTTCAGGTTTTTTCCAGGTTGATAAATGTTTTCTGCAAAGGAATTTAACATTCAATCCCATTAACACAAATGTTAATACGGTGTATGTTTAAACATCTGGGTCTGTATTAATAATGTTTGATCTGTTGATTAGAATTAATCCATAGTGACATTGACATTTCACAGATTTATACTATAGAAGTACTTAGCTGTTGCCATCTACTACTGCCGTTTTTGATGATTATACAAATCTGGAAAAAGGAACTGAATTGCTGAAGAATAAAGAAAGTCTGATTAGTGAAACCTGGTCTCCATTATTTGCCACATTAAGGGTTTATCCCTCTTTTAACATAACCATTGATAAACATAACCATTGTGAAGCATTTGATAATATCTTTGATTCCTAATTCAAAGAAATACTGTATAGGCTGCCTACAGTATCATGTTTGCAAGCTATACCCCTCGCATTTGATACTTTAATTTGATTTTACTGTGCATTTGTCTTACTTTCAAAATTTGTGTATATAATAGATTGAAAAAACAACACAAAAAACTAATTTGTGTTTAAAAAAAAACAAAAACCTTCAATGATACCACGTTGGAAAAATAGTGCACCCAAAAAGATATTCATGCCCAGATGACAATATGAAAACTTTTGATCTTGTGTTCAGCATCTGTTAACACTCAAAAAAAGAAACAAAAAGCTGAAGCTCATGAAAATAAAAAGTCAAAACGGGCAGAATGATGTAACGTTTTAATCCCATCGGTATGTCAGGTTCTTGACTATAACCTTGATGTGTCACAACCTGGATTCGTCTACAATCCTCCAAAAAAAGGAGGCAGCAACACATGCTGTGCAGAAACTAGGCTACAGAGTGCTTAACACGGCACCACGTCGACTAATACAGGAAGAGGTTAAGTTGCTCCCCAAAAGACTCACTCCGACACACGGTATTAACGCAGTGGAGGGGGAATGAAAGTTTGCATTATTTTTAGAAGGAAATTATGTCTGTGGATCTCAGTAATTATAAAGCAATTCAGAACTGACTGATAGGCCTCGGGTTTACTCCGCCATCCGTACTCGCACAGCCTTATCTTTACCCAGCACAACTGCACAGACTCCTACATCCATTTTAATATGGTAATTATTGAGCAAATTCTAAACAGCGAGCGAAAGGAAAAGCTGGCGAAAGCCTTTAAAATGGGATTCAGCCACCTGTCACCGATATCAACACAACTGCTTTCCCCTCACTTCCTGATGAGCTGGGTTTATTCAGGATATTTATAGATCTTCTCCTCCTTTGTGTCCACTCCCAGGCGAGCTATTTACAACGTCTTTGCTGCCGTCATCGGCCTGATTCGCAAACCTGATAAACTTATATACTAAATGAGCAGGCGTCGTCGTTTAGAATAAAAACCATTGTTCAGCCTCTGTTAACAAGGCGCTTTATTCTAGCTTCTATTCATTCCATAGGCTTAAGGTATTGTTCTGCATTACAATACAAAAGCTGAGCTTCCAGATTCGACTTGGGAGCAAAAACACACGATTTGTTTGGCAACTCCTGTCTCAGTTTGTAAGAATCTTGCATCCCGCCGCTGAGCTAAAAGGAAAGAAAATGCCTTAAAGAAGGAGAGGACTTCCCTGTGGAGTTTTTTCTTTCTTAAGGCAAGTTCTTGGGGTTTGATGGGACTTGGAGAAAGTTTCTTACCATGAAAAAAGTTCTAAGCAAGCAACAGGAATTTTTCTCTGACTGGCAACATCAGACAGTTGACTAAATCTGTTTTGCAGGAAAAAGCAAAGTAAAACAAAAAAGTTTCCCTCTTATTCACCTGTGAAAGGGAAACACAGGACAACAAAACCACTTTTTCAAAGTTCAGAACTTGATAAAAACAAAGGAAGACCACAGACAGGTCAGGATAAAGTTAGGATGAGTTTTATGGCGGGGTTTGATTATAGGAAGACATCTAATATCTCACTTTGCTCTGTTCAGTCCATCATGTACAAGGGCTAAGCAGACAAGCCAAGCAAGGAGACATTTTTTATACCTTCTTGAAGTGTAAAACACCAAGGTCTCCACACAGGGATATAATATTACACCCACTACTACCTGGTACAATATATGTCGATATTTATGTCTAGATGGATTGAACCAAGTGTTTGAGGGGTCCTATAAACACAAAGGGCCATGGGAATGCTGACACTAGATCACCTCAGAGCTTTAGATGGATGGTGACCTACACTGATTTGGATCCTACTCGCCTTTTTTTAACTAATTGCTATATTAACTCAAAGCTACATAAATAGAAATACAGAGGTTTGCTTGCATCTCGAAATCATTCAGAAGCATCAGCGCTCTTAAAGATCCCATTCTGTTGCCTCAGCAGATGTTGCACAGCCTTTTTCCTCCCTCAGAGATATATTCATTTTGTGATTTGTTCTTTTTCTCTGTCCCCTTTCTCTCCGTCTTTCCCTGCCTCCCTCCTGAGTTAGCTTTGCAGCTTAGCTTATGGGTCCAGGGATGTTGTATTAATTAACTCGCCTCACTGCACTCCCATCAAGCTGCCAGTAATAGGCCCAGCTCCAAGTTTTCCTCCTGGAGCGCACTAAGGTGGCAGCATTCGTAAACTACTCCAAATTTACGGCACTGCAGTCTCAATAGCAGGACCTGCCCCTCCTTACACGGACCGCAGGCTGGAGCATGCAGGTTCAAACAGATCCATTCTTGGTTAAATGCCTCGTTGCATTTGTCTACAGTGGCTCTTCACTCCCTGTGATTTGCATTCCTTGTTGAGCTCATCGCCTAATCTTTGTCTACCTTCTTGTGAGGCAAATCTGTCAAATCAACGTAGTTCAACGAAAAGTTATGCAGTTCTCTGCTTTTCTGAGAGAATGGTTTGAGGTACATAGTTGTGTATGTACGGTAGCTTCCAAAGCTAGAAATACCAGCAGTGCTTCTCATGAAGTGCTGACCCCCCAAACACCAGACGTCTGATTTAGTGTAGAAATAGTTGTTGAAAATGTTTGGTTGGGCTGATTTTGTCCCACGTTGCAAACCTAGTGTTCAACGTCTTTTCAACAATCTGAAAATTACACCTTTTCTAATTAACATCCCCCTCATTTTGAAGTAATCCTCGCCTATTTTGCATACCCAAATGGAAAAACAAATTACATTTTTGATACATTATTTGAATGCTAAGACCTTCTAGTTTCTGAATATATAAATGAAAATTGAGTGAGTAAAACACAGCCCAAGCTATATTAGTTCAAACATGTCTCATTTTTTTTTCTCTCAAAAATGATAGGCCTTTTTTGAACAGCAGTAATAAAGACATGCTTGACAATAGGCATGTCTCACTGTATTAAATGACATGTTAATTGTGCTTTGGTGCTCGCTATGTCCATAAAATGAACTTGGTGGTTGAATTGTGGAGAATCTAAGCTTTCCAACGATGTCTATATTGGTAAACATTTTAAATTACATTTTGTAATTTTCATGCGTTCTTTTATTAGTTGTAAACGCTTTAAAATGGTTTTGAGAGGCTAACTCAAGGTATGGAGATGCAAGAACAGCCCATGGTCCACGGAGACTTCCAAATATACATTACCTTCCAGTAGAACTTCAGTCACCAGATATATTTAGTGGTATTTTTATTTTAGGACAGCTTGTTTTTTTATTGAAAATATAAGGAACCCATATTTGCAACCCCTCTGCACCATCTAATGTGGTGCAAAAATGCTGAATTCCCTACTACTGTTACTAAAGGGTAACGACACAGAATGGCTTTATAAAAATAGAGACTATCACCGCTCATCATCAGCAATAAAACAAACTGGCTACCATAGAGACCCCAAAGATGATGCTAACTTACTTATGTGTTTGCTGTTAACTACTTGATTAAAAAAAAAAAAAAAAAAAAAAGTTTCAAAGGCATTTTCCTCTTCATGATGTTTCTGAGGTAAAGCTAATTTGTGATCCCAGCTCTTTGGGTATTGGGGTTCATAAAAAATGCTTTCAGTTGTTGGGTTAGCATCTCAAAATGATCTTAACCACCGCCTGTCAATCATACTGAACTAACTGGAAGGGGAAAAACTTTGTTATTCCATATAGTTAGTACAATTGTATCACTTGCCACATCTTTATTTTCAAGATGGCGGAGTTTGGCGATACGCAAACGGGTGACCGTCCTTATGTATCGATTAATATAAAATGCTTTGTTTATGAAGTTGTGTCCATTTACTGTATTAGTGGAGGTAAAAAAACACCAATAATACAAAATATATAAATATATGCATCAATTTCAGGCACTGAAGAAGATACATTGATATACTGTAGGCTTAACAGACTTAAATACTTTACAGAAAAAAAATTTAATTTCAGCTACTTGTTCACTTTTTTTTTTTTTTTATTATTATATATATTTTCAAATACATCTATGCACATAGTGGTTCCTAGAATTTCTAAAAGTAGAATGGGAGTCAGATCTTTTAGTCCAGTTTTAGTCCGAAAGGCAGACACCCTGTCCGCTTTTAAGGGTAGGCTAAAACTTTCCTTTTTGATAAAACTTATAGTGACATTAGAGTGGCTCAGGTTATCCTCGACTATCTCTACAGTTTTGCTGCTATGGGCTTAGACTGCTGGAGGACCTAGGGACCCCTTTTCATAATTCTGTTTCATTCTATCACTATTCTCCCATTCTGCAGAATTTGTTAGTTCAATCTCTAATGGTTTGCTCTCTCCCGTTTTTTTCTCATAGTAGCTTTATCTGGTTTGTTCCTGTCTGGCTGTGACATCATCCTGGAGAGAAATATCAGCTGTGCTGCCGCCATCAACACCTCTGTTTGACTGTGACTTACTGTATGTGCTCTATTATCCTCTGACATGGGCCTCGGCAGATGGCCGCTCACACTGAACGGGTTCTGCTGGAGGATTCTTCATGTTAAAAGGTTAGATTTCCTCTTTACGGTCACCACAAGCATGCTTGGTGTGAGGGATTTTCGAGTCAATGAACCAATCCAATCAGCTGGCCTTCGTTAGATAGAAAACTATGAACCAATCTGACGGTATAATGGCTGAATAGTCTCTGTAAAGTGCCTTGAGATGACGTGTTTTTTAAACTGTGTATAAATATATATATATATATGTGTATATATATATATATATATATATATATATATATATATATATATATATACATATTTATGTTTTATACATGCATATTTGAAATTTACATGAGGTTGAGGCATGGCTTTGTTAAAATCACATTTTGTTACATTAGGAGTGGTTTTACATCAGCATAACAGTAAGAGGGGAACACTGATGTTTCTAATAGAAATACAGCATAAGAAAATTGTCTGTAGTGTGAGTGGATTTTTTTTATCACTGTTATTGCTACTATGTATCAGATGTAATAAGATGACAGAAGAAAATATTAGAATATTATGAATGGATTCAAAGAGCTTTACCCACCTGAACAGGAACCTCTGATCAAGTTTTTATCGATCTAAACTAATTTGTACTCTATTTAACTGAGACTCAGGCATTGCAAAGCTGGTTACTCTACAATGTTGAGGATCATTGTTAAGATAAAGATAGTATGTCAGGAAGGAGGATGAGTCACCCCACCAGAGGTGCATACATCAGCTATTTATTTTAAAGGCCAAGCACAGAGCCATTCCCGCTCTGGTTTATCCATAAACAATGATCCCAGGGTTTTTAATTTTATTCTTCCTGTGGACATAGCTTTTGCTTATTTCTTCTTGCTAAAAATAGACCTCCCAGACACGAACCCAGAAGCCAGTAAAGTCAAACATCATTATTCCAGGGGGTAAGGATAAAGAAGAGCACCAATCTCCACCTGAAGGGGAGGCAACTTCCTGGTTGGCTCTAAATCAGCTCTTATTACAGCTAGTGAATGTATAATGTGGACATATAAAACTCGTACAGCATGCATGTATCAACACATCATAATGATCCAGATGTGCAATACACAAACAGCCATGCTGAGCTTTCATCAGGGCCTCATCAACACACTCAGTGGGACGTTTCAGTCTGTCAGGAGAGTCTACTTCCAGGCCCAAACTGCAGCTCTGCTTGCTTCGGGGAAATCATTAAGCAGAAACAAGACAAAGGAGGAAATAATACCAACATAGTAAACATGACAATTATCTGCTACAGAAGCTCCACCATTGCCTGAAGAAGTTGTGAAAGTGTCAGGAAAAGGTCTGGACTGCAGCAGCTCTGTGAGCGAAAACTGACAGTCTAGTTGAATCGAGCGGCAGCTGCTTCACTACTGCCGAGGGACTCTCTACCCGACAAGATTTCCTGGGGATTTCACTCAAGTGCAGAGCAAAGATGAGTTTCAGAGACTAATTACAGCAGATAATCCCACCTGTGCAACACTTCGACAAGACTCCCCCCCAAAGAAACTTGTATGAGATTCTCCTGTGGATTTTAATGACATATTGCTACACCTAAAGGAGCAATAAGCAATTATTAATTATTCAAAATAGGAGAATTAACAGATATTCATGTGAACAACCAAAGGTATCATTGTAGGTGATCTTTTAATGTTGTTCTCCAGTTTGTCGCTTAAGTCCATGTAAATAGCAGCTGCAAACATAAGAACATAGTAGAGAGCATGTAAACAATCACCTGATTAAAACAATCCCCTGAAAAACGATCATTTGACAAAGTTCTTGCTAACAATATTACAAAGTTGTGGGTTCATTTTTCTTCGCTAGACATGATTTTGCAATGTTTTTTTGCAACTGGAGTTGGTCTACAGATGGTGTTCAACTCCCACTTAGTGATGAAATGTTGTATATTGCTCCTTTAAGATTTAAAGCACAGTAGTTTCCATTGTTATTATTGGTTTCACTGAAGTAAAAATTGCATTAATATTGGCATACATTTATCCTTGGATTGATGGCAGACGTATATTTAGATAAAGGGATTGAAAATACATAAAAAATGGTCTAGGTTAAAACACTTGAGTCATGGTACCATCTCCAAAGTGGTCCTGCTAATAGGAAAAAACAATAATAGCTAAAAGGTGAGTATATAAAAACTTAAACTTGCAAAAGCATCTGGGATGAACCTGCTTGTAAATGAGTGAAATTGCTCCAGTTTTTTTTTTTCTATTTATGGCACCAGAAATCATATAGATCACTGATAACTAACTCTAAATCCTGTTCCCCGGGTCCTCGGGTAGAACTGCAATGAACGAAAAACAGTCAGCTTTTTGACTCAGAAAACACTTCAGAAAATCGCTGCTAGTAAACACAATTTGTTGTTGCATCCAAAGGTAAAACCATGCCTTACAAAAGAAAGCAAGAAGCGGAGGAACGACTGTCTGAGTCGATCTCATTTAAGATGCTCAGAGTGGATTATGGCGGTAAACATTCCCTCTTTCCTGTCTTCAAATGAGCTGCTTTTATGAAATTCACATGAATTACAAAACCTAATTGGACCACTAGGACCTAATGAGCTGATCTATTTTGACCAACAGGGAAGCCAAAGTCTCAAGCTGCAGAATGATCTCATTCCTAAACCCTACTGTCCAAAATTCATGTTTACTCATCACCAAGGAACCGTGGCTGTCAATAACAATCCCAGTCAGAACGTGCCTCTCCCTGAGAGGGCTTCATTCATTTTCTGTTTTTTTTATTTTTTGAGCTGACAGAAATCAGAGACATAGATTTTCTCTCTGCTCTCCAATGAATGTTGGACAGGGTTGAGACTAAGACAAAAATGGTTTGCTGATTGCCACGCTTGTTCCGGCTGCTTGCCACAGTCTCAGTTCTTGAGGCCTGTTTTCGCGTGGGGGGGCGGCTGGGGGTTGGTGGCTAAGAAGCAGAGAGAGTGAGAGGCGAGATTTCGCCACGGCACCCGCGGAATGAGAAATGACACGGTTTCCCCAAACGCGGCGCCTCATTGGGCTGTTACGGATTAGTTAAGGCTGTTATTCTAATCTGCGCCCCTTTTTCTTTGCCGCCTCATTACGGAACGGAGATGCCAAGGCCTCATGGCGAGAGTAATCTGTTAAGAGTGGTGAGGGTACAGATGATGGAAGCCAGCGCTGATCTGACGGGGGCTGGAAAAAGCCAAGCTCCAACCGTTTGTGCTGTAAGGACTTAAATCCAATCACAGAACATGTTTGACCATGGACGGCAAGAAATACGAAGACAGCTGAACAAGGACGCACTTCTTTGATGTCAGACACATGGAAATATGATGCAAAAGAGGAGAATTCAGTATTGTGTGTCCCACTGTGAAAGCCACTGAGCTTGTCAGTCAGAGGCAAGCTGAGAATGAGCTCCCATTCGCTTTGGCCTTCAACATGTGCAGCTCCTTATTCACACTCTTGTACCTTTTCTACACCACAATGATAAACTTTAATGTATTTAACTGGGGTTTTATGTTATGGGCCAACATACAGTGGTGCAGATGAGTGAAGTGGAAAAGGCTGCACATCTTTCAGTTTTTTTTTTCTCCAATAAAACTCACCTTTGCAGATCAGAAGAACAGACTTTTCTCAATTGCTTGTTTTTCGACAAATGGTCAATCACATCGCTTTTCTAACCTGAAAATGATTTCCAGATCGTCCTTTCTTGCTAAAAAGAACATTCCCATAGCATGATGCCATCACAACAGTTTCTTTAAGATGGAGGATGGCATGTTCAGATATGTGTGCAGAACTAGTTTTCAGCAAAAAGAAAAACACTGGTGGGAACAACCTGGCAGGTTCTCCAGGCTGAGCTGTGGATCCCTGCAGCTTCTACAGTTACCAGCCTCTATAAGTTTAGTTGGGTGACCACATCAAATTCTAAATTCAGATTTCTACTGTCTGTTTCTGAAAATAACATTTGCACCAATGTGTCCTGCTTACGTCCAATAAATAATTTCAGTCCGCAGATGTCTGAGGAATCATGAGGTAGCCTTTTAATACACTTGAAGTCAGTCAAAACAGATCCAAACTATCTCATTTGAATTTCAGCTGTCACCAAGCACCACTGATCTACTTATCCTAGTCTGGTACAACAGACAGATGTACCATTAAGAGCCCATCCTAAAGGCTGGAAATATGCTTAATGAAGCAACCGTACATGTGGAGAAGCCACTTGTATTTATCTGTGACGCTGGCGCCATTAAAGTCATGTGAAGCATTAGAGTTCACCCACTTCACCGCAATAAGCTTCAAGGCTTTTTCATTGAACAGGTTGGAGAGGGTTTCATCTGAGGGACCAAAGACAAATGGTGAAAAGCAGCAAATCAACAGAACAGCACAAAGGTGTTACAACCGTGAGGGTCAGAGTCACTTTTGTATTTCCTCTTCATTTATAAGTCGTTTTTTTTTTTTTACATTTTTATATATTTTTAAAATAGTTTTATGTCAATAATTCTCAGTCACCATACTAAAAGGAAACACATCAGAGATGCACTGTTCTTTATTTATAGCAAGTAGTAGAAAGTACATTATCTTCTCCCAGTTAACAGATGAACAGATATTGAATGTTAATGATTCTCTATTTATTGCCCATCCTCCGCCTTCAGGTGCCCAGACACAATCAGCATCTGTGGCATAAACACTGAACGAGCGTGACCATAACAACTCAATCAGTAACCTTTTATGAAGACTCGTCTTCCTCCTTTCCCTAATAGATAATGGCTTAACTACATTTCAAAGGTCAGCCAGAACAGGCTTTGATTTTATTCCTTATGATTTTAAAACATCAGAGATGTAAGCAGGATTTTCCCAACATTTTACTATCTTTGGTTTTGTTTATCCATCTGTCTAATTAGTTGCACCATAACGGTCCACTTGTTTTAAACCGTGGCATGTTGTTTACGTTACAGGGAATCTTAAGATATCCTGTATAAAAAAATAAAAATAAAAAAAGGATGAAGACAAACCTGAAGTCATCTGGTATCCTGGTAAGATTGTGTTGGCTGTTCATAAACCGCCCAAATTCCTCCATTTACTTTCTCTGTTCAGGTGTTTTGCACTTCAATCCACTACCAGGATAAACAGCAGTGTGCACAAAAAGCGCCTAAAAGGGAAGGAACACTACTCCACTAAAAGAAATCCACCGCCCATCTGAAGTTTGCCCATGGCGACAGCGAGAAAAATAATGTCCTTACAAAAAAATGAATGCTGGGTTACAGGAATATGGTGCTGGACTGGTTTATAGATGAGGTCAGGTAGGAGTCCCTGTTGACTTTTGTGTCTGCAGACATTATTGTGTGCTGTGAGAAGTTGGAGGGGTTTAGATATCCTCCAAAGAGGAGAGGAATTAATTTGTTGATGTAACAAAATTAAAATGCATTAAAAGAGAACTTAAATACCACAAAACATTCAGCTCAAACAGGGAAGATAAAGAGCAGTCAGGACGAATTGGATGGAAATCAGAATCAGAGGTGATTCATCAGATATGTACAGCTGCATGTAAAATAAATGTGCACGAGTATTTAATAACAAGCTAATCTAATGTTTACCCAAAAGGTATGCATTATAATCTGTCATTAAAATCTGCTACTGATTGCATTCAAGCTCACAGCACAGAGTGAAACCCTGAGGATGACTAAGACCTTTATGATGGTGAAGAATCTGCACCAGAGCAAGGTGCGGATAATAAATGAGCCCAGCAGTAGCCGGTTTGGGTTATAAATCACGGCAGACAGACCGTATGCAGATGTGTTTATGCGCGACTTTGCTGACATCGGCAGCTCTGGACAAACATCTTTTATTTATCCCCAGTCTCTTAATGTTACACAACGTTAGGTTTCAGTGGAAGGGCAGACCCAGAAAACGTAACAAGGACACGGAGCCTAGGCTCAAATCTTCATGTAAGGAGCCATGTGGGAGCTGCAGGTCAAAGCTGCAGCACTTTATAGCTTTACATAAAGGACAAACAGGACAAAGGGTTTTTTTTATAGCTTCATAAATCCAACCAGGAGGTAAAAAACTATACCAAAACAGCTATAAGCACATTTCCTCCCCTAGGAATTAGACTCAGGGTGGGGGGCAGCAGGAATTGGACACTGCTGGCTACAGCTCACTGAAAAATATCAACTCATGATTTTATTTTCTCATATTGTCTCAAATTTGGGTCTAATGGAAAAGGGAAAAGAATAAAGCAATTGTTTAAAACAGAAAAAAAAATGCCATAGCACATTGCAGCATAACTCATGTAGTGGCCAATATGTACATTGTTATGCATGGTAAAAAAACAGAACAAAAAGCATCCTCATGGTGTCACATCATGGTAGTGGTATGATTCTGAATTGATTACTGGTAAGAATTGATGGGAAGATAGATTGAGCTAAATATAAGATAATTCTGAAATAAAATCTGTTGGAGGCCACACACAAGATTGGTGAGAATAATCACTCTATGTAAAAAACCTGCTGGATATATTTATAGAGTGCATAGCCTAAAGTCTATTAAAAAAAGTAAACATTTAAGTAGGTGGTTGAAATGTGATAGAAATGAAGGCGTATTAAGACTTTTCCAAGTTCCTGAATTATATGTTATACAACTTAAATTTACAAGCTAAAATCTCCCTTCTTGAATTTCTGTAAAGCACTTTCAGTAATAAAAATTAAAGAGAAAAAAAGCTAATGTGAACATATTCATTGCCACATCAACTTTAAACAGGAGCTGTTACGCTGTGATGTGCATTAACTGGGAAAGTTTTTATTCTAAAATATGTTTTACATTGATATATCTTACTTCAATATATTTTTACATTAAATATGCTCTAAATCTCTGTTAAGACCAACCAATGACAGTTAGAAGCGGCTAATTGTTTACTGATGCCAAAGTGGTATTATTGTCTCTGATGGGGAAAAAATAAAATTCTGAACTTTAAAAATATGTATAATTAGAAACGGTTGCATGTATTTTAACTGCTACGATGACAAATGAAATTTAAATATGCAGATTTCAGAGGCTCATAGATGCAAACCAACCGCTGTCTTTACAAACTCTGACTGGTCGTCATGGTTGCGGTTGTGGCCTTCGGCAGAGCGAGGAAAGCCAAAACAGATTAGGGAGACGGCATGTGCCAAAAATCTCCTTATTCAGCCCTCTTCTAAACAAGCAGTTTTCCTGCATGAATGAAAAAACTTCCGATGGGTAATGCTTGAATTGTCTCTAAAGTGCCTTCAGATTACCTGTAATGAGTTGGCGCTATATAAATAACCTGAATTATATATTTTTAATTTTCAAATGCAGTATATTATGGGACCTATAAACAAGAGTGTTTTCGAGCCGAAGCCTTCCAAGTCTTTAGCTTTTTCTCTATCAATATATATTTCTGTTTCCTGGTTCTCAAAGGGGATATTTGCTTTTTAGAAGTTTTCTATCGTTTTGTTTCCTTATTTAAACAATTGCTTTTCATTCACCCTCTAAAATGAAAATCCTGTGTAGTTTTTTTTTTCAGTTGTTTAAACCCCGTTGTGAAACAGTCTTTAAATATATGGCAAAAGTTTAAGTTTTTAACACGCTAAAACATGCCCATGAAGGATGTATGGAAGAGGATCTTTTTAAAGAAAAAGTTAACTGATTTTTAAATTTTATTTCAGTATAATATGACAAAAAAAGTCAGAATTCTGACTTTAATCTCAGAATTCTATTTTCTGACAACAAACATGTCAGCATCAAGCCATAGCCAGGTCTGTTTTAGAGATTAGCTCTCATGTTTTAATCACCTTCTGCTCTTCCATTCATGAAATAGCATCACCAGATTAAAGTCACAATTCTCAAATTAAAGTCAGGATTAAAGAGATTAAAGTCCTAATTCTGAGATTAAACACCTAATTTTGAGAAAAAAAAGTCAGAATTCGGAGATTAAAGTCAGAATTCTGACTTTTCCCCATACTATACTAAAATGAAATTTAAAAATCAGTCAACCTTTTTTGATTTTTTTTTCAGTGTCCCATCCTCTTCCGTTAGCATGAGACACCAGTTTACAGCAGCTAATTTGTTACAGCCATCAACTGGTGAAGCTAATTTCATTTGCACTAGCAGAGCTTAATCATTTCCTACAGCTAAATAAATCGACAATATGACAGAGATCTCAGCTCAGAGCCAAATATGCCGTCACTCATCTCCTTACATCTTTCAAACATCACAAACTAAACCAATTCTAGGATTTGGACCCCTAAAATCTAATGCTTTTAGAGATTTTTTTAAACTGCTCACAGATCAACGCCCTTTCTCCTGCTGTTATTACGGTGTAAGAGTTCAGTGATGCTAGCTGGAGTAGGGCGACCCACTTCAAAATCTCCCACTTCATTTTAAGCTAACAGAAGTTGCAGGTGAGCGTTCTTTATGAAAATTAAAGCATTGATTTTCCTTTGGGTGTTCCACCCTCAGGGTTTTGAAAGAACCTGAATTGAGATCCAATTATCTACTTTTGTTACTCTTAAGTTGTCCCATTACTATACCTGCAACTCTGCAGTTAAGAACCACCACAAACCCGTTAACCCAGGTGTACAGACTCTGGATACATTTATGAAATATTGACAGGGATGGAAATATTGGTTGAAAGCTGTAATTGGACCAAAATAATTCAAAAGTGTAGCACATTTCCCATACATTACCTTCTTAAGGCTGTATTGCAAATGTAGTTAAAATGTAAATACTTGTTTTAAAGGGTTATTAAAGGCAGGTAATGTTTGGTTTATTGAAAGATTTTATCAGTCCTTGTGTGAATGGATTTGGCTGACATTTAAGCACAGATTCCAATATCTTGTCAGTGTGGGGTCTTTAAATATATTTGTGACAACGGTACCGCTGCTGAAACTCCTTGAAATAGACCAGTAGTGAGATGTTCAGCATCATCCTTTTCGTGCTTTTTGCATCAACTGTCATGGTTGCTATGTGACAGAGCATGCAGGCGGTAAAAGGCAGGAAAGGCTGGACCTGTTTGAATCCAGAGTCAAAACTCTTCTGGGCTCCTTATTTTCCAGACCTCGAAGGATCCAGTCCGCATAGACCAGGTCTTTGAAGGATGCAGCCTCTAAAATTGAACACACCCCAAGTGTCCAAGCAGTGTGCGGCAAAGTTGCAGTTACTCCAAACTGCTTCCACTTTAAATCTCTTACAATTTGCTGGAGTGTGTTTATTTTTGTTAATTTTTGAATGAGTCATTACTTTACAGTCCTGGAGTGTCCAATCAGAGCCAGTCTGCAGGCCTGAAGGTGCTGGATCATTTTCACTGACTATTAGGGCTCTGCCATTTTGCAGAAGGTGGACTGGAAGAAAAAGACTGGATTTTTTTCTTTGCACTGATCTCATTTATATTTGGCTCTAGCATTTTATCATTTTTGGTTTCCTGGCCTTGAATGCCTTCTCGTACACAGTGCATCATCTCTGTGTGGAAATGTGCTTACTTAAAGCTCCTGTGCATTGAAGAACATGGGTGCATTGATAGGTGATGCTTCCAGCAGCGAGAGACCCAGATAGGAAGTAAACCACATTTCCAATACCCAAACAGAGCCTCATTAGATAGTTGGTTGCTTTAGGATGCAGTCAATTTCTAGGAAAAGAAAAAAAAAATCCCATGCAATGTTTGCCCTTCAAATGTATTTATTGATGTACTGAACACTGAAAAAAATCCAAAGTATCCAAACACAAAGTAAAGAACATGTACATCCTCTTAAATAGTCAACAAAAGATATTCTGATCCAAAAAGGCTGTAAACCAAGTCAGACTATACAACTTCAAATAAATAATTATTCCCATTAAGTAGTGAGATAGGACGGTTTTGGAGGGAGCGGTTTTTCACGCCGGACCATCAGCAGAATTGGCAAGGACCAAACGATCCTCAAAAGGTTTCAAAATGGGAGAGGTCAACGGCGGCGTGAAAAATGTGCTCCTCGTCTCCCCCCACAGCAGCAAGTACCACAACTCATCTCGACTTAAAGTTTAAATTTTACAAGTAACAACAAAAGGAGGAATAGATAAAAGAAAAAAAAGCAGTTGCAAAGAACTCTATGCATAGCACACTGCTTGTTTGAGGGGGCAAGCATGACTAGTAACTGGCTGAAACACCAAGCAGGATGCAGGTTCAGTAGTCTGTGCGTCTAGATGTTTGGTCACGCTGATCTCGTTTCCGGGAATTTTGTAGCCAATTTAATTTCATCGTTTCTCTGGATGTTAATGCAACTGCTTCGCTTTTCTTCCCCAAACATTATAAAGCAATATACACCTTTTTACGATTTTAAAGACAGGTTATATGCATTACGTATATACGAGTATGAAAGAAAGCAAAGTTTTTTCCAAACTGTGGTTTATATCCATTCTTTACCACATAAATATATATATATATATATATATCTAATGTTTATATATATATTAAAAAAACAAATGTCTATACTTTTAATACTTTTTTTTTCTTTTTTCAACAAAGCAAGACTATCTACAGACCAAACAACCAACATATTTGATGCACTGAAATGCTAGTCCATAGGACAACATCTTTTAACCTAAAGGAAATAAAAGCTTTCAAAAACAATATCTTACATACTCGGTGAATGAAAACAAAAAACAAAAAGTATAATCACACTTTCCAACAAAGTCTAACCTAGAACAAAAAGGTCTGCTTAATACAATGTAAAAAAAGTCTTATTTACACAGCTCTGAAGTTATCCCTTTGATTCTTCTGGCTTTCTTTTTAAGTGCCTCCACCATCATCAACTTGTCAACAATCTTTCTTACAAAGTATGTAAAAACCCCCAATGTTCAATATTAAGACAAAAATCTGTCCGATACCGTAGATACGCCACAAAAACACCTTGAGCTCCATCTGACAGAAATCTTACAGGAAGAACTGATTTTAATCCCCCATAACCTTTTAAGATCTCTCCTTACTCTAATTTTGCTTGCACTAGTTTTATCTTTTTTTTCCCCCGCCCCCGTTTCCAAATGTAATCGGAAAAGTGAATTTTTAGTCGAGCAGACGACCAGGGTTGAAGAAAGACCCACAAGATGACTTACAAATGAAACCAGCACTGGTGCCGATTCTGTAATCTAAAGGTAATACAAAGATCTCAAAAGGTATCTTTTACTTCATAAATCTCTCCAGAAACATCAGCCACTGCAAACTTTCCATTTAAAGTTCAAAAGCTCACAAGGTGTCATATGAAGATATTTCTCAAAGTATCCAAGTCAAAATATTTTGTTCCAGGTCCAGTAAAAAGTTTCTCCAAATTTTCTTTTTATAAAAATAGATGCTTTTTTTTAAACCCACATCAAAGAGGTTCTTAGCTCTTTGGCAAGGTACTGCTTTAAGAATTTTTTTTGTCTTTTTATGCGTTAGGTTTACAAGAAGCAACATTATGCAGCCAACCAATTACCAACTCAGTACAATAAAATAACAGAAACGGCTCAAAGTAAGTACTCGCTAACCACTCAAAGCATTAACGCACCGATGGCAAATCAGGACACAAAGAAAAGTCACAACACATAGCTTTACGAGACTGTATCAAAGTAATGTGCGAGGAAAAATCAAGAAACTTTAGTAACCTTATAGGTAATCATCCGAAGACGGCAAGAGATTCAATGTCACAGGTTTTAAAACCTGAAGAGTTTTTTTCTGTATTAAACTAATGGAAATATTCAAAGCTTAGCAATGGTGGAAAAACAAAAACAATGTAGGACTCTAAATATCGATTACAAAGCTGTTTTACTAATGTAGAAAGTTATGGTCAATAAGCTTCAATTTCCCTTTTTTCTTGTTCAGTTTTCTAGAAACAATCTTAGTGAAGGGGGTTTAGGCTTTGTGTGTTTTGTTAGTTTTGAAAGAGACTTGCAGAACTCTGTCCCCAAGGCGATATCCGTTCAAGCTGGCGATGGCCACCGCCGCCTCGTCGTAATTAGTCATGGTGACAAAGCCGAATCCTTTGCACTTGTTTGTGTTGAAGTCACGGATGACCTTGACGTTTGTGACGGCACCGAACGGCCCAAACATCTGCCAGAGGATGCTTTCGTCTGCGTCTGGAGCCAGGTTGTAGACGAAGATGCACCAGCCAGTGCCTGCGTGACCCGGGATGTTGATTCCAGCCAGACTGGTCACCCCATCGATTGCCATGGGTGAGAACCGACTGAAGGGAAAAACAGAAACAAACCATTGTTCAAGACAAAAACAGAGCAACCTGCTTAAAAACAGGTTTTTAATCCAGTCTGGGTATTCCCTACTAGAGGGTACAGGTGCTCAGCATCACAATAACATCAACACAATTGCATTGACGACAGTAAATCTAATGATTACTTTTTTTTTTAAGCATTTTTCTATCTTGGAGGTATAGCAGAGGAATTTTGCGATGTTTTGAAAAGACACACCCTCTTCCCTTTTAAAAAACGCACATGCTCAACCCTGCACCTGCTCCTCGTGCACGCTCTGTTTAAAAGTTGCCATTTACGTCTCTCATACAAGCTTATTTTCCAAACAATGTGACAAAATTTGACTTTAAAAGCAGCAAACAAAACAAAAGCAGGTGCACATGTCTGTGTTTACATTTCCCCACACTTTTGATAAGCTCTATATAATATTACAATGTCCTCGAACTGTGACCTTTCAGGTCAGGGCATCTTAATCTCACAAGTTGGCCAAAAATTCAGCTTCCCCCATTTAAAACAGCTGTGGCTTCTTTCCGAGCTTTAAATCAAGAGAAAAAAAATCCCTAGAAATCAAAGGCAAAGCATAACTGAAAAATAAACATCCCATTACCGTTTGGGTTTTTGCCCAGACCAAAATACAGAGGCACAGAAAAGCCCAGGCCATTAGTGAACGTGGTTTTACGGTTTTGGGAAACAAAATTCAGAGTGCTTGGAGAGCCTATGAATTATTGCAGCAGGTGTCACATGGGATTAGCTGCTCCAGTTGGCCTCTCAGGGAACATTCACTGTGACAGGTGTGCTCCCAGCATCAAGGACCCACAGAGACATTTGGCAACGAAGACTTGCACCAAGGAATGAGGTGCACATGAAATCAAAAGTGTATTGTTGCTGATGGCCCTTTGAGCCTCAGAAAGCTGGACTTCAATCACACTTGAGGAAACGACACCAATACTCTGGCAAATCCTGAAAGGTGTCTGACGCAACCAAGTTTAAAAACAGAAAAGGCCTGTCCATAATGGATCAAAGCAGGGAAAACCAAGCTCAAAACACAGGTATGTAATTTGGTGCAATAGCAAAGATCATTATAAAATGCAGGCCTTTGTGATGTAGACAACCCTGTAATCTAGACATGTGGCATCCATGCAGCTGAATTCTACCAGACTGCATTTAAATGAGCGCTAGAAGAAAAAAATGACACTGTGCCATTTTCAATTCTCCTCAGACCGTTATCCACGCAAGCAACAACCTACCAGTGAGTTCAAAGTGACCGCAAAATGTCAGTTTCATGTTTTTGACTAAAAATCTGAAAATAATGAAATGCAGAACATGCAAGCCCCAGATATAATTTATAACCTATTAGATTTTAAAAGAAAAATCTAGACCATTTCCTAAACCATTTAATTTAATCCTGAGAATTTGTACTCATTCATTAGAAGGAATATTTAATGTAGTTTTATCATTTTGGAAGAAGTTTTATTTTAAGGTAAATTCAAATGCATATGATTTCTGTCTATGATATCAATACATTTTGTGTTTTGTGCCCCTTAATCCTATACAACAGCTAAGGTAAATCAGCTGTCACTCACCACCACTACCCCCTACAAAGCAAAAACACCTGCTTTGAGCCCATTATGCCACACCTTTATTCTCTATTAAAAACAACAAAACTAATGCTTTGGGCGTGGGATTTATTTACTGCTGTAACATGAAAGATAGGACATGTCAGGCAGTACCATTCCTGACTAAAAGCTGGTCTAAGAGGTTGTAAACTTACCAAAATAGGCCATGCTTTAATTAGTGAGCCTACCAGCTTTTTCCACTTTTTTAAAATTCTCACATATTTTCCATATTACAGTTTATAGATGTGAAAATGGACACAACTTAAAGCTACTGAAACCTTATAGATTAACTTTCATGTCTAAGATGTGCTAAAGATTTCCCAGATTTTTTTTTTGTTAGAAATAAAAAAAAAAAAATTAATTGCCCTATTCCATCAGAAAATATCACAATTATGCGTTCAAATTTATATCATGTGTACAATATACACAAACAGCGTAAAACACTAATTTTATTTTGCTATAATCTTTGTGCAAAGTACACAACGGAGCAAAAATGTAAACATGGTGGAGCCTGGGATACTCTGTTGCATCAGCATCATCTACATCAAGAAATAAAATGTTGCCAATTTCTAATAAGGGCTGAGTTTTTCAAAGTACTACTACTGTCAAGCTCATTACATATTTGTGCTCCTCTATAGCACACATAAAATCTGCTGCTTTTTAATTTTCTTGCTTTGTTTTTCAGTAATGGCTTTTATCGTGTACTGAAACTGTGATATAGGAATAAGAATAAACCACTTATATAGGTTATTATACATGGTGCTAACATTGTGATGGAGATTACATTCTTGAAGCCTTTGAAATTTAAATATAAGGAAGAGGGGATTTGTTTGAGAATCAGGAAATAACTCATGTAGCTTTCTTTTGGACTGCCTGTAATTTTAATTAGGGCTGAAACAATCTGATAAATCGATTGATATATTTATCAACTATTCAGTAATCGATTCATAGTGAACTGGAGTGTAGAGACTCTAAAATGTGTCTAAAGCTGAAATAGCAGCCCACCTTGAGCAGCAATTATACCAAAATTGTAAAAAAATAAAAAAAATAAAAATAAAAAAATATAAACATTTTGCATTAAATACAAATGTTTTTCGTCATTCAATATGCTCTATTCAGAACTCTCCAAGTGGAAAAGCTTTATTTTTACCTGATTTAATTTCACCAAAAGTCTTCTTTAAGGAACCATTTGCTAACCGATTATCAAGAAATTATCGACATATTAATCGATTTGCAAAATAATTGTTAGTTGTGATCCTAATTCAATTCTACAACTTTGAAATATATTATTCCATATGAAATTGCAATAATGTACATGAATTAATGAACAAAAACTAAAAGGCTTTCCGAAGCTACACTGATCCGAATCAGAACTACTTTTATACAGCAGGCTTCGGTAATTGCCAAGCGCCACGAGGCAAAGGGCCCCCTAAACAGGATGTGACATTCACAGGTCTTTAGCTTGTAGTGACACAACTACCAAATTGTGTATACTTCAAGTCAGCAAACTTCTCTAAAACTGATGTTTGGGCGAAAAAAAAAGAAAAATGATCTTTAGGTTTAAGAGTATCAATTTGTTTACTTGTAGTACATTCCTTAAGCTAATTTGTTTGGGTAAAGATATGGTCTGATTTGGTGAAATCTTAGAAAAGTTGTATAAAAACGGATTTATATTTATAGTACCTCAAAAGTAGTTCTGTAAATTATAGAACATATAATTAAATGGTAATGTAGTGATTGGCTTGCATGACTTTAGACTTAATGCCTCATTAGCCATTTAGATCAACAAACAACGCTCAGGGCCCTGTCACACCGTGCCAATTTAGCCAGCATATGCCCGACGTCCCAGAATCTCCTAAAACGCCACCATACGCTGAAATTTCTATGTATTTTTTTTAAGTTTGGCCATATAAATCGCGTATTCACAACTAGTCCTGAACTTATGTCAAATGGTAGCTCAACTGATGCATAACGCACTGCAGCGTAATACCCATGACTTCATGGGCATTTCAAAGCATCAGTTAAAGCTGCTCCCCTAAGGTGCCCGACCTGCATAAAAATATGTCTTTGATTGTCTGCCTGCCCTCCCTCCCTCCAAAAAAAAAAAAAAAAAAAAAAAAAAAAAAAAAAAGACTTTAAACGTGGGTTTGCAATCACAGCAGATTCATTATAATGCCTGCTAGGATGTTTGTTGGTCGTGAACGCAGGGAGGATCCATTACACTCACCCTATGATGGGGATGCAGTCTGGAGAAGTTACTCAGGTTTTGGATAAGCTGGACGCCACAACTTATGTGTAACTTGCACTTAACTTATGTCAACGATCAGATAACACACCCTGCGTATGGCATACGTCGAAAGTTTGAGCAGGCTCAAAACCTCTCGATGTACGATTTATGTCGTCGTGTTTCAGCGTGCTCATAACTTATACAAAACGTACCCATAACTTATCCAACGTATGTCAGCATTTTAGCCAGATTTGCCATACGTCAAGCATACGCTGGTCTAAATCGTCAAGGTGTGAGAGGGGCTCAGCGAATTGAGTAGCTTAAACTTATTGACCGTTTTCAGTCAGTACATCTACGGCACTAACGCATCAGCTACTATCATGTCACCCCACCCAGCATTGCCAAAATAACCTTTTGAACAGTGTGTTTACAGCTGCACTAAATGTAAACAACAGCTGGCACCGCTTGGGTTTGATTGAGGCAAAAATGTGATCCAAACAGCAGGTAATCCTCCAAGGATTTCTAATGAGGACCATCATTGCATCTACCTTCTCTTCTCACACCACAAATCTACTTTTTAGTCTTGCAACCTTTGAATATTAATCTCTTCCTCCGTGTTCCTCTACTCCTACTGGATCTGTACTTTAATTACAGGATGTGTTCATACAGTCTGTCGGTGATCTCATGTTGAATCAGTGAGACCTTGAGAAGCATTAACCACCTACGTAACAATATAAGCCCCCCTATTAGGTCTATGATCTCCCGGGATCAATTAAAACTAATTTTAAAAGAAAATCTGATTACCTTTTGACTCCATAGGCCATGTTCAGCAAATTGTCCAACCTTGAGGAAAGGAGAAAAAAAAAAGAATAAATAAAATCAGTAAATAGAAATGTTTTTGAAGATGATGCATCATGAAAAGATGACAGATGGTAAAATGGTTTCTATTCAATGAGTAATGTCAGTAGGTTCGCTCAAGGGTATTCCAGGACCTTTATAGCCTCCACTAACCTGCTGACTGCTCTCGTTTTTTATAATTACCCTACACAGCTTAGACTTTCAGTTAATGCTGGGCTTTAAAATAATTAAACTAAGATTGCATTTTATATAAGAAAGAAAAAGTGAAAAAGAATGGTGGTGTAATGATGAGGATGAAGAATTCAGTCTGCTTGGCTCTGTTCAGAGTTTTTCCCTTTAGGTATGCCCCTATTACCTGAAGCGTTGTGCCTGCTGTGCGAGGGGTCCTGGGTACCTTCGATTGGGCGACTGATACAGCTGAGACAGCAGCGCCTGGCTGGTCTTCTGGCTCGGGTTGTTTGCAAACTTGACTGTAATGGGTTCAGTTGCACCTGGTGGCTTCTGACAGTTCAGACCCTTTATGGCCTCCTCAGCCTCAACTCGCCGGTCAAAACGGATGAAGCCGACGCCCCTGGAAACGCCTAAGGAGAGATTAACACTCAGGTTCATTGTTCCATTACACCATTTGTCTTGTAGCTATACAGCTCTTACACCAAGATAATCAAGTTACCAACTTTTACACAAATTCTTAGAATATTAGTCATTCAAACTCTTGGTCCTCTTGAATGCAAAATTAGCCATGGAGTAAAAATAAAGGTTTCTTAAATTTTACAATCGTATTCCAGCAATTTTCTGATTAAAACTGGTTTAAAAATATGAGTGTATGTTTTTTTTATCATCTTCACAATGAGCTTCTTCAAGACTTCTGAATAAACTTCACCCCCTCTTTAAATTGAACTAGAATGTAAAAACTCCACTTAAGCAGATCTAATTGTACTGAAAGAAATAACCAAAATAAATGACTTTTATAATCAAAAATCTAAGGTGAAGATAACATTTAATTATCTCTTTAATTTATTTAAGACCTTCTGACATTTAGTTCAGCCACTTATATCTAATCCGAATGTTTCAATACAGCTCTTAGACAAGTAGACTTGTTTGATACATGTGAATGCAGAGGAATTAAGTTTAGCTCACTTGAATTTCAATGAATCAGAGGTATAATTTAATGTTTTCTCTTGCAGGTTGAACCAGAGAGACCTGCATAAAATGAAGTGAAAAGCCCTGGAATGTGTAATTTTGTTTTTTGAGAAATAAATGTGCCCACGGTGCACGCTGAAAGGAGGGTCAAATCAAATGTCTGCAGATTTGCTGAGCTTTTTGTAAACAGGTTCAGCTTTCAAATGATGGCTGAGAAAAAGAAGATGCAAGAGCTCTAAATACATTTGTTTTAGGCTGTGAAAAAGGAATATTTAAACCTTGAAGAAAAAGAAAAAGCTTAAAAAGAAAATACTGAAGGAAAGAAAATTTTAAGCAGACTGCTGCTGCTTTAAAGGTGCCTCTTTCATATTCTGTTGATGCATATTTATGAACAGCTCTTGTGGAAAATTGTATTTTGGGTCTCACACCAGCAGCTCTGATTTATTTCCCAGCTTGGGCAGTATCATTTCATTCAGCGTTCCCAAAGGGGAAAAGAGAAAAATGTGAGAGTAAAAGAAGAGAAAAAGGGGAGGTAGTCGTGTTCGACTCACCAGTGACTTGGTCCACCAGGATACGTGAGGTAATGATGCGTCCGTATTGAGAGAAGAGCTGCTCTAGTTCCTTCTGTGTCATGGTCTTTGGTAAGCCACTAACGTACAAATTTGCATCTCTGATGGAGGCAGAGCTTGGCCGCGCATAAGAAACCTGCAGAAGGAAAGCACCACAAAGCTAACATCAACTCTTATTGGTACCATTAACCCATAAAGACATCTGTAGAAGCAGAAATTTGTTTAGTTTTATCAATTTTTGGTTGCCTAGCTTCTCATTAAGAAATTTTTTTATACCGTTTGCAAAAGTCAAACAGTTAGATGCTGGTGAGGAAATCCACATTTTCAATTAAATAATCTGCAGAGTATAGTGAAGGTTAATTAAGAGGACTGAACCGAAGCAATAATTTCAGCTATATATCACTTTTCACTATTAACTGCTGAAGAGAAAAATAAAAATGAGTGTTTGCTATAAAATCAAAGACTAATAGATAACCCTTATAATTGATAACCAACATTTCTGTTTCATCTTGATAAGAATGCAAAGAGTAGTGAAATCCTGAATGTATCAAATCCATCATCACCAATTACAGCAAAACATCTTTTAAATAGGATTTTAACTTTATTTCTGTCATATATTTTGACAATAGCAGTTGTTTTTTCCAGCTATACCAGAGTGGAACCACATCCCATTAAAGAGTAGGGTTGACCCAGTGACCCGATATTATACCCATACTGCAGCTTTTAGAATCGGCTGATGTAAATATTTACCAGATACAATATTCGTATTACTCATACCAGCTTCTATTACCCATTTTATGATGTAAAATGTTAGAAAATACTTGATCAAATAAAACTGAAAACAAAATTTTATCAAAGGTATAAAAAACAGTGACCCATATAAAGTTAACCAATGAGTTACAGAAACTTAACAGAAGGGTTCTTTCCATCAGCCTGAAAATATCGGAGATTTTAGATGCCGGCTGATAAAATTCAATACTTTCCAATACTTAATAGATCCCTAGTAAAGAGCCTTTAAAATGGGCACTGTGGTAAATATAAAAAAAATATGTCTAGGTTGTTTTAAGTTAATCTAGGCAGGCTGCCACCCTTTAGAGGGTGAAACCATTTCTTTTTGGTCACATAGTACCAGAATATTACAGGCATGAACGACAATTGGAACAAGCAGTCAAACCCTTTAGTTGCTTGGAAGCAATTGTACATTAGGAAGCTTAGCAGAGATGTGTGGCATTAACTGGTTTATAATCAAAGAAAAAATGTGACATTTAAAACTAGAATTAAAAGCGGGACCAAAATCCCAACAATATTAAACAGACCTTTTCAAAAAGAAAGAACTGTTTCAACCGTCACTGTTCATTGGTTAATCCAGCTAGCATTGCTAAATCCAGAGTGTTTTGCTCTGATACTGGGGTCATGACCCCAGGGATATAGAGAAGGCTGACATTTCTTTACATTGCATATTCCATAACACACGAGGTTGAAAGGTCAAAATGATCAACCAGCCACCATCAAGTACTTTCTATCATCTGCTAAAAGTCTGGTTATCTTTCATTTTCTTGGTCTTAATAAATAAATCATGACTGTCTTATGAAAGAAATCCTTTTAGACATTTCAGATCTCATTTTAAATGCTACCATTTAGATATTCTTTCCTCAGGGCTACAACAAACGATCATCATTCAGCCTCTTGGCTCTGGGGTACCATTATTAGAAAAGCATCCCAACTTCTCAGCACATCTTCAAAAATTGGGCATATAAAAATTGATGGTTTCATTCACAAGGTGCTAGATAGCCAATTTTGTTTAACTCAAAGTATTTGGGGTCATAAAAAGAAAGTATACCTCTTTAAAAATATATTTTTTTATATATTTTGCACTCTTATTTAAAAAAGGGGGTTAGGGTAGATTATTTTTCTTTGTATGGCAAGTAATGACATGATGGCGTCTGAGATTTGTAGCTTTATAAACCAATTTAGATTGAAATATTTTTTCTAACATTCTATATCTAAACCCCAATGTTTACAGATTATGGAAGATATTTCTATTTACACCAACTTAGAATCCTCACAGCTTGTTCCAGCATAAACGTGGCCAATCCCATCCAGTCCTTTGTCGTCTGGACTGATTTGACTTGCCCTCAGCACACAATGAGAGAAAAATAATGCCCCACAAACACATTTATCAATAAAAAGACTAATTGAAATGCAAAAATGCATTGCAGAGCCAATCATTACTACCAGTGCTTCAATTAATTTCTCCTTAGTCCAACAGCTAATTTTTAGTCAAAGACATTTATCAGGGTTCCTACAGCATAAGGCAAGTTAAATTCAAGACTTTTAGGAGTTTTTAATGCCACTTAAATTCGCTACCAGGTTTTTCACAAGAAAAACCTGGTAGCGATTTTTTATTTTAACACAAACCATTACTTTCTGGCCCAGTAGATAGGTTTCAAATTTTTAAAAACTTTCCATATAGGAAGAAAGCTGAAAACAAAAATACATTTTTCAAGACTACTGATCTGAAATCACCAACTTTGTTTTGTTCCCTACTCAATCCCTCTACTTTCATTGTCGGCGTACCGCCAAACATTATGCTGAGATTTTGTTCTACTGGCGCGGTTGGTGGTGCGAGAGATGCTGTGGAGGAGTTGCAGAGACAAGGGTGGAACAGAACGGAGAAATACCTGCTGCTTCGCCATAATTTCATTTTGACGCTTTGAGTTTCACGCTTCGCACATGTGTCTCCGATGCCTTGATTCCTATCGCGCTTCATCTACATTCCCTGGCAGTGGTTTTAGCCGTGCAGAAATCTCTTGAATAGCCCATTTTTCGTTGAATTTAAAACTTCCCCATGTCGTCCAGATTTTAAAAAGTTACGGGCATATCACCCATAGGTCCGGCCGCAACATCTTTATTGGTTCCGCTATAGTAAAGGAACCAAAAATGGTTAGAGTGAGCGGTCCAGTAAATGTAAGAAAAATATTGTAAATTATTTTATTTTTTGATATGGATTACAAAAATAAAATCCTATTTATGGTGTGGTAACAATTTCAAGACCTATGAAAGACTTATTTAAGACATTTTAATACCAATTAAGGCCTTGATTTTATTTTGAAGAATTGAATACCTTTTAAGATTTTAAGGATCTGCAGGAACACTGATTATCCAGTAAGCAGCAAGCACCCCAATCTAGATCAAATACTGCATTTTTTGGCAAAAACATTTTAAGGATGACATTGTAAGATTTTTTTTTAATTAAAAAGGTAGGACAGACTCGAATGATTTTACTCAAAATTCAAAGACCGAGTCTTTAAATTTAATATGAGAAAAGCAGCTACTCTGTATGGCTATAGGAAAAACATGGTCTAATGTTCCTTCTTTTATCAGCAGAGTGTAGAGTCACCACATCTGATAAGCGCACTACTAAATCGGCTCTGACGTGAATGCAAAAAGTGTAAAAGCTTCACGACAGGATCTAGAAGACTCCGTCCTCTCACCTCTGCTTGTCTCAGTCTCCCCTTCACACTTTATTTCATGCTAATACGCACAAAGTGTACTCCTCCAGCAGACTATGGTTTATTTGCACATCTGACACAGCAGCAAGAGAACTTTAAATGTGCTGCACAAAAATGTAGCCATGTCCTACTTTCAGGGGCACGAACTGGGAGATTAACTGAAGCACAGACATGAAGAGAATTATAAGACTGCTTTGCTCGTGGAAATAAACTGATCTGGTTTAGAAAATGTCATAACTATGCCAATTTTTTTTTGTGCTAAAAAAACAAAACATGCAGCCTAAAAGTTTGCTAATTTTTAAGCAAAGATGTCCCATTACACCCCCTCCACAGGATTTTTAGTAAAAACGACGCATTTAAAAAAAATTACTGATCAGTCGCCACTGTCCACAATCCAACAACACTACATGTAAAAAATGAGTTTCCCCCGCAGCATGTGGAGAGCCATGTTGTCTGATGAATGCTAATGGCAGCCACCTCCCTGTAAAGTCATACAGCAGAGCTCCTGCACATGCAACCATAGAAACAGTTCTGCTCTACTTGAGGCCCAAGCAAAGCCGTCTGTGCCCAGATTAACAATAGGCTCCCTTTCCACCCTACCGTGCTCTGGCATCATAATGCTGCAGAGAAAAACAAGCAGAGGTAGATATCAGAAGCACACACTGGAGTTTTTTAAATGCATCTTACCTTGATGGTTTTAGTCTGAAGTCTTAAGCCATTTAAGGTATTTATGGCCTTCTCTGCATCTTTTGGGTCCACATAATTGACAAATCCATAACCTAGGCTCTGCCCTGCAAAACAAGAAAAAAAATGTTCAAACTAAGTGAAACTGGAAAGGAAAATGGGCCAATACAAAGACTGACATTTTAACATAACAAAGAAAGGAAAAAGACTTATGAATCATGGACAAAAAAAAGCCTTTTTTTCTTTCAGCTAAAACGAATGAGAATTGGCAAAGGAAGAAGTTTTTCCTCCCTTTCTCAGATCATGCGGTTGTTCAGGTCAGAAGTCCATTTTCAAATAATCTGCATAATATCAGATATTCCTAACAGCCAAATTACAGCTCCAAATTACATTCGTTAACAGTTCCTAACTACAATCTGTGTCAGGATTTTCATTTGAGCATAATCTGAACAATAAATAGGGACCTGCTCTGTACACAAACCCACTGCAACTAGATTACCCATCTCACTGCTTTTTGAGTTTCTGCCCATTAATGTTAGCAAGACTGCATCAAATATCAGTAACTCAGGAAACTATCAAATGAAAGAAGCATAAATCAGTGTCTCATTTTAACGGCAGGGATTTAATTGACAAAGGTGAAATGTAATTAGTCTACATCTTAAAACTTGGCCAAAAAAACAATAAAAAGAAAACCTTTGTTATATTAATTATTGGGTTGAATAAAAACTTAACCAAATATTGTAAAGCAAAATTTCAGGGTCTCTGGTCATTCTGCAGAGCTAACTTTCCCAGAGATCCAAGAAGTTCAAATCTATTGAAAATAACATTTTAGTTGGCAGTGAGGAATTTAAAATGTAAAAAAAATGACATTCAGAAGTGTTTCCAGATTTTCCAAAGCAGTTTTTAAACCAATTTTGTCATCAAGATGTTTTGAAGATTCACCACTTCAACACATGGACAATGTAGCATCAAGTTATTACTCAATTGAGGGATGTTCAAAACAGGAATGCATCCAACGACTGAAGGACACGAGCCTTAAGATTTGGGATTCATTAACTTGGATTTAGCAGTGAAATGGATCATTAAAAAATATTGCTTTAAATGGAAACCATTTAAATTTTAGATGCTTCTGCAATTGTCTAAACTGGCAGAGTGACAAGAAAAGCAAGCAGCCCTAGCTTTAATTTACTCATCCAACCTACAATTCCAGCAAAAAGGTAACGAGGAAAGATTTCCACATCGAGCTACGATGCAAGTTTAAAAAATAAGAATTTGAAAATCAAGACTAAATTAATCCAAGATTGAGGATGGGAACAAAATGGTTCAATGAAAAACTTTAGCAGTGAGACAGCAATCTGACCATCACAGTAACCTGAATTTATCAGCACTGAGTTTTTCCAGGTAAGTACATTTTTGTACCTTTTAATCAGTGCTCCATTGTTGTCTATTTAATTCAACTAAAAAGCAATAAACTGTTTCGCCAGAATGTTTTGTTGCATTTAAAGCTGCAACAGCTACTTTTGGACATTAAGAATCGCAGTAACCAAGACAGGGGAACCATTTATGCAACAGGTTTAAGACGCCCAAGTTACCACTCCAAGCCTGTAGGTGGTGGTAATAAGCATACAGTGGGTTTGCCATGACACAGAAAGGAAGAATGTTTCAGCTAGTGCCAAGATCCATGCAGGAAAACTAGAGCATGCACTGTTCCCATGCAGGAGTCTTGCAACAATGTGGACAAAAGCAAATTAAGTGCTATGAAGAAATGAAAACCAGGAATGGGGAGAGAAAAAAACAAAAAAAACAAACTGTGTATTCTCCAATATCATTACCATAAATGTTCAGGAATTTTAACCATGTAATGGACCAATAACCACTTTAATACATGAACTAAACTCTGTACTTTATATTCAACAATGACTAACCTCATGCTATTCTCTTGAATAATTTCAAATCAATAAGAAAAAATTATTTTGTTGCATATGACCTTTTGTATAGAGCATATTTAAAATGAACGTGCAATTGCAATTTTGGTTTTCTCTGGGTTCCCAACTTCAGATATTATACAACAGTTATACAACATCCCCTTCCTTCAACTTCAGGAGTCATTTTATGTCCTCTTTTGTACTTATGACCAGATCATAAAGCTCATTATCTAGGGTAAAATAACCACTCAACCGACTTAAACACATGAACATCCGAAACATTTTCCTCCTGATTCCCATGTTTTCACTCTGTATTATGTCAGGCATACAGAAAATGATGGTTACCCAGTAACAAGTTAGAAGGGAGAGGGTTTGTATGTTTTGTTTTAATAAAGTGTTAAAAAGGACACAAAAACAGTGCTCTTATACCAATACCACCTTAAAGTCTTAACACCAAAATAAAATTGGGGCAAAAAAAAAAAAAAATGCCTTAAAAGCCACTTTTCTGTATTGTGCTTTCACCATTTTCTATCCAATCCCAGAGTATGATTAGTACCTGCTAACTCATCCGTTCTGCTGTACCATGAAGTCCCTGCAGACAGGAATGCAGCGTTAACTCATTACACATTTAATTTTTTTTTTTTCCTCTTTTCAAGCTTTCAGCATTTGAGCAAAACGTTTCTCCAGCCAAGAATTTCAATAGTGGTCCGGACCTTAAGTTGACACTTGATTACTCAGCAACTGACAGACTGCTTCCTGGATCCTTTAAGTTTGCTACCGCAGGAGGAAAATCAGAAAAAATAAAAAAAATTGCAACAGGGTGCTCTGCACAGTCTGACACAGAAACAATAGACCTCCTCGCCCACCTACTTTACCCAAATCATATCAACAACAAGACATTTGGAGACGTGTCTGGCAGTGACAGTCCTTTCTAGAGCCAAGAACATATGAGACAGCTTCCCAACCCAATGCACTGAAAACCTGTATAAACTGCATGCTTTTGGGCTAGTCATACTGAGTGGGAGTTTATGCTGTGTTAAACTCCTCATGGCCCATGGGGAACTGTTTTTATAAACAAAAACATAGTAGACATGGGCCGGTTACCAGTTTCACTGGATACTCTGGTATGAAAAATAACTTAAAACCGCTCAAGTTTTCAGTCAATGTTACTGTGGTATAAAACTATTTGTTTGTCTTTTTAAAAAATCTCAAAAAAAGAGGACTTGGATTTTTAGCTGCAGCATCACAACCGCTTTTCACACTTTCCTGTAGCTGAGGTTGGCGAAAGGAGGCGGGGAGCAACTCCAAACTTTGCAGTTTTTTTCCCCTTCCAGATAATGAGAATACTGCAGGGCAGCATCAGTCAGCTCTAATGGAATATTTCTGCTAGACAGCAACGGCTTTGAGGAAAAGGGTCAACATACGCAAGTTCGCACAGTGACAACTAGAGGAAGAAATGCAGCTATGATTGCATATCTGATGAACAATCTAGTTCCTTCTGCTAAATTCAAGGTAAACTTGTGCAACTGTGGAACCATCTACAGGAAAAGATGGTAGCTTGTACTTCCTCAGGAAGCTTAGGTCCTCCAGTGTTTGCAGCAAGATGCTGCAGATCCATCTATCCATTGTTGTGGAGTGTATGATCTCCTCTGCTGTGGTAACAGCAACAGAGCAGATGACCTAAAAGCTCAACAAGCTTATAGAGAACGCTGTCTGTATCCTAGGAACTCCTCTAGAGATGATTTCACAAAGAATTCTTCATAAAGTGAAGTTTATAGAACATGCTCTTTGAAGATGGTATTTTAAACAATGGTAAAAAAAAAAAATGCATTTTAAGTAAAGGGCTTCTCCAGATCCGATGCAACACTATGCTTTTTGAAATTCAGATTTGAAATGATAATCAAATTCAGTAAATTTAAACCAGTCCAAATTGAATATATACACATATTGGATCTCCGCTTTAGATTAAAATTACTCAGATGTAACAGTTTAACCTTTCTAGGTTTCAGACCAGATGTTGCTTTTCTACCTGTTAAATTTCTTTCACAAATTACATGCACTTCCTGTAAAATACTACAGCCAGTATGAGAGCTGGAATTTTTGCTTTCAGCTACCATGACAAGGAAATGCCTCTCAACTCCACTGCAGGTAAACTTTCTGGGGTATGTTCTAGGTCACCTTCCTGATGTCAAAGTATTTTCAAACTAGAGGTAATGAGCTCCACTTTAGATGGATCAGAGGTCATTCCCCGAGATAGCCCACTTCATTTGATGTGAAAGCTTATCTAAACGGTTGCACACTAACAAGGAAACTCTTGTCTGCCTCCTTGAAAGCAAACCTGAATGAAATTCAGTAACAGTGGAAATGCAATCAGGCTACTTAAAAAAAAATATCTTGAAGAACCACTTACCCCTAGATCTGCTTAGTTTTTTTTTGTTTAAAAAAAGGATTCTCCACCTCAAACTATTTTCTGCATGTTCGCTGAAATCTGAACTTTTGTGTTAAACCATCTGTTTGATGCCATCTTAAGGTTATAAAACAAAAATATTACTGCAGCAGATTTTTCCTATTGGTTTAGCCTGAGATGAGACTTCAGAAAGATTGGACTGACATAAGCAGCTCCAGTCCCGACAGCTGCTCTCTGCTGACTCACTCGTACTTAGGCAAAGAACGATTAAATAATCTTCCTATATGGAAAAGAAAAAAAAATACCCTAACATTTCCTCAAAGTAAGCACATGCAATTAAAAAAAAAACAATTTTTATAAAAAACAAACAAAAAAAAATGATATCACTAATCTGGCTTAAGTTTTGCCGACAAAATGAAGTTTGTTGTTTCTCTAGGCTACAAAAAGTGCTCTGGTAGTCTAGTAAACTAGCCCCACCCACCAGCAGCCAAAATCATTTTTGCCTGTGAGTTTGGTATAGCCTGGATCAATGCCCCAGGCCCTAGAACTGGTGGGCCAATCACAAAGTTTAATTTTTAATTTTTGGATGCCAAGTGGACAGGGTTTTGAGGGTGTGATGACAGAGTTGTACAAAGCTGGACAAAGCACAACAAGGAAGATGGCTACAACTATTGAACAGTAGCATGCACTTTGGCGGCAGCAGCTTTCAATGGAGCGTTCCATTGAAAGTTAAAAGTTCTATTTTCTGTTGCCAATGTTCAATAAAAGTACGTTTTAAGATAATTTGAGGCGAGAATATTCTCTAAAGTGTCATAAATAGTTGATTTACCAATTTAATGCATAATAAAAAAAAAAAAACAATTTCCAAAGTTGAGGACCGCGGCAACCAGCGGACGTCCGAGGCTAACGGCAGCCAGGGCTAACCGCAGCCCATTTGCAGCGGCCCTCTCTTGGTGTAGTTGTATGTGAAGGACAGCTGGTTCTGATAGCGATTTTTGACTCAGCTTTGGAATAAGTTTTTGAAGGATTAGACTTGGGGTTTTCGTTGAAACGTGAGCAAGAAGAGGCTCTATGCTCATTCATTTTTAAGAAGGACATATTTGCCGTTTTACCAACAGTCCGATTGTTTAGACTCCCCCACCAGCTTTCTGTCGCGCTTACTACGTCAGTCAGTTGCACTCATTGGTTAAGGCATTGGCCAATATGCACAGACAGCGGTTTGAAAGACAACGGGTTGTTCTCATCAACAATCTTCCGAAGTCTCATTCATCGGAGCCAGACTAAATCACACATTTAATCTCACATTTATTCTGGTTTATTAGGCTAGTATTCTGGAATTTGTTTTGTGTCAATGGGTAACAAGATGTCTGGGCCTCCCTACTGAAGCTGCTACCCCCGCGACCCGACCCTGGATAAGCGGACGAAGACGGATGGATGTGTAACAAGACAAAGTTATCAATTTGTTCATCAATAATAGGTCATTTGGATATTTATTGAAGGTTCCCACAAAAATATATGTGGGATGAGCCGCACAGAATCTCTGAGCCAGCAGCTCAAACTAGCATGGCTCAGGACTGTTCGCCTCCTCACCAACATTACTTGCAACCCAACGCAGTGCATTACTCCAACTTTACACAAAAACCAGGAGGATTTTTACTGCAGGGATGAACAGAGAGCTGAGATACGGACAGTTTCTCAATTCACAAGAACACAAGTATGGACTTGTGTTCTTGCAAAGTCCGTTCTTGACAAGAACTTAAAGAGTGAAAACTGGGAGAACGGGAGCATACAGCATAAATCTGCATTCATGACATCACCACATTCAAAGCTCGCCTGGACCCACTTTTCACTTTATTAAAAGTCTAAATTACTTTTTTCATTTATTGTGGGAATAATGATTAGCAGTCAAAAATGCTAAACAAACGTTTTGCCAATAAAAATAAATAAATAAAAGCAAGGCCAACATGAATCATACATGCTTTTATTACTTCTTTTCTAGCATAGAGTGTTGTTGAAAATATTACAAATACTGGTATTACTAAAAGAGAATAGTCAACAAAAGGTATGATAATGATTTATGTAATATTAACCATGAGGTTAAGAAACTAAATGGAAGCAGAAAGATTAAATCAGCCTGTCAATATTGGAGATCTTAAATGAGAAATAATCCAATATTAGGTTTTTTGCTAGTATCTAACTGATATCTGATATTAGTATAGATATTTATTAGCCAGATCAAGGCTTTGCAAAAATACAAAATTCTAAAAACAAAACTTATGTTATTGTTCCATTATTAAAAAAAATAAAAAATAATAAAATTGGGGGGAGAACTATAGAGGACTTTAATTTTATCTCCCAACTAAGATCTATTCTTTAAGAATATCGACTTCTATTCCTTGAATCACCTTATAAACAGGATCCAGTATAGACAACAGAAACAAGTAAAAACTTTTAAATGAGCTAAAGAGCTGACAGAGGCCTGCCGGGCATCCTGTAATGCAAACGTTAAGCCTTCACTGAACCAATTTATTTCTGTAAGTAAACATTCAAAACACCCTTTTATAACCAAGAGGCCGTCATTAAAGTAAAGGAGACTTGCCAAGATACCCTTTCAAACGGCAACACCCAGCTTCAAGTAAAACGCTGCTGCTGCCCACAGAGGGAGAAATGAAGATATCACAAAGCTGTTCCTGCTGCTGCAGCCAAAGCATGTAAAGCAAAGAGGAAGCACACCATCTCTCTGGTGATTACTAAACATCTGATGTAGCACCCGTACAGAGATGCAGACTGGCTTAAATCCATTGCCACAGGGCTAAGGAAGAGACAAAAGCTGCAGTCTGGAGGGTATAGCGGTTTTATGTAATGCTGAAATCAGAGCAAAAATCCAGAGGAATTTCACTTAAGGCTTTGAAGAATATAAAGCTTCTAATTATTCCCACCTCATTTCAAGTCTTTAGGTTAAAAGGGAATATTAAAAAAATAATTTCCACAAAAAGTATGTGATAGCGTTGGACTACAGACTGGCCATATATCCTGGATAAATACAAATTTAATCTTTGATTCCTGCATAAATATCTTCACAGGGGCACTGGTAGTAAAGACGACGCTAGAGATTCCATGCGTTAAATCTATGGCTGATCAATACAATTTAAGTATGTATCTGAAGGTGCCACATGTTTTTCCTCTTAAATAAATGCCAACAGGTTGGGTGTTCCCACCACAAAAACAACTGATGTCTGTGGGAATCAAGCTAAAATAGTTCATACCAACCAAAATCGCCTGTAGGCAACTATCCAAAGAAAATGACTCAAAAGTTCAAAGGAAGATGAAAAGGTTTAAGCAGAGGTAAACGTACCGTTGCCATTTAAAAAGAGGAAAATAACATTTAAAAGCCAAGTAATAGATTAGTTATTCGTTAATAACAAATTTAAAAGGGAAAGGAAAAAACAAAGACTCATCAGGTCCAAGCTATTAGGAAAAAAATTGTACTAAATTTGTGGTAAAACCTAAAAGGAAAACATTGCTTATATATAAAAAAAAAAAAAAAAAAATGTTTTGTGGGAATGTTTTATTTTGAAGTGTCCTTTCTTGTTTCCAAACTGTACAATTTTAACTACATATAAAATCAGTTGTATATTTTAAAGTAATTTCTCGAGATGCTGGAGAAAGCAAGAAAGACCAGAGCGCTCTCTCCAACCTTATTCTGAATAGAGCAATAAAGCTCTACATCTTCCCCTGATGTCTCTTTAAACTGCTGGCATAAGGGTATTACACCTCTTTACTTAAAGGAGACAGACAAGTTGACAAATGGACAACAGGTTCTTCTATTTGGAAATGGCTTTGGTTGTGATATACATGGAAACTAACAGCTTTTAAGCACAACCTGCAGGCTCTAAAACAGCCGCCTGACTAATGCACCTTACAGATTTTAACAGACCTAGTGCTACACCGTAAATAATATCTTAAATGTTTGTTTCAGTGTATGTATCACATAATAAAGGGTTCATAGAATGATTATATAGGGGATTTGGTGCTGGTCCTTAAGGTCTCTGAATAGGGTGTGTAACATTGGTTGGGCTGAAAATGGCATATTTGCTGTTATATGAGCCCTAATGCCAGCCTGGTTATAAGCCATAGAATGAAAAAACAGGTTTACTTCCTTTTATGGTATGCTCATGAATATTTAGACGAAATGTGCGCCGATTGGTTGGTTTACAATGACCAAAGCGGCTATGCAAAGACACATCAGAGCAACAAGCACTCACTCACTGAAACATCCAAATAGTTGATATGGTAGGGTGACCAGACGTCCTCTTTTTCCCAGACATATCCTACTTTCTACACCTAAAAAAAATTTCTGGGGGTGGGGGGATTTCAAAATGCAGAAGGAGTGTCTCTCCATACAAATTAAATCACTGCAGCAAAAACCAGATAAGATGCCATTAGTAACTAATAGAACAACGATAGCAACCTTTTCTACATATCTCTGAATAACAGCAGAAAGACGTGAAACATTTCAAAAATGCATGCATTACAAAAAAAGAAAAAAAAGTTTGAGCTGGACATGCTCCATTTTAATTAAACAAAAATGACTAAATATTAAAGGACCTCCTGTCCTTCAGCCTTGTTCTCATAGTAAGATCTTTCAGCCTGACTCAAAGGAAGAGCTGCAACAGTGGATATAAAATTCAAAGTAAGGTCTGGGTAACCTGACCGTAGACGGAAGCTAATACGCAGCGGCCTCAGAGATCAGCCTGTTCATGTCAGCTTCACCAGGAGCTTCTGTCAGTTGTTTTTCTACCCCTAAAAGCAACTCCAGTCATTTTAAAACTGAAACCACTCAGGTTTTCTAATAAATGCTTCAGCAGTCAGTAGCTTGAGGCTTTTGTAAAATAAAAAATAAAATAAAAAAGAAAACAACCCACAACAGCATGCAAAAATGCCAAATCCAGGAGAAAGATTGCAAATACATAACAGACAGAGCATTGGATCTAGGAAAAAGGCAGACAATCACTGACATTACCTGTGATTTTGTCTCGAACCAGTTTGCAGGACTCGATTTCTCCAATACTTCCAAACAAACTCTTGAGCTCCTCCTGGGTCATGTTCTGAGGCAGATAGTTGACTATCAAGTTAGTTTTACTGTCCTCTATGCTCCCCGACTCTACAGGTGAGGAGCAGTTGTTTGACATTGTTGAGGGACCATTGCTCGTGTTGTTGCACGTTGGCCCATTGGACATCTGTGTTTCCATGGTCGCAATTACCTGCTAAAGAGACAGAAGGAAAAAGAAAAAAAAATGCGTTAAGGCTCTATTATAGACATATGGTGACAAAAAATGCACAGTTAAAGAAGGAAGCTATTTATACCTCAAGACATTGTTCTGTTCAAGTTAAATATTTGGTGATCTCAAATTGATTTAAAAGGAAAACTTTGTAGTAATACAATGGGATATTTTAAAAGCATTTGTATATAGTTAAACGAAAATTAGAATTAAATAGAATTAAAAGATTTTGCTTCTGCTACAATTGATGCTCTTTGCATCCTTAACTATTACACTTAAGAAAAAAAATACTACAATTCCACTTGTTTTCAGCAAAATTAAGTAGATGTACCAGAGCCCCTAGAAACACCCAATCTGCAGACATCAGTTAAGCAGCGTCGGAATAAAAAAAAAAACCTTTAGACTGTGCGAGGCAGTCTGCTACAAGCTAATATATGAAGAGTCATACTTTATTAAGAAATTCACCATGTGTAGAGAGCAGATTGGTGTAATCCCGCCACAATCAAGATTTTTCTTTAAACAGTCAAATTTGTTTAAAAAAAAAAAAAAAAAACTGATTAAGGAGGCTTCAACCCCACCAACGAGAAAACATAAACATAACCTTGTTCTGAACATTAAAATATGACCGAGCCAATATGATTGGTATGGCCTGAGCACTAAGAGAAAAAGACCTTCCAGCCAAATGATTTCAAGATATAAAAAGTGCCACAGACCCCAGTCCAAGGCTCAGGAGCCCACGAACCACTTCTAAGCAGAGAAGCCACATCGCACAGTCTGACTGCCATGTTAGTTTGGAGTTGCCGTCTGAAAATATGGACACAAAAAGTACTTCATGTTAGAGAAACAAGGATAAAAACAGTCAGATGAGATGTTCTTGTAGGGAGGTTGATGAGGAGGCTATTTTTATAACAGGCTGTCCATGCAGATGACTTTGAATAGGGGGGAAAAAGCAAAACGCAATGTTTAAGTTTGTCAGACATCTACAGTGAAAGACCTGCCTTAGAGATTGAAAGCTTTGAGGCAAGAAATAAACCTCAACAATACGGCAAAATGGCAAGAGTGATAAAACAGTTTAATATTTTTGCTTTGACAAAAAGGGAGCAGGTACATTTCAGTAGGATTGAAACTAATGATCATTTTGTTGATGTATTAATTGTTTATTTTTTTTATCCATCAGATATCAAAAGGTGCCTCAAAAAGGCTATTCAGAATACAAAATGTTTGCATAAGTGTTCCAATTTTGGTATAATTAAGGACTGGAATGCTTTCCAACCTAATGGCAGGTCCTAGACTCCATATTCCAGTTAATGATTAATCAAGTTGACATTTAAAAACTGATTAATCATTAATTCAATTAATTGTTTCAGCCTAGCATTTACCCATTTGATGTTCAATGATTTATAATAAAATTCAAATAACCAGTAAAATTTCGAGAGCTACAACTAATTATGCCAATTGATTAATTGGTCCATTATCCAAATTAATTGGATTGCTAATAGTAAATGAAAACATCTTATATCCACTTTATTCAAAAAATGAACATTTGGACCAACAAAACAATTTCCTGTTATAGTATTAAACATTAAATTATTGTACCTAAAGAACTTCATGTTGAATCAGATTTTAAATTATTCGAGATTCAATATGATCTGTACAAACAACCAAAAAAGTGCAACAGAAGCGTTCTTGTAAAACTGCAATCTTGGTGTGCCTCGCTTGGTGCTGGTGCACCAAGAGAATAATAAAAAAACAAAAAAACAAACACAAAGCCACCAGAGCAAAGACTTCCCTACTGACAAAATTGGCCAATTAAAAAAAAAATATTAAAAACTAACAGCAGTCCATTTAAACACATGTTACATTTGTCTTCCAGTGATGTTTATATCATTTATATCATTTGCAATTGTTTATTTATGATGTTCAATAGATCATACCTTGTTTTTACTTCTGAGAGTCCTCTCAGGACACCCTCAAATTTTTGTAAAATACCTCAAATCTACATGCATCTTGAGCCAGTGTACCAACAGAATTTTATTAAGGTTACATAATGACACAAACGATGTGCAAAATGCCCAAATTGCTCTTGGATGTTTGCTCGTGACCACTCTGCTCAGATGGACAAGCAGAACTAACACACCGTAGGGCAGTGGTAAACAATCAAAAAACAGCGGGGTCCAAATTAAGAAAAACAACCAGTAATTTAACACTGAAATAAAATGCAGATGTTTACGCATCCATTAACATTTTGAATAAAAAAATATTAATAGAATGTTTTTCTATGTTAAAATATAAATCTTTTAATTTGGAATATAGAAAATTGTGTGTGTTTTTTTCCCCACATGCACATATCAAAGTGCTCATTTGAGTGTGGATTGATATTTTTGAATATGTTCAGCCAAACATACTCTGTGCAGGGTCATCTTTGAGCACGCCATTTCACTTTTCACCAGTGCACAATGCTGCTTCCAGCAGTCCACACTTTCTCTACTCTTTTCTCATCTTTCTCACCACCTGGCTTGCCACAGGTTTGCCTGCTGTGTCTAACAGTAGCTAGCAGCAGCAACCCAGACTGACACAGCTCATTGGCTAATTTGTATCATGTGCAGCCTAGTGCCGGATGCTCCGAAGGCTTTACCATATTAAAAGAGATGCAAGTGATGTTTAGAAACCATTGTCAGACAACATGCAGTAATTTATAAATGTTTTAAGTCAGGTTGGGTCCAGATTAGCCAGCAGGTGGGTCTGGATCCTGACCACGGGCAGCTAATCCTTGACCTCTGCCTTAGGGTCTGGTGTCAGAAGTTCAAAACCTCAGCACTTTAAGGAAAATTAAACAACTGAGCATCAGAGTGTTTCTATAGTGAATTAAACCATGTGCATTTAAGCATAAAGTAAGGCTGGGTGATCAATTTATCATATCAGCTTATGAGGAATATTTTTTGAAAAATTTTGGCTTCCATAGCTGAGACATCCCTTCACCTTTTCTTCTGAGATGTATACCAAAACCTGATAAACTAGCTTGTTGTGCAATATTGTGTAGACTAATATCACACCATCATTAATCTGCTAACAAGCAGACAGCACCAGGTGATAAATCAGACCAACACTGAGGCATACAGAACATTATTTTTTATAAATAAATCTCATTATCCATTTTGCTCTGACAGACTGGCAATATGGGGATCATCAAGCTTGACACTGCATCTATGCCTTTAAAGGTTTCTCCCTCTATCTGCTGGTGGGGCAGGAGGCCTTGAGTCATGTCGCTGACAAAGTCTGAAGGGTTTTGTTATTGCCAACTTGAGATCTTCAAAACAGGTTTCTCATGTATAAATAAGCTAAATGTGGGTAAAAACATTGTGTGGCAGTAATGCTCATTTAAGTTCAGTGCATCAGCCTAATGTCAGGATCATTTTGTTCAGTACAACCAGCCATTACACTGAAATGTGCTGAATAGAACCATAGAAAGAGAGGCCAGATGTGAACCGAAGGGCTGATGTTAATAAAAAAATTCAATAAAGGTTATAGTTATTCTTCTGGAGCCAAGATTTTAATGGCATGCTGGCCAACCACTGATTGAGGTTACAAAGTTTGAAAACAAAACAACTTTGGATAAAACAACTCACCGCTGTTTAGCTCCCTTCACCCCTAGTGAGGTTTTGTTATTTCAGTTACTACATAATCACCCTGGTATGCTTTTTTGATGTCAAATTACTTTCCCGAGCTTGCATATTATATTGCATTTATCATTATTTTATCATTTATTATATTGCATATGTTCATATCTTGTGTTTTGTTAAGCACTCATACTCATTAGATAATGGCAACACTGGATCCATTCTAAATTATTTAATCGATTTGATGTTGCAGATTCAAATAATTATTTTTTTTTATTTATTTTTTTTTTACTTAGGATAAATGTAAAAGAAAATGTCAGAGTTCTAAAAATCTACACAAATTTCACTGATACGCACTCGTCATCTCAGTTGACATTATGGCAGATGAAATCTGTTAGGCAATTCAAAGGAATAACCAAATAACTGATGAGTTATGTAGCTTTTACCAGTTCAACAGTACAAAAATGTCACTTTCAAATTATGAAACAGATTTGTGATTGCAGTAAAAATCAAAACTCGCTGTACAAAAATTGCAAAAGCTGAATCAGCAGGAAAGTATCAAGGTTTTAAAAACCTCAATTTTAAACAGCATTTCCCAGTCAACCAATTGTA
>NW_015150619.1:465681-468161 GCF_000732505.1 Cyprinodon variegatus
TCAAATTCTGATGGCACATATTTACTTCCATACGGCACATTTATAAGTGAACAACCAAAAAGAATGGTTCATATTTCTTAAAAGGGAAACCGAAGACTGGGAAAAAGCTGCTAGTTTTCACCATTTCAACACTTCTCCAGTATGGATATTATGACCTGCTAACATTTATCAGATGAGAAATCGGTCAGGGGTGAAAAAGGTGAAAAAGATTAAACCGCTGCAGGGGTTCCAGGGCCATGCCACCCCAGAAGATATTGTATAATTTCATTTAAAGGCACATCTCAAGGACACTATAATAATATAAGCAAAGTTACAGGAATGCATGTAAAGCATTTATACATTGTTAGGCTTACATTTTCCCAGTCTTACTTTTCCCCCTCATCCCTTTAAAGAGGTAGACTTTTATTTTAAGAGTATTACCTCATAATTCTAACATTTCCCCCTTTTTCATTCATTTCTTAGGTATTAAATATATGCCCTGTCCCCACTTATTAATAGCTTTAACAGTTGAAATGCTCTTATTGGTGTTATGATAAAGAAACTTCCCAGGAATCATCTCTATAGCTAAACTGGTCTGTGCAACTGCTACAGAACTCTACTGAAACACAACCACAAAATGTAATTTTAACAAAAACTAAACTCTCATGGTTGCACTAGTTTTAACCACGAAACACCCTGACATTTTTGAACCAGCTAATATGGACTGGAAAAGCAAATTACACATAGCCTCCAACACCTTAAAAGCATCATCCTAATGTGCTAAATCTAAAAAAACTAACAGAAAAAAAAGACCCATCAGTACTGGCTAGAGGCAGGTCTGATCCACAGGTGCTGGTTGCGCTGATATAACAGAAGAAGCTGATGTACCATTTGTACCCACTCTCAAAGCTTCGGGATTGGTTCGATCCCGACTCAGAGTGCATCACAAGAAAAACTGATCAAAACGGTAGGTGGGGGTTCATTTATGTGCACACTGCATGCATACTCTGGTCGCATAATTACCTGCTGAACTCAACTTTCTCTCCCTTCACAAAAGAGTAGACAACTTAAGTACCACCTAATTAATAACTTCATTTTGTATTCATTTAAACTAAATAGTAAAAAAAAAATGTTTTGAGTCTCACCAAATTCAAACCAGACCCTCCTGCATGACAAAAATGTAAAAAACCTATACACCTCATGGAGTCGATTCTGAGGAATAGGATAAGGAAGAGGACAGTAGAAAACAACCATCAATTAATTGTCGGGCCGATTTTAGGGTCTGACCAATTGGTCAACATCAGCCAGAATCTAGCTAATATAAAAAATGTTATTTTTGCTGCAAACAGCTGAAAGAAACTTCTGCTCCTCTGCCCCTCATTTCCTGAGCTCCTCCGTGCCACACCTCCTCACACTCATGCGACTCCAGCTCCCTGCACGGTTCGTGAGAAAGGATTATTTTCCACTGCCAAAAAAAATAAATATATATCATGATGCTTTGCAAGAAGAGCCCTTGCAAAGCATATCTGCTTGTCTTGTGACCATGGATCCACAATCCTTTTTAAGGTGCACTATGGGAAATTTTCACTCCACTAATTTTTCATCCAGTAGACATTCAGAAACTCAAAATGGCGTGATGGTTGGGGCCAACTTTCGGACATCGTGTTCGGTCTGAATGCAACTCTGTAGAAAACGTTTCTGCAAAGAACCGAACCAGTTTGTAGTTTTGCATAATAACATGGACTATGGCTAGAAGCTAAGAAAAAATATGAGGCCAAACAAAATCATATCCAAATGCACCCACTACATCACAAGGTAATAAAAGTAAGGAAAGTACTTTAATTTGTCAATTGGAAGTTCTGTCTTTTAGCATAAATCATTTCCCCATTCAATTGTCAAGGTGTGTTAACAGCCTACCATCTAAACACGCAATGCACCCAGCAAAATGTTTTAGTGCCTAACTCCAAGATGTTTAGTCCTGCCGAGTATACCGTTATGACGCAGTTAATTGAAATAAAAAACAGATTTATTTCCCACTTAAACCCCCCAAAATAACTAGATTTTACATCAACTTAACCTTCTAGCAACCGCGGATAAAAGTGCTTAAAGCAGATAATTTGAGTTTGACACTTCTAACGAGCAAAAACAAGTTTTATCAGGCTCCCAACACAACTTAGAGGGATGAAATATTTCAGCAGCCTCTAGTTCATACACTACTCAAAAAAAAAATTAAACACTTTGTAATCAGAGTATAGCATCAAGTTAATTAAACTTCTGGGATATTGATTTGGTCAGGTAAGTAGCAGGGGGGGTTGTTATCAGTTTCAGCTGCTTTGGTGTTAATGAAATTAACAACAGGTGCACTAGAGGGGTAACAACGAGACGACCATGAAAATAGGAATGGTTTTACAGGTGGAGGCTACTGACATTTTTTCCCCCCTCCATCTCTCACTCTTTTTCATCAGTCTTGCATTTGGCTAGGGTCACTGTCACTACTGTTA
>NW_015150619.1:468963-471458 GCF_000732505.1 Cyprinodon variegatus
GCACAGACCTGTACAGGCTAGACAACGGCACCCTGACCGCTATTAGGTTTCAGGATGAAATCCTTGCATCCATTGTCAGACGCTATGCTAGTGCAGTTGGTCCTGGGTTCCTCCTGCTGCACGACAATGCCCGGCCTCATGTGGCGAGTATGCAGGCAGTTCCTGGAGGATGAAGGAATTAATACCACTGATTGGCCCCCCACACTCGCCTGACCTAAATCCAATAGAACAGCTCTTGGATATTTTGTTTCGATCAGTCTGACACCGCCAGGCTGCACCTCAGACTGTCCAGGAGCTCAGTAATGCCATGGTCCAGATCTGGGAGGAGATACCCCAGGACGCCATCCATCGTCTCAATAGGAGCATGCCCCCGACGTTGTCAGGCATGCTCACGCACGTGGGGGCCATACAAATTACTGAATACTATTTTGAGTTGCTGCAATGAATTTTCAGCAAAATGGACTAGCCTGCCTAAAAATGTTGTGCAGATAGAAAATAAAGCTCAGACATAAATACAAAGAACCAAATTCAATTCATAGAGAGAAAAAAATAAAATTTGCACAACCACATGAGTCACAATTTACAGACAAGGTCAAAACATACAAAAACAACTCAACTCAAGCCAAGAAAGTTTTTTCTGCAAACTGCTTAAACCAAACAGTATTTACTTGTTGCAACAGGAACCTAAAGATGCAGAATCATACCAACACCCAAAGCCTGAGAGGGCGTCCACTATTTAATACTTTAACTCTAAAGGTAAAAATCAAACAATGCATCGTATGTTTTTTTGGGGGGGTGAAGTCGTTGTTGGTGCCGATTGCTGCAGGCAAGAAGCATCTACAACAACTTTGGAAAACAAAGAAAGTACAGTGTAGGGCTGAGCATTAGCGCAATCTATACTGTGATATTACTTTATTCAATAACTGCAATACAATTTTGAACAGATTTCCAATATTTCGATATTCCTGCCAGTCTATGGTAACAGTGTTTTTGTCATTTGTCATGACTGACGTTCCAAGTGAGGGCAATTTGAGCCCAACAGAAAGAGCCGCGAAGTGAATGAAGACGTAAACAAGACAGGGAGCCTGTGCTCTAAAGATATAATAGAGCTAACCTCCAACACTTTAGCTACCAAATGAGCACCGTCCTGCAGCATTATGGGATATGTGAAGTGAAAAAAAAGTTTGTTTCAAATCTTACTAGAGTCACTGAGCCCAGGTGTGTAAAAAAACAAAAAAAAACACACAAATTAAAAAATTTCAGAAAGAGGGTTCTTCCCTCTTTCTGAAATTTTTTAATTTGTGTTTGTTGGGGAAAAAAAAAAAACAATCGCCGCCTACAGTGTTATGGGTTCATCAATTTTATCAAATTAATTGGGAACCTTTAGCATGCATTTCCAGAGCTGCTTGACTTGCTTATTTTCAAGGAGATTAATACAAAGAAACTAAGAGACAGGAAGTTGTGGACTGAGGAATATGAATGAGAGATAACTTGGTTAAATTTAGCTTTTCATCCGTTAAGCTTGTAGAAAAAAAAAAAATAATAAAAATAGATTTTTAATATAAAAAAAGTTATATTGGGCGAGTTTCAACAATGCTCATACATTTGTACAAGATTTTGTGTGCTTTCTTAGTTTTTCTGAGGCTTTTCTATTAATTAAATTGATATTAGAACTGTACCGTTCCGCTAAATTAAAAAATTTATCCTGATAAACGCTTTGGCCATATATATCTAGTCAAAGTTCAATGTGATATTCCCTCCCTTCCTGGAGGAATACATTTACATCAGCCTATTGACCACTAAGATAAATCTGTCCAAACAAAAACTTTTATATAAACCCAACAATGACAAATTCTTTCAATATATGACTAAAATCATCAGTAAAAGCAGAAAAAGTGAATGTGAACATACAAAATGTCAACAGAAGATCTAGAAGCATGTAGGTTTTTTAACATTCTCTCCCAGTTTATTTTTCCCTGGTCCCATTAACACTACAGTCCTACAGCTGTTGGAAATCATGCTGAAAAAGGAAAATCTAACCCACCATTTATCCACATCGTTTAATAAGAGCCAGAATTAAAGCAAATGCTCATTAGAAACACATTTTAATCCACCTATTGTTTTGATCAATTTCTGAGCCGTAATATATCCTAGGTCTTCCAAATGTCTGCTTAAGCATACTTATATGGCTAAATAACACATTCTGGTAGATAACTGGGATGCAGAAATCCTCAAAGACTCAAAGAAAACTTCATACCAAGAAATGCTATAATACTGACTTCTTTCAGATGAAATCTAGATAGTTTACTGCTCAGAAGAAGCTTTTAAAAACCAGTATAACCCTGCTGCTCCTTTTATATAATAGTACCCACAAATACAGTAAATGTGAAGTAAAATCTGTATACCTGCATCTAGATGAAACCCAGAACACAAATGCACTAATGAATCAGCCCACAAATGTATCAGCCGATACAGATACGAAAAAAAAAAAAAAA
>NW_015150619.1:472026-501861 GCF_000732505.1 Cyprinodon variegatus
AAAAAAAAAATTTTTTTTTTGGTTCCTATAACAATCATTTCAGACCTTTGTAGTTTTGCTTCAAGTCTGACTACTTTCAGTCTATTCACTGATTCTTTATTTGTGGTCCACCATTAAACATTTACACAAAGCAAGTTTCCATGCTCAACATAAGCAGGCTAATATGTATTTAAATGACAAGAGATGTTAAAACAACTACAGATAAAGTATTGATTTCATCATAACCCTGTCACCTAATATTGAATTGGTGTATGATATTGTCCACAGCCGATTCCAATATAGATCTAAATTGAGACATTTATTTTATGAAACCCTATTCTAGTCAGATTATATTGAATCTTTATGCTGAAAGCAGGAAGGTTTTATTATTTTTATAAAGAGAATTCAACTAAACGTCACAAAACCAACATAATCCTGTCACTTTAAACATTATAGATATTTAGGAAAATTAATATTGTTCGTAGTAGTCAATGAGGATGGACTTTGTCATTTCCCAGGATGCTTAGTGGCGTGTTTGGTATCCTCTGTGGGGCCACGAGTGAGATAGAAGTATGTTATATGAACCGGCCTCTTGGGTGCCAAAATATTGCTTTTGTGCTGCTTTTCAACTTTAACCCAATTACCAGCTAAAGTTGCAAGATTGAATTGGCATAAAGGGGAAAACAAAATTTGATGTTGCAACTACTTAACTCAGTCATATTAACTGATTTCACCAAACTAGAATGTTTCACTGCAACATTAATAAAGATATTCAACAGCATTAATGCTTATTAATATTAGCTAAACTGAACCAAACATGCCCAGTTAACCCCTAGATTCTCTAAAATTAAACTTCACAGCATTAAGTTATACAAACTTAAGTCTAAATGCAGGATCTAGGCTCAAATGATTTTATTTGAATTATGTTAAAATAAAATAATAGTATTTGCATTTCATCAGCCAGGTTTAGTGGAACCAGCTGACATAAGTTAGTTAATCTCCCTTAAGGACTGTTGTGCCCAACAATGAATGTTTTGCAGAAACAATAGATCGATTTTTAGCTTTCAGGGGATTTTTTTTGATTGTCCAAGTTTTTTGCAACCTTTTTCTGAAGAAATTTTCCAATATACATGCAGGTTTAACCCACCAAGGAACAGAAGCATACAGCAGTTAGGAAACAAGCGCAGACAGACTCAGGATGGTATTAATGACGAAACAGTGAGGCTCAAAATGACCTTAGGCATTTAACCTGATCCTCAATATTAAGACAACAGCCCTTAGCTGGTTTTTTTCTCCCCTCATATCAAGTCATTGAAGTAATTCCAAGACAACAAAAGACAAAACATTAAAATCTCTACTTTTCCAGACAGGAGGAATAATAATGGACACAGTCACATTGGCTGAGAATTGTGTCAGACAACTTTTAGTTAAAAAAGTTGATCAATGAATATAAAACATTAACAAGTGTTTTTAATCACCTACAGAATAAGGCTCTGCATGTAAAGCTCATACTAGAACGTTGCCTTTGATATAGTTTATTACAACATGTGCCTGTAATTAATTAGGCAACAAGCTTTTTCAAGCGTAATATTAGAAAATGATGTCATAACAAAAAACTTTTGTCCATACACATTTTCCACGACTTTTTGGTTTTGTAGACAGAATTAACCATATTTCATTCTCTAAATACTTCAGATAATGTGTTGCTAAATGGCATACTGCCCTCTGACATATTTTTCTTTTAAAACAAAATTTCCCATGTCTGCTTCAAATCCAGGTACCGTCAAAGTGCACCTTGCCAGGGAGGGCAGTTTCACGTTAGGATAATTCAAGACTGCCGAGTGGTCATTTCCTGACAAGACTCTTGGATTGAAATGTGGATTCGCATCAACTAGAATAAGTTAAAACAAGAACCAAATAAATTTGACAATTTTGTTAGTTTAAGAGAAAAAATAGGGGGTGGGGACCTATATTGGACACACCCACTTCTTTACACAGTTTGCCCAACTCCCAAATCTGGATACATGCCCTTTAAATTCCTGACGGTTTTAAGTCTTACTGGCTGGTAAACTGAACACTGGTTGGGTTAAGGGCTGAAAATCTCAGAGGTAAAGCCTTTTTTGTCACTGTCCCACAAGTAAACTTAAGGACTAGGACAGACAAAAATGTTATCTGGCCAAAGACTTGCTATTATGTCATTTACTTTAGCAGGTCCCTTCATGTTCACAGTATTTCAATAAGGCAACAAGAACATAATGTTCATAATGGTTTTCTTTTTATTCCAAGTACAAACACTGGCTATTGTTCCAATTGAGATATTGCCACAAGGCAGCAATATTTCATTAGATAAACACTTGGAACAGAAAGCTTGGCAAGAAGTCGCTTTCCCAAAAAAAACAAAAACAAAAAATAAAAACATCAAGGCTTTCAATATGTGAAGCCAGCTTACAGCATAATCTTAATGCAGCCATGCAAGCGCTGAGCACCTAGGTCCACTGAGACATCCTCTCACAAAACAACAAAAAGATTGTTAAAATACACCGCTTTTTTTGTAACCCAATAGGTGGGACATTTCAGGAGGCATCCAAATGTGGGATGTTCAGATTAGTTCAGATCCCACTGCATCACACCTAAACATGGAGGAAAAAATATTTTTTGTCATCAGATGGGTGATTTAAGGAAAAATTGCTGATGAGCTTCACACCACTAATATTACTGAATTGGACATTCAAGATGCATGCGCATTTGGTAAAAGAAAATAGGAATGCACCCTGTTAAATGCAACTTCACATTGTGAAGCACAGATGAAACTGTAATAAGTTCCTATGCTGCTAATCTGCCAGTTATCCAACTTGCTTATATTGATTTAAAACTAGAACTCCCAAGGTCATCATTTTGATGGTTCTGAGATTATAAAGGGAATGAACTTTGTTTACATTAATCGTATGTTGGTTATGTTACCTGACTTTTCCTTGTTTCTATATTTGCTTAATTTTCATGTAGTTTTTTTAATAAAATAACGTAAAAAATAAATGCGGTTGATTTTGCCTCGATCTCTCACAGCCGTCATTTTGACGGCTGAATTAGTTGCATTGTAAATTCTTCCTGCAATTGATTGATGGTTGGTACCGTTGCCTAGCAACCAACATTGTACCAAGAACTCTTCGGCTAATACGGAAAAATGGCTTTCAGAAGAAATCTAAGAGCGAAACAGGCTTTAGAAATGCTTCAAAACACTGATGATAGCGATTTCGGGCAGAGAGGGAGAGACCGATGAGGAAGACTGGGTTGGAAGCGGCTCAGATTCTGACAGGGAATCCGAGGATGATCAGTCGGACAATAGTGAAACTAGCCGGTATCTCCTGGACATAGCAGCTATAAACGCCTTGGTTTTGTTCAGGAGCTGTTTGAATGTCACCGTCTCATGCAAAGATTTTATCCTTGAACTAGTAAAACCAAATGCGCTCCACAGGTTATCAGCCTTTCCGCCGCTGAAGAGCAGCTTTGACGAGGCAAAGAAAACAGCGTCAGGTGCTTCAGAGCTACACAAAAAACGCTTGTTTTTGTCATAAATGTGAAAAGGTGGTGTGCGGGAAATACTAGGGAGTAATAAATCAAATTCTGTAAAAATTGCAATTTCAAACCTGTGTGGTAAAACAGTCTTATTTTATGGATTTATTTTTAAATTCAAATTTAGACCACAAATATTATACAGCTTTTAAAAAATATATAAGGCTTGTTTTAAGGTTTACATATCCACAATGAATTTATATCGCACACTAAAACCATTGCAGTTGATGACATCACTACTCATGCATTCGATTGGGGAAAATATCACCCGTCAAATTGTTGAAGGGCAATTGGACAGACTCCATATTTCCAAAAGAAAATAGAGAAAAAGGGGCAGGTTGGAAACTGATAACTCTGCCTCAACCCTTTATCCATTTTATTGGCAGAAAGGGAGCCTACAGAGGCCAGCTGAGGCTGAGGTTGGAGAGACATTTCACAACAGCAGCTCTTCAACTCTACCTGTAACACACAAAGGTCTGTTTGTACTTGAGGTAAACAATGAAATACCAAGACGAACGAGTTAAAGCTGTGCCTCAGGATAACATACTCTGAGGCCCATAGAGTTTGACACCCTGTAGACAACCGACAGTTCAAGGAGAGCCCACGATACATTACCACCACAAACCATGAGAGAAAAGAATTATACTTTTGAAATCACATCAAATGTCTTCACAGCATTTTAAACATGTTCATTACAAAAAAAACTGCACTTTAGACATTGGGTGTTAAATGCAATAAAACGACACCCAAAATTTCCTTTTTAACATCACAGCCAGGCAGCAACTATTCAACACATCGCAAGACAAAGCATCCAGGGATCCAAACCAGTTATATTCAAAAGAATCGAAGCTGCTGAATTAAACAAACCAAAAGGCCCCTGAGTTTAAGCTTTTGCAGCTGCTCTTTTATGCAGCTTTGCCAAGTCTTCTATGGATGTCTTCTAGTACCAATTCTGATTTTATGATATCTAAAATATGCAACAGACAAGACTTTAATCTGAAAAATATCTAGATATAAACCACAACACTATGGCAAAAGAGATGCAATATAGCAATTGATCCCTTGGTAGATTGGTAAGAAATATAGCTTGTGGAATACACAAAGGATACTGCACAAAGTTATGTTTTTTTTAAAGTTTATTAAAACCTTATGGTATGAATACTTTGTCTCATTTTGTCCAACTTTGGCAGGACGCATCCAATGAGTAAAAATTATTTTACAGCTGGGAACCTTGTTAAACATGGTGTAAAAGCAGCACTAGAACATTAAAAGGTATCCACAACCTTTTAATCTTTTGTTTTAATACTGGTCGTTTATTTAAAAAAAAGGGAGACTATAGTTACCAATGGATTAACGCAGTGCGGACCAGTAAAAAAAATACCTTACCCCCACTCTAACAAAAGCCATTTCCTCACATTACCTTTACAATTTTAAGCTGAACATGTAGCCAACAGTGAGATCACAATGTACCGATGTGACACTGAGCACTAAGTGAGGAGGCACGACTCTCTGCAACTTGCTCCTCAGAGAATTAAATTGACCAAGTATGCGTGACAAGCTGTAGAGGAAAAAACCCTCCAGAGTGCATACACTGACATGCACAACCCGTCCTTGAAAACTTAAAGCCCACAAGTAAAAGTTCAAAATATCTCTGTTGAAACCACAGATGCGACTTGCCTACCCACATACTAAGTGTACAAAGGCAAATGCTGCCGCTTGCAATCTTGAAAAAAGAACAAAAAAAAGTTTAAACTCTGTGACAAGGAAAGTAAGGCATTCTGCAGTGTCTGCCCACTGCTACAGAGAATAAAATTAAAGTCACTTTATTTGTACAGCCACTACGTGGGCATATAATATAAATTTTACTCATGCTGCAGTATTTTACCATTTTACTTTGTTTAATTTCACGCAAATATCAAGTGAGTTGTATTGTAGTTTAAATGTCCAACTACAATGCAACTGTTCTCAAAACTAAACTTAAAGGGGTAAGAGTACATAAGGTTTACTTCTTCCTACTCTTTTTCACACATGTAGTAGAGATATATTAACTCAGCAAAGAAAGGTACTGTGTTGTTTGTCTCTTCAATGTTTTTATTGTTTGTTTTTTTTCTCTCTTGCATGTTCGAAATTAAAATTTTAAAAATAAATAATTAAAACTGCTACATGAGAGTTATTAAACAAAAGCGCCCATAACCTCAGAATGAATAAAACATGTTAAAACTATGTAAATAATAGGATTTATTATAGTACTGCATAGTTGCACACTTATTCTAATCATCATCCAAGTAAAAAAATGTAAATATCATACAATATATAAATTGACTACTTTGAAGCTGGCTAGCGTACAAAGCTTAACAGTAGCTACAGTCCTCTGCTTTGCTTTCCATAGTGGAGGAAAACTGGAGATGACAGTCCAGTGTTGCCAACTTAGCAATTTGTTGCTGTATTTAAGGACCCCTCTAACAACGTTTTTCCCCCAAATAAAAAACTGTTGACTTTAACTGCATTTTGAGTTGACATGAAAGCAGCAACTGTTCTACCTTTACCATCATTCCCTAAATGACGTGTCAAAGGGGGGCTACCTCATCCTGTGCACCCCACAAGCATTTAGAGCAAAGCCAGCTATGAAGAGACCTGCTCCATTTTACAAAAACAAATCAGTCATCCTGATTTTAAAAAAGAGGATATGTTAGATATTGTATTGAAAATAGTTTTTAATCAAGTCCTGTTCTCTGAAACTGTTGCACTAAAATAATTACCACCAACACAACCAAAACAGCCCAATCTCCAGTCTCCTTAACACTATAAATTTTAGAATCCAAGTCTATGTAAGGGAAATTGAAATTATTTTTTGTTTAGATACATTTCTTTCATACTGATCCCTCAAAAAGTGGAAAATACAATTTCCAAGTGTATTTGGGTGATGAATTATGCTTTAAATCAGTTTTATACATTAACTATAACCAAGCTACAGAAAAGCAGATAGAGCAGGAGATGCTGCATCTGTTGAGGCTGTTGTAATTCACAGTGTGTGTTCAAGGGCATTGCATTTCTGGCCTGCAGTAGGAACCTGCCCATGCAGAGGGAGGGCCACCCTGTGGCCAATGGACTAAATCCTGTGCAACATACAGACAGCCCATTCGACACTAGGGGAGGAGGCCATGTTATGAAATGAAGAAAAGGGGACAGATGACCATTTAAGAAGGACAAAGGATGTAAAATTGCTTCTCTCTGAAGCCAGCCACTGCATACTAACCTAGTTCTGACAGCTACACACAATGCCACACAGAAAAGTAATGTGTGGCCTCCGATTCCTGCATTTTTGTCACTGTCAGCAGCCTTTATTTAGAAAGGCAAACACAGTCACAGTACAAAGACAGCTACTCTTATCTCTTGTCCTCAGTATTACAGGGGCTGCTGAAGCTGGGATGGTTACAGGGGGTGGGGGGTGCTAAAAGCAGCAGATATTCATTACACGTTGCGACTTCATCTGCAGTGTCTTCATTAAAATTAAAAGCTCTTGTACCATTTCAAATATGTTGAAACCATAACAGACACGATACACTATTAAAGAACCCTGTAGTGGTTCCTAAAATATATTTTGGTTAAAAAAAAAAATATATATATGGCTTATATTTCAAATCAACCGTTTTCAGGCTAAAATCACTTCATTTTATAAGCTCTTAGTAAAGTAATTGCACATTTAAGACAGACTGGGTTCTTTAGCCGACTACCTACACAGAGCTTTAGCATATCAGCAACCCAAAAATGATCAAATGTGGTTACAACAATTTTTAAAACACAAAGGCCAGAACCTACAACCAAAAACTATTTTTAATGGTTATCCTGCAAGAAACTAAATCTTAGCTATTATGATTTTAAATATTAAAAGGGACAAGGGGGCAATAAAAGGCAAACCATTGCTGCTAAAAAATAAAGAAAAATGAGAGAGTACATTATTTAAATAACTGAAAAAAAGCCTCATGCACCAAAACACTCAGTATTCAGGGACATTAATCTACCAGTTGTCCAACTCACTGCTAACACTGTAGGAGCTCAAACCCGTTTCAAATGTGGTTCTGTAAAACTAAGCTGTAATTTTCTCTCCCCTATATCATTTGCTGATTTTTCAAGTGGTACAAAACCAGCAAACAATTGTTTAGTGCAGCCAGCATTTAGTTAATTGACCCCACTTGGTGACATTATCTGACTTAGAGGAAGAATGCAAAATTACGGAGACACATTTTGTCTTAATTGGTTTAAGTCTTTGCAGGCATGTCTCACATTAATCAATCTGACAAACCTCAATAAAAAATACATTTAATGATAACTACGACTAAATCTGGGGTCCTCTGTATTATAGTCCAGTCTTACTGAGTTTATTTGTACGTTTTTTTTCAACAATGGATGATGGGTTTAAGGCTTTATTAGCACAGAGTCCAAAGGAATATATTTAACTGGTATGCATGTCATCCAATCAAACCTCAAATTCCCTCAATCTGATTGCTTGTGTTCTTCCTCTCCTTTTGTTCCCCTTTCAAGCCACAAAACACACAAACGGGTTACTAAATTCCACTCTTGCCTTAAGCCAGGCATACCCAAAGCTGGTCCTAAAGGGCTGCTGTCCTGCAAGCTTTAGGGGTTTCCTTGTTTTAGCACAGCTGATTATGATAATTGCAGTTCAACATAAGCCTGTCATCAATCAGCAATCAATCAGAATCAGTTGTGCAGGAGCAAGGAAACCTAAAACCTGCAGGCAGCAGCCCTTGGGGACCAACTTTGGGCATGTCCGTCTTAAGCTACATAGTGAATTAATGTGCCTATTCACAAAGCCCACTGAAAAATTGCTTTTCATAAAAAAATAAATAATAATAATGAGAATCAAGGAGTAAGAACCAGTTTAGAACATCATACTGTGTATTCAGGTCAAGTTGTGGGTTTTTTAACTTTTGGGTTAGAAAAACCTTTTTAATTGAACACTTTTTGTTTTAAACAACACAGTAACTTTCTGGTGTTCAAGTATCTATTTACTAATACTTACCAATATGATACATTATCTTTACTTAACTTTTACCGTAAAAAAAAATAAATAAAAAATGTATGATGCAACTCTGCAATTTCTCCAACTTCGATGCAAGACCTTGATATTTTTAATAGGTTATTTTGGAGCTCAGGCTTTTAAGATGCCCCATCATGGTCCATTGGGTACAATAGAAAAAAAATCTAATATGGATTAATTAGGTTGGCTTAAACCACAATGATGGGTCATAAAGTTTACACCAAATGTAGACTTTGACAAACTTCCAAGCAAAAAACGCATTTATTTTAATGATTTCTTAAGTCACAAAGATAGAAGCAGGATTAGGTGTTCATTATTAGAAATAAATGGATGATTTGGAGGCGTGAACTGCCCTTCGCAAACAGGAGGGTTGCTCCCATGAAGTCCATTTCTGATTAATGAACACCGCATCCTGCTTTTATGTTGATCACTTAAATATTAAAATCAATGCGTTTATCCTTTAAAAAATGTAAAAGTTTTTCCTCTCTACTGGCCATTTAATTACTTGTGATGTGTAATCTGCTCGGGTCAGGTAACATGTAGCTTGGTCTGCAAAAGTGAACCAGTGCCGTAATTCAGACCATTTTACAAGACTTTTTATTTTCTGAAATATAAGGTTGCTTTAATGCTTCACACGCTGCAGCCAATCAGAATCAAGTATTTACCCAGACAATGTTATAAAACTAATATATTACTATGGCAGAGGTGACAGTCTGCAAGTTAAATTTGTTGGTTGTGGTTTTTAAATGATAATCACAATATTATATTCTCCATTTAGAGAGTTGATGCCCAAACTTGACCAATGAAAGTACCCAATATGTAACTGAGCTTAATGAGCTGTAATATCACAACAGTAACTGTCACCTATTTCTAAAGGTCAAATATTAAATGGCTCTCCATTAGTACAAAACCAAATTACGATACGTAGAAATAATCTATAGGACAAAATCATGTGTTTTGATACAACCAGTATTGTGGGGAACAGTGCAGTAACACCATAAAAAAAGATAAATTGAGAAAAAAGAAAAAAAAAACATGTATACACCATATTTGAAAAAGTACAGATGATTAGGGCCACTGGGAAAAAAAAAAAAAAAAAAAAAAGTTAATCAATGTTAAAACGTTACTTCAGTATGAGAAAAAAAAAAGTCTGAATTCTTGACTTTAATCTCAGAATTGTGGATCTTAATGTAGATGCACCAGGAAGGAAGAGATGTGGGAGCACCCAGCTTCACTGACAAAGATGCGAGTTGTTTGAGAGGGCCAGTAAAAATTAAAAATGACGCAGTTAGGCAACTTTTTACATGCCCAAAGGGTCCCTGGTGATGCCTTTTCAATTATGGAAGAGCAGAAGGTGATTAAAACAAGAGAGCTAATCTCTAAAACAGACATGGCTGCAGCTTGATGCGAACATGTTTGTTAGCTGTCAGAATTCTGACTTTTTTCCCATATTAAACTGAAATATTTAAATATCAGTTAACTTATTTTTTCAGTGGCTCTAATCTTCCTTAAAAATAGAGTCAAGTGAAGCCACCATGTTTAATTAAGGAGTTGCAGCTGTGCTCCTGTAGCCAAATTACCGGGTTGGTTTAAGATTGAACTGACTGGAATAAAGAAAATTAGGGAAAATGAGTTTAAATATCCTGAAAATGGCACCTTTATATGCCGTTTCTAGCATGGCTAAAGTTAGCCGCACCGCTACTTAAAGCTATTAGCACCCCATTTCTACTATATAGTTAAGAAAAAAAAATAGAAAACTGTTCGGACAGGTCTGGGGCTTCTAATGTGTACGTTTGAAACAGGTCGCATTTACAAAAGCATCTAATTTTTCCGAGTGGCCTTATAAAAACAAACGTTTTATCATGGGCAGCAGAAACAAGTAGCTAGCTGCCTGCTAGCTACTGAAACGTCTTCCTTTTGCCATACGGTGAAACCGACCTACCGACCACACACAGTGACCGGTCCTTTCTACAGTTTAACAAAGTCTTACCTCGAGGTGTTGAACCGGCGAACCTCGTTTATAATGAAGTCCCTGCAGACAAACGCTTGGCCACGGTCTTCGGGAAGCATATGGGGGCGGTGGCGGGAACGCGCATGCACTAAATAAACTAATCAGAGCGTCGACCAATCAGAAGGCAAGGCTGCGTGTTCCCATAACTGCATGATGAGCTGCAGCTGCATGCTTTGTTTGCGGCGCATTCAATGGAATAAAGACAATTATTTCTAAAGTTTAGCTTACAGATTCAGATTAATGATTGAACAGTTTTTCAGATTTTTTTTGTTTCTAAAATTAACATATTAAGCCTAAAAAAAAATTAATTCTTCCCAATGGAATATTGCATAGTATCCATATGCTTAGCATAAAAAATGCAAGTAAAATAAACCCAGTTACAAAGAAGTTTTGGCTTCAAACTAATTTCAGACTGTTCTATACTGCCCTTCTGTGGATATCCTGTGAAAAACAGACACAAAAATAACATCTGGCAGCCAAGTTCCACATAGTAGTAACTTGTAAAATGGGAAATGTAAATACAAAAAGAGGTTTAAGTGCCTGTTATATGTTTGTCTAAACTTTACTTTTTGTTTTACTTTATGCAACACCTGCATGGTGCACTGAAAAAAAAATAATGCAACCACTTTGGACATTTACTTAATAATATTTAGCTACTTTAACGCCCTACCCTGCTAACATGAATTGTGTTAAAGTAACTAAATATTGTTAAGTAAAAGCCAAAAATGGCTGCATTATTTCCAATTAATAATGGTTCACTCCACTTAGCTAAGCAGTCTGTAAATGTATACATACATTTTTAAGCTGTGTCAGTTATCTATATCGTATCTATGGGTAAAACGTTCGACATAAGAAATGACTTGGTCTGAAACAACTCTGGCATTTTACGATTAGCCTATCATTAATTCCTCTCCTAATAATAAGCAAATGAGCTCTTTATTAAAATGCATTACCAAGGATATAAAATCGATTAGCTTGATGCATTGGCCAACAATTGTGCATCATCAAACACTAGACACGAGTACTTCTAAGATATTGCTGCTGATGTGGATAATCTTCAAATAATACAGATGGAACGCAAAGGAAGTAGCCAGAGAGATTTTTTTGTTTTTTTTGTTTTGCATTCCAAAAATAGCGTTGACTTGCCGTCATCCATGCATGGAAATTCTTATATAGTATAGGAAAAAGTGCAAATGAAAACAAGAACTTCATCCACCAGCACTACATGCAGGCTGCACCGATTACAACCTACACAGCATTGTCCCTATCAGCAGTGACAATTGTTTTTGGTCATTTTTTAAAATAAAGTTATGAAAAATATTAGTCAAACACCATAACAGATAAAATAAGTTTTTTTGCATTTAAGAAAGGACTCTAAAATTAAACTATTTGCATGTTTTAAAACATGTTTTTTGTAGCAACTCCATTCTAAAATGTTTGCATGTTTCAGAACTCTGCACAAGAGAGGAAAAATAACTTTACTGCATGTCCCTCATTGACTACCTGCATGCTCCATAGTTTACAGTTGAGGATGGAGCGTCACATGAATGCACCACAGTCACTTTCCTACACATCACATCTCATGCAATAAGAGGATCTGCTCTGCACACTAGAAGGAGCACCGAAACAGACTATTTCTTTACCTCGATTTCAAAATGCAAATGTGCAGGAAAAGATCTTACCGTTTCTATAAAGGAAAGTTAGAGACGTCCTTGGGGGGGCAAATAGTCTCTGAATGAAACACCTGATCAAATGATGTGGATTCCGCGCCCTCTTTCTCTCTTGCTTTTTTTTTTAAAGTTCAAACTTTAAAACGTAAAAAAAAAGCCAACACAAACAATATAAAATGAGGAAATTAAAATGTTTATTAAATCAAAACACAGGAATGGTTTCTGTTCAGTAAAGGCATGAAATAAATTTAAAAAAAAGGTAAAAGGGAGGAGGAGAAAGGGAGAGGGGGGAAAAGATAAAAAAAATAATAAAATAAAACAAAGACAACAGAAGAAAGAAAAAGGAATCAAATAATCAAACAAAAAAAGAGCCCGGCTTTCTGTCCCGTGTCTCGCTCTTTACAGGTGCGCCACACAGATACGCCACATTACTGGAATGGAAAGCGACGCGATGGAGGAGGTCGTCTTTAAAAGAAGCTAGTCCTGTCTGAGAATATATGCAAGCCGCATCACAGCACGTCTCTATATCGCTCCGCACTCGCCCTTCTTATCCCATTCAACCTACACACGACCATGCGTTAGACGCGGAGGTATACCCGGAGTAGCTTCCCATCCGCACTCTTTGCGTACGGCAGCTCTTCGACGCTATTGGCTCTCAGCGTCGCGCGTCTCTCCTGGCTCACATGCTGCAATTCGTCCCCAAGACAGTCACTCACAGTCACAGAATTTACTCCTTATCCTTCTTTTCTTCTTATCCAATTTAAATGACATTTGAAGTCAAACACTGCGCCACCAAAGCGAGGACAAGCAGCTTCTGCTTTGAATTTACCCATCTAGAGTGAGGGGACTTTCACGTATTGGCTTTTACTGTACCGTCAGACGAAACCAGCTCTATCGCATTTCCTCTCCCCCCCTCTTTGTATTTTAAAACAAATCTTGTTCTTTATAAGGGTAAATAACAGCCAGCAGCGTCTAATTCTGTTGCATCTATACGAATCAAAAGCTGCTGATTCCAGCACCATGGACAGCGCCGCGCTCCTACAGACCGCCTGCATGGCTCTAGAGTCAATGGTCAGAACGGAGTACAATATTGTACAGAGTCCAGCGAACAAAGATGGGCGTTCACTATGGATATCCTGTAGAAAATCACCCGTTAAACGACTTGTGTGGGACACTGGGAAGCTATAGTGCATCAGCAATTACTGTAGACTGGCAGAGAAAGAATTTTCTTAGGTGGGAAGCTGCAAAACTCATTGTCAGAAAACACCCGAGGCAAAAGATTCATAGCAAAGTATCCCTCAGCAGAGAAACGAGAAAAAAGAAAAAAAGAAAAGGGGAGTACTCCTGCAAAATTATTCATGCCACACCATTTCATATTGTTTAATGCTAAAGCCACACATTTGAGTGGATTATATCTAGATGTTATGTGATCGACACTAAGAAGTACATGCTGAAGAAAAGTGTGGCATGCTTTTACAACAACAGTCAAAAATTTGGGCATACCTTCTTATTTAGTTGCTTATCTCAAGGAGGGAATGCCAATATTGTACAAAAAATGAAACTATGGGGATAATATAAAACATTGTTTCTATCAGCAGCTTTTTGTTATTATTTAGAGTTTTTTTTTTTCTAGATATTTCTGTATACTTTTGCTTAATAAATTAGGAAAAAAACTAAATGAGAGATGCCCTTTTTAACCTTTTAAATTTGTAGGTTATAGTGGCACCCCTAAGATAAAACCTTTACAGTTTAATTGTATCTAATCTTAGTATAAATACAGATGTTCCAAATGAGGAAAAATTCTAAGCAATCAAAATAATAAAATATAAAAAAATAAAAATAATAAAAATGTTCTGGTCAGATATTTTTTCTCCTTCAGAATGATCACTGAAGTTCAGATCCTAATTGGGTTGCTGTCCACAGATGCACTTTTTCTAATCTGCATTTTTGTTGAAAGAGAACTTGACAAAAAGTTAAACTGTTAAAAGTTGTGTATTGGTCTATCACATAAAATCCCCCAAAATGCAAAACCAATCAAATATAGTACAAAATAAATCCACATATTGTGTGCAACTGTATCATAGCCAGCTTAAAACAGTAAGAAGCACAGAGATGTTAACTCAGTTCTCAATTAAAACAAATTTTGTGGTCCAGATTTAATGCTTTTTGCCAAACTGTATACTTGATTATACAAGTAATCAGAAGAACACAAAGACACAATAACAAATTAGACTTATTTGTCTCTAGTCGTTTTTAATTAGAACTAAAACAACATTTTCTGACATGCAATTTTCCATTGTCTAATAAGTTTGCTAAACATTTCTAATTGTACTTCTATAGAACTAAAATCGGTGCAATCCCTTAATGATCTACTTCATGTTCCTCTGTGCTGAACTTAAAGTCTGTTAAAATAAAGCAAATTACATCAAGAAACATGCATGGAGTCTAGTATTCCATAAAGAAAGCAGAGAAGTTGTGACAGTATCTGAAAGTGTTGAAAAGAGAATTTGCCTGCAGTTCTTCTCTCAGCTTGTGCTCAACTTGGCAGCTTTGCCGACTTTTCTGAAATGAAAAAAAAGGGAAAAATAGATATTTAAAAAAAAAAATAAGCACAGACTGAAAGCAGGTGTTGGCAGCTAACAGTTAAATCCAATCCATGCCATACGTCATATTTATGTGACATAACCAAACAAAACCTCTCAGCTTTTTTTGAAGCTTCATACACAGTGCCCAAATACAGAGGAGCAGCTCATAGTTGCTGGTGTCATCATGTGATCATGATGTAAATAAAACCCTGGGATTCTTCCTGCAAAAGTCTGCTTCAATTGAACATTAAAGACAGGGAGAAAAAAAACTCAAAACCATCAGAATCAAGTAATTTAGGTCTGGTCTAATTTTTGATCTTATTGGGAGTTATCGTCACACACATATATCATGAACTTTTAGACTTCTTAACAGAAAGGAGGACATAAACCTATTGTCTCTTCTCATTGAAATGTTGCATCCATAGAGCTGTGTTCAGTTCTTATGTTTTTCTCCTCATCCTTAATTTTCAGGGTGTGACTGGCAGGTACGAGCTCTGCAGCTGTAACTCATTAAGGCTCATCAGGAGGAGGAGTTCGTTTTCTGACACAAACATTAGATTGTTTAGCTCACATGAGCGGTAATCAGACTCTCATCCTTTTGTCTTCCTTGCTCATAAAAGCCCAGTCTCCCTTGAATCAAACTGTAAATTTCTGGTTCCCAGCATCTAGGTGGAAACCCCAAACCCTGACCTCTTTGTCACTCATCTTTCAAGGTCCGATCGGAACCCTTACCTTGCTTCCGTTTCACTCACCTGCCTGCTCACCTATGCAAGTACTTTCATTATTCCCCCTCTCTAAATAATGACAAAACATCACTTGATCATCACACACTGAACCCCTCATTCTCAGCTCTGTGGATAAATTCATGTTCTCCAGTTCCTCCTATCTTTGCATCAGTAAACCCTGCTCACCTAATTTCAGCCGATTACTCATCCTCCCCATAATTATATCTAACCACCTACATCTCGTCCTCGTTCCATCCTGGAACCTGGTCACAAAACCTACAGGACACCATTTTCTTTGCTTACACAATAAATCCTTTTCTGAACTTGCACCACTGTGTCAGTAATTGCTGCTTGTACCAGAGTCTTGTCTTTAACCATGACAGGTAATTTGTGAAAGTACAGCACTCTACAAAAGCCTTCCCTCATTTTTGCATATTTTACTCTCAAAGAGACTTACCTGATAAAGATTTTAAAGGTAGTTTCAATAAATACTTTGTTGGAGTTTTGTTGTTTTTAATCCGTTTATACATGTAACTTAAAGAAGAATGTTTTGAATATTTTAAATTAAATCTTTGTAGGAGTTTTTGGCTATTTGCTGCTGGCAGCTTGTGTCTGCCCATTCATTTCAAACAATCTATAAAAAGACCAGAGATAGCTCAAATGAGGGTCATAGAATGATGGGATAAACAAGTGGATTTAACCATAATTTGCAGACAGTATACTAAACAGCCGAGGGCCCTTCTTCCTTAAAGTCCTGGGGCAGGACTAAAAGACATTTACAAATTTCTAGAAAAAAACACGTAATCATATGGTAGACTGGCCAAGTCAAGCCCAGACCTAAATCCCACTAAGAAACTGTGACATGTCTTGAAGATTGATATTCACAGATGGTCTCCATCCAACATAACTTGAACTGCAGCAGGGGATGGTTGTAGTATGGGCTGAGGAAGGCCTTACTAATCAGACTCCTTTAAACACATTTCTGAAAACTGTAATTTCCCTGCTACTTTAGATACTTTGACATTATTTACCCTACATAGTTCAAATAGAACACGTGTATTTGGTTATAATTTGACAACAGTGCTAGAAAAAGTAAAAAAGTTAAAAGGCTATGTATGTGAGCAACATTAAAACATAAATGTTCAGGGTTCCTGTTTGCCTTGTTTTATAAAAGAAAACATGGCTGTCTAACTGTTGTTGAATTCATAAAGCAAACCTTTTCACTTCAAGTATTCCTGTGTTACTTCTTAAAACCAGCATTAAATACCCAGACACAGCATCACAGTGTAAGAGTCAGTCATTCTGGCTTGGGACTGAACAAACAGCCAGCAAATTCTCCTAGAGCAATGGAGTATTAAATGCTATGCTGCTCAGGAGAATTCCCTGCATGGCAGCCAAGGCAACAATCATTAGCAAATCTTACCAGCTTCCTGCAGCTTTGGTCCAGCACTGTCTTGCTGTCAGGGCCTCGCAGCACGCTCCTGGCCAACCACACCATACCCAGGGAGCTGTAGGAAATCAGCCGTCTCCATTCTACCAAGGAGACCAGACATATTAGGCTGTGAGCTGCAGAGCACCCTCTGGGTTAAAGATTAATTAGAGCTGACAAATCGCATACTATTGGAAACAAGCCCAATACATCGCACAAAGATGGCTCACATGAAGCAAATGAAAGTGATTCAGTGGCTCCAAGAGGCCTGAAATATTCCTCCAAGTCCTGTTGAATTATTGTTAGCAGGGTACTGCTTCCCCTCCTGTGAATAAAGTGTTCACCCAGGAGAGCTTTACTCAAAGGCATGCAAATGTATGCATGTGTTCATCTCCTCTTTGTATTGTTTTTAACAATAACACAAGAAGCAGCTGTTTTCTTGTCTAGTGAATACTCAGTTTTGCAGCTTGAATGTACCCAACCTGCTGTCCTCACAAAAGAAACATTGTTTGTAAGTTCACCTTTTCCTGGTAGCATGCATGTGGTGTCCAAGAGGGCGTGGCCTTAAAGGTACACAGCTAAATTAAGCCCCCCACACATCAGCGAGAAAGGGTTTTTAAATGGAAGGTGAAGACTGTTAATTGAAGGTATAACTAGGACAAAAATACATTTCTCTAAATTTCTTACCTTTAAGTCTCTATAATGAGATTTAAAGGTAACAAAATGCATTGGATTTTTGGAAAACTGCTTCTATATTATCCGGGCAAGAGAATAAAGGAGTAATATGTAAACCCTCTAGCGTGAAGGCAAGTCACTTCTGGGGCAATTGCAGTTCAATCTATTTTTAAATTGGGACTTTAGATTCTTAAACCTGGACTAAAAGATGAGTCAGCAATATGTGGAACCAGAGGCACATTAAGCTCTTTAACAGGTCCTTAGCCTTTTAGTCTACACATGTCACTTTTAATAACAAGGAAAGAGGATGATAGGCAGCAGAAATATATAAAATGAGTTATGTTCTCAAATAGAAAGGATAACTTCCTTTTTTTGCCATGTGTGCAGAGAATATTTTACTGGTTTAAGTTTCTGACTTGAATGCTACAGTAGAGACACAGAAACAAAATTTTTAAGTCCGTGAGCGAGTCATATTGACTCACTGTGGCGAGCCCAGAAAAAAGGGAGCAGCTCAAAGACACAAACATGTGCCTAGAATATTTTGGTGTTTGTTTATGCATTTCAACTGGAAACTATGTGATATATGGTTTTTAGTGGGATACCTTTTTTAATTTTCCATATAAAAAAGATTCACTAAACTGCTGTCATTCTAGACAAAACTGATGGTGTCTACACATTGGTCTGGTTAAGTTTTTATTACTCACAAAGGAAGGAAATCCTTTCTGCTTAAATTGAAAAGAAAACAGCATCAAAATAACATCCCACAGCCTTATTGAAGGATCTGCAGCTAAACTGGTGGATTACTGAAAAAATATTGTTTTGTAGTATAAGGGATTTCCTTTTTTCTTTTGCTCTATAGGATAAAGGTTACCGCTCCTCTTGAAGATGTGAAAACCTTTAGGGATAAGGAGAGATAAAAAAAAATCCTTCAAGATATGTGCAAAATCAGACTAACTTATTACACATTTCTCTTCTGTTACATCTGTACCAGTAGATGTACATTTTGATGAGGAAATATATGTACTCAATGTCTTCATAAGAAAACCGTGTTAATCAGAAATATACATTTTCTCAACATTGGCATGAACCAAGAAAATATTTATAGCTATTAGTGATGCTTTCAGTTGCAGGGACCACTCCACAAAAAATAAGTTTTAAAATGTATTTTCAGAAGGGGATCTAGGGAATGAATGAAGGGACTTGATTATGACATCTGCGGGAAGACAGTAAAATATCAGCTGTTATTTGTGCAGAGGACCCCCCATATTGATCCTGCAACAAAGAGAAGCAAAGCACAGTTAAAAGACCAGCTTACAAAAAAGGGAATGAGGATGATGGGGTGAAGGGATGAAAGGCAGGGAGGAAATAGCAGATAATAAGATGAAGGGATGAAGAGAAGAAAAGGTGAAGAATGAAGAGTGATGAGAAAAAGGGGATAGGGGTTAAAGTCCAGTCATATTCAGAATCCAAACTTCGAAAAGTACTTTAAATATGAAATTATTACATACTGTTCAATAAATGATAAGTGTTTGTAATTGAGAGTAATTCGATTTGAATGTGCTTTACCAGAGACATCCATGTTTCTCAAAGAACACTTCCACCACCTACCGGTTTGTGACCTCACGGTGCGGTATCGGCTGTTGAGCAAGTCCCAGTGCTGTATCTGGTTTTTATGAAAACGCACTATTATCCAAGTCATCTTGGAAACATTCTTCTTCGAAATGTTGGCTACATATTACGAGATTTTTTTTTGTGGCCAGAAAAAAAATCGTTCCTATTCATGTTGGCAATCCAATGACGAATCTGTCCATGCAGGATCATGAATTGAAAGTGTGAAATAACTTTTACCCAATGTATTACAGCATCCAACTGCCTACACATGGGCATTGTCAGTGTAACTATAGCTTTTGCGAATGGTGAAGTCCTCTCGAAATCTTAAATAATTATTGTTGATTGTTGATGTGTCTCTTAGTTCCCATTGATTTTGCTTCTAAAGCGGGGAGAATGGCACTAGGCTTACCGCACCGTGACATCACTACCGGAACATGTCAGTGAATCAGTGATCGTGGCAAAAATAATTTTTTTAATTTTCTTTATTGATTAAATCACTGCGAAGGTTTAGTTTTAGGTGTAGATAATGATCCATTGATCATTCCTTGCTGACTGGACTTTTCCTTTAAGGGAGGGTGCTGTTGACAAAATACAAAAGACTGGGAAAAAAATGGGGGAACAGAGTATAAATAGGCTACTCTTTAAATTGGAGAAGTGTCTTTGGGCGTGGTCCTGCTCCCGAACCCAGGTTAACATGTAAACTTTACTTTAAACCATTCATTATATACTAATATATACTTATATATTTATGTTAGTCACCAGTAATTTGATAATTCTATTTCAGTCTGTTGCACAGAAATACATTTTCATAGAAATGAAAACATTTTCAACGTAATTCTGCTGTAATATTTGGATGTTACTCTACAGTAGTAGACCTTAATTTAGTTTGATGTGAGAGTTCAAGTTTCAGCTCTCATGGTTTTGCTTTGAATTAAAGTTTGATTAAGTAGAAATAGCCTAAAAACTATTACAATGTCCCCATTTTTTTTTTTTTAAGCTTGACCATATCAACAAAAAGTGTTTGATTTCCATAAAGTTTAGGTACTGACATCAACAAAAATATTGGGGATATACAGCATGGATACTTATATGGGCCTAAAGTGCAAATATATGTGGTCTGTGTTGAGGTTTGTGTAGAAAGTTCTATTGTTGCAATTTTGACTACTAAAAGGCAAATGTTTATGCATTGGAGAGTTATAAGTATGTTGGTATAAAAATGTGTCGACCAACCCAGAACAAAAGCAAACACTTTGCTTAGATAATGCTGTCATTTCACTGTTCACAATTAAACAAGTTCTGCAATAAAATGGGTAGAAAGGCCACTTTGAGAGGAAGAGGTTATTGCTCCAAAAGGAAAAAAGCCAGATTGCAGTTTGCAAATGTATGCAGAAATGAAATATTAATTTTTGAAGACTTGTATTGTTGGCTGATGAAACCAAAATGTAATATCTTGGCCACAATGGCCAGTGTTACTTTTTCAATAAACCAGACATTGCTGAGAATTGCATACTGACAGTAAATTATGAGAGGTTTATTCTGTTGTCTGTTTGTTTTCATATAGGTGGTAGGTGTACTTCGTAAAGTAGATCCTCATGAGGAACGTATAAAAATAAAATAAATTCAGTTTATTCATATAGCCCCATTCACAATACACGTCATCTTTATTTGTTTCATTCAATTTTTGTTATTTAATTTAATTTTGCTTTGGTATAAGTAGCATATTTTTGAACTGAACTGAATCTCAAGGCACTTTACAGAGACAATTCAAATAGATCATACAACCAGATTAGTTTCTATCTATGGAAAACCAGCTGATTGCATTGAATCAGTGACTCAACAGCAAACCCTCACACCCAGCGTGCATGCAGTGCATGGAGAGAAAAACTATATATCTTAATAAGAAGACAGGGGATTCAAGGGGACAGAGGCAGACATAAAAAAAATAACATAAAGGCCCTGATTTGTACTTTATATGTAAGAAAAGGTAACTGCAAACCAGCTTCACAGGTGGCTCTGTCCAGGAAAGAAACAGTCAAGCAGACAAGTTCCGAGTGAGCCTTCATGCGGAAAGGATGAAAGAGAGCAGGTACAGATAGTCCCAGTAAAGGCTGAGCTCTAAACTTTGATTAGGAGAGAAAAGGGACTAAACACTGAAAACATGCCCACTTTAATCATCTATAATCTTAGGTGATGACAGCAGCCTTTCTGAAATTTCTTTCCAGAATGGTGTTACAGCTAAACAGATTAGATGAAGCTACTTGGGGAAAAAAAGCAGAATGAAGCAGAATTCTGAAAAATGATCCCTAGGTTCTCCAGCAGTCTAAGCCTTTAAGCAGCATAACTATAGAAGTAGACCATGGTAACATGAGTCCCTCTAACTATAAACTTTGCCAAAAAGGAACGTTTAAGCCTAGTCTTAAAAGTAGACAGTGTCTGCCTCCATGGCTAAAACTGGTAGTTGGTTCCACAGGAGAGGAGCCTGATGATTAAAACATCTTTCCATTTTACTTTAACCAACACTTTGGAGAAAAAAGGGGTCAATTTAGGGCATGTCCAAAACATATCAGTAAGATTACCCATGTGTGACCCACAACTTCTCCAGCATTTATCTGAGTGTATGGATGCCATGTATTAGAGTTAGTGATTTGATGCATATTTCCTCCCATCTGTCTTGCTGTATATCTATATTCATTTCATGTTCCCATTTTTCTTTGGTCTGTAGAGTTTAGTTTGGATCCATATCTATAAATTGCTTGTAAAAATGACTGATAATTTTCTTATTCCCCCTACCTGTTTGCAATTTTATCAAGAATTCTTCGATTTTAGTGGGCTCTAGGATTTTAGTCCACTCTCCTTGTTCTATTACAAAGTCCCATAGTTGTAAATACCTGAAAAAATCTGTACTGGGGAGTGTGAATTCTACTCTTAATTGTTCAAAGGATTTAAAGCACCCATCTTTGTGAAGTTGGTGTAGAATTGTAAGGCCTCGTTAAAACAAATTTCTGAATCCTGGGTCCATCTGTGAGGGGACAAATCATTTATAAAAACAATGTTGGTTAGTGCTGAAATAGCTTTAGGCAGCCCATATATTTTATTCATTTTAGTTCATTTTTATAATAAACTCTTAAATGACCACAAAAAATAAGAAAAATATATAATTTAACATGAGGTTTGAAGAACAAAAAAGTGATGTTTTTAAAAGTGTATGCTACTTTCAGCTATACTTTTACATTATTCAAAAGTCTCTAATTTCTTACTCTTTTCTGCTTTCTGGGAATCAAAAGAAGTTGTACTAAGTCCCTTGTATTGCCTCTAAATGTCAAAGGTAGGTTCTCTTGACCTTACCTCATTCTCTGCAAACTCAGTGGCATCCTGCGACGATGAGAGACTGGACATTTCATCACACACTGGCATTCTGTTCCTGCAGCATCTTCAGAGAAGTGAGATGTCAATAGTGCTTCCTTCGAGACATTATCGGACGCAGTGCTGGAGCCTTTTGTGTGAAGATGGTCCCAGTGTGGCATGGAGGTGATTATTAAGGCTCCCTACTGTTGGCAGGATAAAAGCATCCTCAGATGAGCTCAGAAAGATGCAGCAAAAGAGGATAATAAGAAAAACTGCTCTGAAATATCTCTCAGAAAGAATCGTTTCTTGTCTTTATTCCTAAAGATTGCAGCGATCAGAGAGACAGAGGAAGAATGCTAGATAATAGGGTGGAAGTTTGTTGGAAGATTATAGTGACGGTAATTTTACATGCAATGCAAGGAATATGTATTTTGGTGTAGATTGAGAACTGGTTTGAAATCATTTAACTCAAATGCTAAAATTACCATTAACATCCCGTTTCCTCGATCAATTTAATAAAACATCTGGTCATGCTTGTAACAAAGGAGGATATATGGTTCCATGGAATATACTGTATATAGTCCTCCCATTGGGGCATTGCTAGAAAAACTCTAAAATAAGTTTTATATGGCACATTGTGGGCTCGGATCATGTGACTTAGACAAAACTGGAACTAAAGCTACAATTTTAGGGACTTTAAACTTAACTTGATAAAACCACAAAAAGCCTATGGACATGTCTTGGACCTTTAAACCATCCACTTATGACTTAACTTGGCCTGGATTCATTGAAAGGTTTTTAAATTTCAAAGACAAGTCAAAAGTGTGCTTCAATATGACTTTTTATGATGTGCAGCAATGGCACATTTTAATTTAAAAATAAAACTAACAAAAAAATGATACATATTTATATACATTATTATTTGTATGAAATATATGTTTTAATATCCATAATGTCAAAACTAATGTTTCACTAATAGAAAATTCGTATTTCAATGTAGGTTTTATTAAAATGTTAAATATATAACGCGTCCCAAATTGATCTTTTTGCCATATACAATTCATATTCTGCTTTTTATATTTTTTAGGGCGACAGATGCATGGGATGCAGGAATTTGGCATGCAACCAATGGGTCGTTTGTTCAAACCACAGCTCTGGCTTTAATTGTCGCTGTGTCCTTGAATAAGACACTTCACCTGCATTGCCTATTGATGGTGGTCAGAGGGCCCAGTGTTGCCCGTTTACAGCAGCCTCACATTTGTCAGATAGCCCCAGGGCAGCTGGGGCTACAATGTAGCTTGCTACCATCAGTATTTGGTTGTGTGTGTGAATGAATGAATGTAGTACAGAGCTTTGGTCAAGTCTCCTTACTTGAAAAAGTACTATATAAATACAGGCCGTTTACCATTCTAAAGAGTGTAACCCAAAAAAAAAAAAAAAAAAAAAATCTGAGCATGCAGACTGACTTTTCATGGGACAGTATATACAACTTTTACATCATCTATAATAGTGGGTGATGGATGCACTGGAGGAGGAGCATGTTTCCTCACGATTTCCTAGCCCATAATGATGACTGGTTTATGAGCTGATTAAACTCCTTAGAGAAAGGTTCCTCAATTGCAGTTCTCAAGGTAATGTTTCCTTTACACTTTAGATGTGTCTCTGTTTCCATACGGTTCACTCAAATGGCTGAAATACCTTCTTTAGTATACAGTCAAGTTCTCCACAGTTCTGCTGGTGACCTGATTATTTGACTGAGGTGTGTTGAAAGGGAGACACATCTAAAAGGTGTCACACAGCAGACCTTATGTGCTGTAGCAGAAGAAATCTGCCCTAAAACATTGCTTTTGTATCCCTAGTATGTGTTACCCACATCATTACTGTTCATCCCAGTTGATGTGGAAAGGAGCCCACAACTCTAGTGTAGAGAAAATGGGAAGGGTTGCTGGGTGCGTGGTTCACAAAAAAACATTTAATATGATTAACCAGTACTGTACCGTAGAATTAAATAAACTGTAGGTGTATTAAAGAGCCAAAAAACTCCACATATCTAGATAATTATTTATTTGTCCTTATTAAATAGATACCATGATGTGCTGCTTATCCAGATTTTTGTCTTTCTTATTTTAATCTTTTATCAATTGCTCAGTGGTTCCTGGAAAACGTCATTTAACAGCATGAATCCCCCACTGGTGTTTAATATAAATGGTGATGTGAAGTGATGAACTCTAAAAAAAAATGTTAGGAATAGAATTATTCAGTGAATTTATCCATTAAGCTGAGATACCACAGCCAGCTCTAAGCACAATACTGCCTTCCAGGATGGCATTGTTAACATTATCAGTCCATACACCAGACTCTGAATGCAGTACCATTCAGAATACTTCCTTATATTTGTCAAACCACCACTGTGGCTACTAAACATATTCATTTGACTTTCCATCTCACTCAATAACACATCTATCTCTGCCTTGGTTAAACCGACTTGCACTGACCATTTATGGTTGGATATGGGCATGAAGAGAGCAGAGCATGACCTGGAGTATTGTATGCAAATTCTGAGGTACAGGAATGCTTTATAAAGGAAAATTGCTTGGTTTTGTGGTTGAGCATGGTTTTATCAATCAGATTTTTTTTCTTTTGCTGCATTCCATTTCAGATGTTTGCAGTATTTTTATTTTTAGTAAGAATTCTATGCAATGTTTTATAAAAAAAAAATTGAGCCATTTAGACTGAATTCTGACAGAGGTCCCATCAAAATAGGAGAGTGTATAAGGTCATTCCAACAACATAGGATGTTAGAAAAAACTTTGAATTGAGCATCAATAGCTGCTGTAATAAACATAGAGAAATACATTTCTAGAATCAGTTAATAAAATATCCCTAGGCGGTTTACAGTGACTTTTCATAACACCACATATAACCTGAAAGAGGAGCAAAAACAAACAAACGATATAATCACTTAATGATTTCTAATATCAACAGTAAGACTGGCAGATTTTTAGTAAGAAAACACAACTAGTCTGATATTAAAGGAAAAGTCCGGTCAGCAGGGAATAATCAATGGATCATTATCTATACCTAAAACTAAACGTTTGCTGTGAATTAATGAATTTAGCGTTAATTGGTAAAAAAATAAAAATAATATTTTTCGATTTGATCACTGAGTCCGAGACCAGGCATTTTTTCCCAAATATAGTAACACCTCACTCCTGACATGTTCAAGCAGTGATGTCACGGTGCAGTAAGCCTAGTGCCATTTTCCCCGCTTACAAGCAAAATCAGTAAGAGCTACTAGACACACCTACAATCAACAAACAATTATTTAAGATTTCGAGAGGACTTCATCATTGAAATTTGCTAGAGCTATAGTTAAACTGACAATGCCCACGTGCATGGCAGTTGGATGTTGTATTACATTGGGTAAAAGTGAAAAAAATATTTGTTATTTCACCTTTCCAATTCATGATCTACCACGGGTTCATCGTTGGATTGCCAACTTGAAGAGGAAGGATTTGCCATTGAACTTTCCGGCCAGAGAAAAAACACATAATATGTAGCCAACATTTCGAAGAAGAAACTTTTCAAGATGACTTGGATAATAGCCAAAGTGACAAACACCAGATACAGCACTGGGACTTTCTAAGCAGCCGATACCGCACCGTGACGTCACAAAAAGTGTAAATTCTTTCACCTTTCATCTTCACCTTTCCAATTCATGATCCTGCACGGACAGATTTGTCATTTGATTGCCAACTTAAAGAGGGACAATTTTTTTTTCTGGCCACAAAAAAAAAACACGTAATATGTAGCCAACATTTCAAAGAAGAATGTTTTCAAGATGACTTGGATAATAGCGCGTTGTCACAAAAGCCAGATACAGCACTGGGACTTTCTAAGCAGCCGATACCGCATCGTGAAGTCACAAAAAGTGAAAATTCTTTCACTTTTCATCTTTACCTTTCCAATTCATGATCCTGCACGGACAGATTCGTCATTGGATTGCCAACTTAAAGAGGGACGATTTTTTTTTTTCTGGCCACAGAAAAAAAACACGTAATATGTAGCCAACATTTTTGAAGAAGAATGTTTTCAAGATGACTAGGATAATAGCGCGTTGTCACAAAAGCCAGATACAGCACTGGGACTTGCTCAACAGCCGATACTGCACCGTGACATCACAAACCGGTAGATGGTAGTGTTCTTTGACAAACATGGATGTCTCCGATAAAGCACATTCAAATCAAATTACTCTCAATTAGAAACACTTATCATTTATTGAACAGTATGTAATAATTTCATATTTAAAGTACTTTTAGAAGTTTGGATTCTGATGTCACGGTGCGGTAAGCCTAGTGCCATTCTCCCCGCTTTGCAAGCAAAATCAATGGGAACTAAGAGACACATCTACAATCAACAATAATTATTTAAGATTTCGAGAGGACTTCACCATTCGCAAAAGCTATAGTTACACTGACAATGCCCATGTGTAGGCAGTTGGATGCTGTAATACTTTGGGTAAAAGTGAAAAAAACATTAGTTATTTCACCCTTCCAATTCATGATCCTGCATGGACAGATTCGTCATTGGATTGCCAACTTAAAGAGGGATGATTTTTTTTCTGGCCACAGAAAAAAAACACGGAATATGTAGCCAACATTTCGAAGAAGAATGTTTCCGAAATGACTAGGATAATAGCGCGTTGTCACAAAAACCAGATACAGCACTGGGACGGGACTTGCTCAACAGCCGATACCGCACCGTGACATCACAAACCGGTAGGCAGCAGTAGTGTTCTTTGACAAACATGGATGTCTCCGATAAAGCACATTCAAATGAAACTTACTCACTTATCATTTATTCAACAGTATGTAATAATTTCATATTTAATATAAGTAAATAGAGAATAATGCACTAATATTTTGTTCTTTCTTATACTAATTTAATGAAGTAAATCTGCAAACCCTGCCATGTTTTTTTTTTTTTTTTATTCAAACTGAATGGTTTCCTCTGATTATTTTATACCCATAACAAGTCACTGAGCTTTAACCCTAGACAGGAACAAAGGTAGTGCATCCAAGCTACTGTAGTAGAATAGATACTTTTCTATGCAGTTCAATAAACTATTTTATCTCAGTGTTCTGCTATTGCTTGTGTAATTTTGTAAAAGCAGGCAGTATTGCAGTTGCTTCACTTGGAAATTATTTTGTATTTTATAGAAATTTTTCGTTTGATTTGATTGTGGATGGGTTTACAATTTTTTTCAGTTCACCATGTGTTTAACTTGTCTTTATGACAGAAAATAAGGGGCCAGGCTAGAGATCTATTTTTGATTTTATTTTGAGAATAAAGTGTTAATATCACGAGAATAAACTCGTAAAATTAAGAGGATAAAATCATAATATTATGAGAATGAAGTTGAAAATAACAAGAATGAAGTCATCATACCACAACTCGTTTCAGAAAGAAAGCTTCGAGCTCCGACCAGCATATAACGGCTGACCGGCATCACCAAACTGCAACCTGAGTCCACTTCGACATACTGCCCCATTTGATGCTGGTGTGCATCATTCCCTTATTTTTCAAACCATTACAAAGTATAACTTCACATGATGCTTGACATTCCTCATATTAGGAAAGAATGTACTTATGTAGGAGATGTCATAAAATACACCTTTATTCTGATAATATCACAACTTTATTCTTTTAATATTACAACTTTATTCTCGTAATGATATGACTTTATTGATGTGTTGATTTTCTTAATTGTTTTTGTTATTAAGAAATTTACAAAAACACCAAATTTGGGTGCATTTTTTTATTAAAGGAACACTTTGTAACTTTTAGCCACCAGAGTTTGCTTGACCTGAAACATCCAGTTTTAATCTCTTTGAAAGTCACTGGTCTCCTTCCTTGTTTTGGAATCTGACTGCATCATTTTGGATCAGCACAGATTGAGAACTTTATGAGTTTACTTGAAAACTCAGATATGACACTTACCTGATCAGACATATACATGTTAGTTCTCTGATGTTTAAGAAGAGTGAATGTATCCCTGTTTTGTTGGAGCACAAACACTTTAAGCTTAGCTAGCTCTTGTGTTTAAAGCGAGGTCAGACTGCTTTACAGCAGCTCTTTGGATCACATGACTTATTTAGAAAACTCCCAGACCCTCATAAGTTACATAGGCAAGTTTTTGAAAAGAGCAGCCCAAACAGAGCATCCAAGGCCTGAACATTGACCTGAAAATTTTGTAAATACAAGTCAAATAAAACGAATACTAGGGTCAAAACCTATTCAGTGTTGCATTAAGCAAATTCTTAAATAAATTGCACTTTTTCTTTTCGGTAGGGAGCTGATAAACGTTGAAAATTTAAAACAAAATGTACTCCTATGAGTGCAAGTGTTTTCCTGATTTTTCTATAAAATCATCAAACTACGTTAAATGTTGTTCATACATTCAAAGAACATTTACCAGAAGTCTCACTGTGTGCCTCTCCTCCTGTGGGGGTGTTGTCTTCTGCCACTTTAAAATGAGACAGGAAATGAGTGGCAAGTCCAGCAGTGGCAACCTGCCTGTGACTTTAAAAAAAAAAAAACAGCAGCAATTCATTCATGAGTGAATCTGTAACTAAAGTACTGATCTCAGCACAATACAATAGATTCAATACCAATATCATCTTGGTATGGACTTTATCAATGGTTTGGATAGATCTACCACCACCCCTAAAGAGTAGCATAAACAGTTACAAATGTCCACACATCCACCTTAAAACACAGCCAGATACACACATACTGTAAAAACAGTGGCTCATGGAGTATGAGATCATGTCCACCTATATTTCCCGTCAACAGCAGAGGTCAATGGTGGTGGATGATGTCATTAATTGTAGACCATCCGATGCTGGTCCTGCTGGGAAATTAGGGCTCCCACTGGGGGTGATAATGCAGAGTAATGTAAGACTGGGTGATGTCATAGCAGGACCAACGAGACCAAGGTCTCATTGTGATACAGATACGGGCCATAACATGACAGATGTAAGCTTAATTGGTTAAGATTCATCTTCTCTTATTCATAGTAGTGTGATTCTGCTCGGACGTTGAAATGGTGGAATCCATTGAATGTTGTTTACAATGGCTTTAAACATTATTGAAACCTCTTAATTTTTTTTTTTT
>NW_015150619.1:502060-508061 GCF_000732505.1 Cyprinodon variegatus
TATATATATATATATATATATATATGTATATATATATATATATATAAAGAAAACACATCTGAACAAATGTGGAAGGGATTCTGCCCTTATTTTCTCCAATACCCTTTAATATGGTTATGGATTATTAAATAGAGTTCAGCTTTGATTAGATGATATTAGGATCAAAGCAATGTCAGATGTTCAATGAAGGTCTTAAGGTACATTAGTGAAAAAACTATGGTGAAGATAACAACAGAAAGGTCAGGTATGAGCTTGTTTGGAAGTTTAAAGCCATTAGTTTAGGTTAGGTTATAACAGATAAAGGGCATCACCAGCTAAGTTTATATGCACAAAATTCCACTGTTGGATTAAAATATTTTCAGATTAAAAAAACTAAAAAGAATTGTATTGTATGGACAAAGTTAATCAGACTGCAACAGCCGATCAGATTAAAAATGTGTCATGTAAGCATGCTTCTGATAATCAGAGCAATAAGCCATTTAAGGTAGAAATATGGAATTTTCAGGTGTTTACATTAGTTCTCGCCAACCTGCCAAACGTGAGGGAATTTGGTAACCCAACCACTCCAACTAACCACTTTGGTTGGTTGAATTCTTTGTTTTATTTGTAATTGTAGTTTTCTCAAATGTCTGAATTAGTAAATAAATTGAAATTTCACAAATCCCATGAGCAATGCCTCAATTCAGGCAGGTGATCCCTGTGGATTGGAGTTGTGCAGCTGTGGAGCGGTGATTTTTGTGACACGCTAATGCTAACAATAATTTTAAAAATTATTGTTTGCATTAGTTAAAATAATTAAAAAAAAACATAACAATGCAGAATCACAAGCAGTCCATCATACCCCAACTATCCACTGGGAATAATATCGTATAGAATATTTTAATTATTGTGGTTTTACTGATCGTTTATGTGGAGCTAATAATCATATAATATATTGTAGTACTAAAAAATATAAATGGCCATTTAAAGAGTAAATAATAACAGCAGACAGTTACACAAGCAAACAAATATTGCTTAAATATATTTTTTTGATTATTTTTGTCTAATTTGTTTCAAATTTTTGATATTGGCTTCACCAGGTCGTGATTTGCAGCTCTCGCTGGATCGGTTCGCAACCGAGTGTGAAGCGGCCGAATGGGGATCAGTGCCTCCAAATCCGAGGCCATGGTCTTGAGCCGGAAAAGGGTAGAGTGCCTTCTCCGGGTCAGGGGGGGGTGTCCTGCTCCAAGTGGAGGAGTTTAAGTATCTCGGGATCTTGTTCACGAATGAGGGAAGAAGGGAGCGGGAGATTGACAGGCGGATTGGCGCAGCGTCTGCCATGAAGCGGGCGCTGTACCGGTCCGTCGTGGTGAAGAGAGAGCTGAGTCAAAAAGCGAAGCTCTCGATTTACCGGTCGATCTACGTCTCTACCCTCATCTATGGTCATGAACTCTGGGTCATGACCGAAAGAACGAGATCGCGGATACAAGCGGCCGAAATGGGTTTCCTCCATAGGGTGGCTGGGCTCTCCCTTAGAGATAGGGTGAGAAACTCGGTCATCCGAGAGGGACTCGGAGTAGAGCCGCTGCTCCTCCACGTCGAGAGGAGCCAGTTGAGGTGGCTCGGGCATCTGGTTAGGATGCCTCCTGGACGCCTCCCTGGTGAGATGTTCCGGGCACATCCCACCAGGGGGAGGCTGCTGGAGAGACTATGTTTCTCGGCTGGCCTGGGAACGCCTTGGGGTTCCTCCTGAGGGGCTAGAAGAAGTGGCTGGAGAGAGGGAAGTCTGGGCCTCCCTTCTTAAGCTGCTGCCCCCGCGACCCGACCCCGGATAAGCGGAGGAAGAAGGATGGATGGATGGATATTTTTCAGGGGACATTACTGAGAATTAGTTTCATTAAGGATACGAAATCGTCATCAAAATGTTTAATGTCATGTATATGAGTTTCCTACTTGTTTTGTAGCTCTTATTGAAAACATTTGGTGTGACAAAATTTAACATTTGGTTGTTTAAATATCTTTATTGAATAAAATAGTTCACACAAGCCGACCACATTCAAATGTTAGTGCAACAGAGATTTTATATAAATATATCTGTTAGTAGATCCTGCTGTAAATAAATCCAGCAACAAGGATTCTTATTAGGTTGTTTTTGCAATTTATTGTTGATATCTTTCAGAAATCTTTTACTTAGCTGCACCACAGTAGCAAACCACTCTTCTTTTTACTATGTGCTTTGCATGATTTTTCACATAAAATCACATAGAACCTTAACGAAACTTAATACCTGATAATGAAGGACCGGTAGTGTTATAGATTTTTTGTAACCTTGGTATTTGTAAGTAAAAGGGTCATTTGCATTTAAAAAGGTTGTAAATCTAGTTTAAGCAAACTGTAGCATGCTGTAGTTAGCTTCAAATATATTAAACATAGTAACCAACAAACAAAATCGCGGCTAGTAAAAAATTATGAGTGGCTAGCAACTTTGTAATACTGGCCGTAGAGCAACAGAGTTAGCATCTAGTCCTCGTCACAATTTGTGATGTGAACTTGTGCATTAGCCTCATTCAGACTAATTTAATCCTGACAGGCATTTACATTCATATTGATCAGATGGTCAGTCAGCATAAACAATCACTCCCAGTTGAATTACAGTTTCATATTCTAACTGTTTACATGACACATTTTAGTCGGATCAGCTGTTTATTCTGATTACCAAAAGTGTTAAAAGTATTAATGTTTGTTACTCAAATAAAAGTATAAATCCTCCTGTTTAAAAACACTTTTGTAGAAGTTAGAGTATTAACTTAAGAATTTTACTCAAGTAAAAGTTTTAAAAGTACAATTTTTAAAACTACCTAAATTATAAAAGTAAAAGTGATGTATCAAAAAATGTTAAGGACAGATGCGCTAAACCTCATACTAGTTACTACGCAACTGTATTAAAGGAACATTTTTCTGCAACTCTGGAAGATAACTTCCTTATAATTAATTTTTTTAGTTTTATAACTAAAGGTAAAAATGTTAAATTTAACTTTGCATCATCTTGAAAAAAACATTTATTTTGGTGCAGTACCAAGTCCAATCACAAAGAAATTATTTGCCAGGATGAAACTAATTATTTAGATACTAAGATATGAAGTATTTGTTACGCGACACCTCTACTAATTTCTAATATCGATTTAAATGTGGCAATTGAAGCAGTAACTGCTGGCACTTTCTCTCCTAAGCAGAATTGGATCTTTGCCTTTCTTTTAAATCCAGGTAAAGAGGTTACCTCTAAGATCTCACATGACTGAAAGCCAATTGTCCCTTCTTTCAGTCTCTGGTGTGGGCTTTAATAAGAACTGCCCAAACTTTTCAGAGAAAATGGTCCAATTTAAGGTAGTTATTTCTTTGTATCTAAAGCCAAAGCTTTGTGGAGCATTCCCAACAAAGGCAGCATTTTATTGTGCTTTAAATTGTGCCAGCTATTTATTCCCTTACCACCTGATTCTTTGTGCAAAGGGGTGAAACAATCCAACAGAAAGTTAATCATGAGAAAATTAACTACCAGTTCCTTGTAGATCTTAAAGAGAGGCCTTCTGAGTTACTTTAATGAATAGAACAATAACAAACTCTGGGTCAATTTGTACTTTTTGTTCTAAAACTAGTCTAAAGCTGCATGCGTCATTCCCACCCCACAATAGGTTCAGAAAAATAAGAGACATATTAAGGCCTAAAACAATTAAACAATTAACTTTCAGTGGAAGTACACAGGCATGATTAGCTGCGGTTGTGATCAGGTGAAATCTTAGCCTTCAGCTCTCTATGTTGGGATGTTTGTATGGTTTCCATGTGAAAGGCAAATAACTGCAGAATAACAGTTTCAGCTTTTCTCAAACTGTAACCATTTTCCTGTTATCTAGTATAAAGAAAATTAACCCATGTCTGAAGAAAAATATGTGTTGGGAAATTAGTTCATAAAAATGAAAAAAATAAAATGTACTTATATGCAATTCTAAGGTATATTCAGTGCATTTACTGCCAATTCATTAAAAATCATGCAGCTGATATATTTAGTTGGAGCCTTGAGCTCAGCTCCCTTAGTACTGCCTTAAGCAGTTTTTGCATATTAATTTACCAGTCCATAATGAAAACCTCTCCCTTCACCACATCTCAAAGGAGGAATGATGGAATGATGATCTCACATGGAGGTAGTCATCAGAGGATGTTCATGCTGTTGTTATAAAGGGATGGACATGGTCAATAACAATACTCAAGTAGTCTAAGCTTATTGAAGAAAGCTCAGCTCATTCTTGGAGCCCATAGTGTGCCGAGTAAATATATAAAAAAAATTAGTGAGCAGTAGTGAGCAGATCGTTTGATCGAAATTAGTGTGGATACATGTTTTCTATGGTGTTTATGTCACAGTCTGACTAGCTGCATGTCTCAGCGGAAATTTTAATAGATAGTTTTTCTTAGTCTGTGTGAAATGTCTTTTTGCTTTTCCATTCTTAGCTGACATTAGTAACAATCAATGTGGACTTCTGCTGGTGCATATCTTTGTTAAAACTCTTTGAGTTTTATTAACTTTCAGATGCTTGAAGAGATTAAGAGAGTGAAGGAGGGGAGCTTCCTGGATGTGTATCTGGCTAGAACAAAGAACACAGGGGCTGTGAATCTGCCATGCTAAGCATCCAGATACTGGAACAAACTCAAGCCTTCCAAACAGAGATGAGCTGAGGTCCAGATCTGGCACCAGTCAGGGAGAGTTTTTTTCTTTTAATCATTTCATGTGTCTACTGCTGGTGAAGAGACAAGACAAAATGGGCAAACATGTTTGAGGTGTTTATAAAACTAGAACAAGCTTTATTTCACCAAGGGTTTTGACACTAATATAACATTTATGTTCATATCGTTTTTCATATGCTCATTACATTTTGATTACCAAATTATGATAAAAAGTCAGTTCATGTCACATGCCTGCTAGATGCTCGCTCACTCAAAAAAGGAAAATAATCAATAAACTGAAGGTTATTGGGGTAAGCTAATTTGAACACATTCAAAATTCTATAAGGTACAGTGTGCTTCTCAAACACAAAACCCTTGCTTAACTGTGATATCATCGCATCATATCATTGATTATTGTTTCAACCATGTTTTTCCTTTGTACATAGTTTAGTTTCACTTATTTAATCAACAGTTTGGACTTGGAGCTGAATATTTTTTAATAAACTCCTTTGTTTTGAAAGAATGTTGTTGTGAATTTATTCCATATGTGTGCAGTCTTCTGATTTGAGCTTGATTTAGACTTTCATTTGTTGTTCTAACACACAGCCAATAGGTTGTGTGTTCACAAACAATATATGACGGTCTCCATATTATTCGATTAGGCAACATATTTACCAACCCAAGTGGGTTGGGCAATAAATATTCACTACTCAAGAGATAAAGCAAACACTCAAATAACACATACAAGATGCATTTGTTATGTCAGTGCACTTGTTTCTCTTCAGATAGTATCAATCTTTCGCCTTTTAATAAAGATTTCTGTGCAGGGAAACAAGAGTTATCCTAATTGTTTCATGCCTTTCTGAGTTGTAGGGTGACCTTTAAAGGGGAAGTGGTAAAGCATGTGCTTCACATGTATGAGGTCCTGGGTTCAATCCCAGGCATATCCACTGGAAGAGGTCATTTTGCAGGGCAAGGCAGAGATAGCAGTCCTGTTGCTGGGTTGTTTCTCTCCTACAGCCTCCTCTGTGTCTCCTGGTGTACTGGTCTCCTGGTAGCACATCTAGCCTCTGGACACTATGCTGACAAAGAGCAAACCTTTTAGCCAGAGCTCACAGGGATGTGCCATCCTGGATAAGCTGCACAAGCTGAGCCACTTGTGTGGGTTGTAGAGTTGGTCTCATACTAGCACGAGTGTGAAAGGACCACCAATACTCAAAAGTTAAGCACTGAGGAGCATCCCCACCTGCAGAACCACTCCTTTATTGAGTGTGTCTTGCTCATTGCCAATTATTTACACCTGTTGTCT
>NW_015150619.1:509429-511806 GCF_000732505.1 Cyprinodon variegatus
GGAAGGTGCAAGCAGCTGATGGGGGTTACTATTAATAATGTATAGGCCATTATTCTGAATTACCCTAAAGCCATTGCAAACAATGTTAGGATCCACAGGTGATTTTTTTTTTTTGGTCTACAAGAGAGAATGCTGACAATTTAGAGGAGCAGCTTAAAGTTCAGTGTGGGCTCCCTAACAGTTTAAGTAAATTCACACTTATACTGTAATGCATTACAAATTCATTTCAACCCACTGTGCTGTAAATCCCACACTTGTTTAAAGGTCAGATATTGCATATTATCAAAAAATGTTAACATTAGTCAAGGATAGCCTGAGCAAATACAGAATGTGGTGCACAAATGATGATTATTGAGGGAACAGAAGTTAAACAAACGTGGCCTTGTAGGATTTAATTAAACAGCTTGACAACTGTATTTCGGTATTTACTGAAGAAAATCTTTATATATTAATATGATCTGCAACATTTTGTACATTTAAACAAATTACCTTTTACATATGTTGCAAAATCTGAATAGATAAATTTGGTTTTCTTTGTAGGTAATCACTTTGTATGTGATAATGACGAAAATACATAAATCTTACGTTTAATTTAAAGAATATTTTTGGGGGGGCTTCATATTTTTATCATTGATTGGGGTCTATTCCCCAAATAAGCACAAAGCAGATATGGGAAATTACAACCTGTTCAAACCATATAACTATACAAACCCCCCTTTGGTGTATCTTATTTCTAAAATGACTTTCAAACAACAGTTGTTGAAGATCTTGTTAAATGTTAAATTTGCCCAAGTTAGGCACTAAATGACCCACACAAGGTATGTGCCAAGTGATTGAACAGTGATTAGTCCAAACGTTTAATGCCTATGTTTGTTCCAATTAAGGAAACAAGGGTGATTAAAAAAAAAAAAAGACGCCAGGATACATAGTTTGATGCCTAACATTGTTTGTAAGGAGAAATGCACACCATTAGTCCTTCAGAGTACTTAAATTAAAGCTTCTGCCAACAGCATTTTATAACATTCTTAAAGTTTATGAGTTTGCTGTCTCTTGTTATTTAGCTTGCGGGATATCATGGCATTGTACGTTATTGTTTTCTCTTGTTAAGGCCTGACAAGAACGCCTAATGTAATAATACATGAAAATATGTAAAGCTACACATTATAATGTCTAGTTCTACAGAGGATAAAGAAAATAAAAGAAAACAGATTTTTGAGAGGATTTACAAGGACAGGTAATGCAATTCAATGCAAGATCATTAAGCCAAGATGAGATAATTTGATTTGGCCTAAAAATACATGGTTAGGACAACAAAATTTTAACAGTATCACATTAAAGACGTGTTTTTATGTAACACAAATAACCACCTTTTCCCCCTCATTTACATGCTTTTTACAAAACTTGAATAGGAACAGAAGGTAAGCATAGTTGATGTCTAAATTAATGTAAATAATCAAATCAATAAATATCCTTTGAATGTCAATACATTTTGATTTTTATTATTCAAGAGTAAAAACAATACATTATAAAACAATCCACCCAAAAGTCCTATTAACTCTATTTAAATCACTTGTATATGCCAAACATTTTAAGGAGAAACACTGAAAGGATAACGCAACACAACATTAAGGGATTGTATCAATCAGAATGATGTGAATGCAAAATTTTTTAAAAACATTTATATTGATTTCCACTCTATTTTATTTTCTTTACATATACCTTTTCAAAACAAAAGAACACTTGTTATAACTCAAGGTGTTCTTGAGCATCACCCTGAAAAGTGGCGTATAATTGCAATGTATTATGCATTAGTCAAATCAAGAGTCAGTCAGGACGTTGCAGCTCTTCATACGAGGAGCCAACATTTATTCTCAAATTAAAGAGATGATTTTATAAGGAGGCACAGAGTGAGGAATAATAATGTTATAAACTCGGGTCAAACAAACAGTTGATGGGATGTTTAATTATTCAGCCATGGCAGTTTGCAGAGATAATGGCTTTTCAGACCTAATGAATTTAACTGAAGAGAAACGTGATGCCTTCTGTTTTGATCCGAGCTCGGATTTGGCTGTGAAGTGTTGCCTTGGTGCACCTCCACATTTAATTGCTTCCAGCCAAAGAAATATTTGTACAAATTACACAGTCAAAATTTACATGATGAATTAATTATCTGTCTCATCTATTATTTCTATATATTTATGAGCAGGAACAGATTCACTGAGGACAAAGAGGACCTGTTTATTCATTCAACCCTGTGTTAGCGTGCTAGTTCAAGACTGTACAATAGAACGGGAGTAAATTGCATTAAAATCTACTTCAATTAATACAAGAAGCTTGGAATAAAAATAAAGAAAAGGATTCTGAATAAAATGTTTAT
>NW_015150619.1:512717-513401 GCF_000732505.1 Cyprinodon variegatus
CAGTGAAAGCGCGGGGAATTTTTATTAAAAGGCGAACTAAAGAACTTCAGTTTAGGTTGATTTTGGCTCCCCCAGTGGACAAAAGCTGGTTGTTCTATATCTCTCACTGTGACTAGCTGGATATTTGCTTCATCTCTGAGCTTGTCTGCCTAGCTGTGTGTTTCCTGTACAGGGCCACCGGAGGAGCTGGTTGCCATTTACCTTTTGTATCTCTGCTTCTTTCTGTATGTCTGCTTCTGTCTCCCTGAACCCCAGTCAGCCTCGGCAGATCACAGCTCACACTGAGCCTAGTTCTGCTGGACGTTTCTTTCTGGTAAAAGGGAGTTTTCCTCTTCAATGTTGCTACACGCATACTTGGTGTGATGGATTGCTATCAAGTCAATGAGTCCATGAAATCAGCTGGTTTTCTTTAGATAGAAAACTTTACTGTTTCAAGTCACTCTATGAAAGATGAAGATGAAACAGATGGTAAATGGGTAGATGGTAAAAGGGCTGTACTTACATAGTGCTTTTTCAAGATGAGAGGCTTGACCAAAGTTGTCATGACAAAGGACAGAAGGACCCAGTATTCAAAGCGAGACAGACAGTGGAAAAATTTAAAGCGTTTATTGAAACAGAATGGGCTGTGGATCAGCAGCAGCTAGGGCTTCTATCCCTGGAAAATCTGTTGGAGATAATGATATC
>NW_015150619.1:514868-516190 GCF_000732505.1 Cyprinodon variegatus
ATACAACAACACTGTTATTTTTCTCGAAAGCTTAAAGGGTAACGCCATTTTTTTTTTTACATTGGCCCCTTGTTTTTACGTTATTACATCATGTTCTACTCACCGATATGAGTTTTGTGTAATTTATAGCTGTTCTGAAGATATTATGTTATATCCAAGTAACGTCTTCCTATGGGCAACAACTTGAAGGCACAAACTAAACTGTTCATAATGTATTCTTTATGGTACACCAGCATTCATAACATGTAGGTGAATCACTGTCCCCCAGACATCCGCTGTTATATTTTTTTATATTTATATATTTTTAAAAGAAAGTGTGTATGACGTCATCCACGCGCCGGACTGGAGTTGTAACGGGCAGCCCGGGCCACAGGCGGCTACGCTCTACCCCTTCTATTCTTTCGGCTAGCTAATCCGATTCGTTCAATTTCATTTCGAGAGCGAGATCATCTGTGGCAGTAGCACTAGACATTTTCCAGGCATGTGAGTAAAACTAGCAGCAGTTCAGCAGATAGGATGAATGAATGGTAGCCGGTGCGGGAATCTATAATTCCACGGGTCTGTGCTTTGTTCTGCTCTAAACAGATTAGCTGATTGGAAGCAACAAGTGTCACACACGTGGCTTAGTCCACAAGTCATAGTGACTATGCAAAAAAGACTATGGGTACCACACCATTAAAAAATAAAGCTTCCTTTTGGTCTTCAACAAACAAGAGCACCAAGGGAATTTCCTGGTGTAAATACACCCTATGATATGTGGCAAACCATTCTGACTACTGAGGACAGAACTGCCAAACTTTTTATAAGTTATGTCATCTTTCATATCTTATCTAAACTTAATACTCCTTTTTCAGAGCCTCATACTGACAGCTAAGATTTAATTTAATGGGTGATTTACCATAATTGATGGGACATAGATTTTTTCTCTCTAGCAGAAAATCCTGAAGGAGAATGTCAAGCCTTTAGTTTGTAATCTTGAAGGGAAACTAAACTCAAAATCCCATTTTTTTTTTTTTTTTGCTGATAAACAACATAGATTTGGCCTTAGGGGTGGTTTCTTGCATGTTAAAAATTTTTGCATAAAAACTGCTGCTCTTTATGGGTTAAGATGGGTGGCTATGGTAGTCCTATTAGCTAAAAGCACACAGGTTGTTATATGTCTAGGTTCCTTAGTTTGAGTCTAATGGTATGTCTAATTTACTTCAAAATTTGAACTGACAGTATGGGAGTCTAATCTCTGAGGTAATAGAGTTACACTTTTCTATTCTTCATAAATGGGCACTAAACCTACCAAAATATGGTCCTAAATAGGTGAGTCAGGG
>NW_015150619.1:516923-519453 GCF_000732505.1 Cyprinodon variegatus
AAAAAATATTTTTTATTTTTTCTGCCAAGGGGTATCCATAGGACAGGTCTCTGGTGTTAAGATTTTCACAGATTGTTAACTGTCAAGCATCTCTGTATCTTCCTGCAACATTCATCTTTACTCTCATATTCATCTTCAGTTCTCATGTAATGTTAAACATACTTGTGTTTTTGGTATAAATTCCACTGCGCAAGTTTTACTGTCTGAGCATATTACATTAAAGACACCTAATTTAAAATGGAATTATAATTGAATGTGGGATTTATGATGCAAGATCTCCCGGCACAGACATATCAGAAGGATCCTAATTTTCAAAGTAGCTTTAATATGATTTCCTGCTAATACGGCTAACGTAGTGCCTTTATGCTGATCAGAATGAGCACAATTCTGCATTGGGAAGATTTTTTCCCCCCATGGCTAACTGATATTAAAGAGGCAGACAAAATGTTTCAGTTGCTTTGATTTTGATGTGACTGAAATTGAGATGTAACAGTAAAAAAATGTCATGAAAAAGGAGACAATGCAATCAAGTGCTGTAAAGCTTAAACCAAATCCCACCTTGCAAATTTTTTGTTCTTAAGTTATACAGCACCTTGATTTGAAAAGCAGAAAAGCAGCTAAAGGTTATATTTAATTCTTCTGTGCTGAGCTAATTCCTGATTTACTGTTTCTCTGTAATACAGCCGCTGAGTCTTTGTTGCCATTGGTAACCTCTTTTAGCACAACCACTTGCAGCCCAATTAAGTGAATGTTAATTCCTAATGCTCATATTTTAAGCCATGCCTGGCGAAATGTAATTTAGAGCACGTTGCTTGTGCTCTGTGCAGCCTCCTTTGCTCCAGGCAGAAGAAGGCTGGCGTTTTTCAGCAAATAAAAATCAATAGCTATCTAAAGGAGGCGAACCTCACAACATTAATCTCCTGGATCCACCGGTGATTCTCACTGTCATTAATCAATGCTTTAAAGCTTAGATATTTGGCAATTAATCTTTAATTCTCTAATGGAGAACACACACACAATCGGGCAAACAGTGAGAGTGGGTTACGCCGGCTCTGAGCTTATTCAATACCAGTCTAATGAGCTCTATTATGAGTCAGATCTGGTTCTTTTTGAAGCAGCTGAGTGTGCAGGAAGAGGGCTTGTGAAGTGGAGGGTGTAAGTCATTATCCTCTGTATTTTGCAAAATGCACAACTGTAAGAGGGAAGATGACTTCAATGAGAAATTGTACCATTAGAGATTATCTGTCCTGGAAAAAATAACAAAAAACAAAAAAAACAGGCACCCAAGCTTAAAGGCCATCACATGTCCAGTGGTATTTCATGAACTCCAGATGAACTTCAGAAGAGTCTTTTAAGCATTCTTCTCTTTTTGTGTGCATGTTTATGTAATTAAATATTGTCCACTGCTTGCTAAAGTCAATAATGATCTACTGCAGTTCACTCTGCATCTGTGCAAGCTTTATCAGACAGGTGAAACCAGTATATCACCTGCTGAGTGAGAGTCTAAACAGAAAAAAAACAGTGGAGGGTGAAGGAGTCAGTCAAGCATGTTGCATTGACCTACTTGACAGGGCTGAGCAGAGAAGTGAGAGCTTCAAGGGTCAAATTCTCTTGCTTCTTGCCTGTCTTTCTACTTGTAATTAATCTTTGCATTTTCAGAATACTGATGTACTACAGCAAAAAAGAGTCTGATTAAGAACAATAGCTGCTGCTTTGGTCATTAGAAAATCAAATTATATCAAATTAAAGATTAAAAGCCAACAAGTTTAAGACAATAATGGCTAAGACAACTAAAAAAAAAAATACTTTTTTTCTTAATGTTGAAAACCATACCAAGAGAGCCAAATGGTATTTCTGGAGGAACATGTCACAAAGAAGCAATTTTACAATTCATTATTTAGCAGATGACTACTTTAGGACCACCAGATGGATGAAGAGACGGAGCAAGGACCCCTTTACCCTGTCTGCCCTGAGAGGGTGGGGACGGGGACGGCATTTGTGGGCTGAGCATAGTATTGGTTAGGGGGTAAAATTCTCTACCTCCACAACCCCAAAGGTTGAAGACATCAGGTGTGAAGACCATTAATGGTGCCACTGCTTATTCGACTTTCAGATGTTAATTACAATGACAACCGACAAGAAAACAGGAAAACTGCTGCTTAAGACCACAGAGGTGGGAGTAGTTTAATTTCATGTTGCTTCCAAAGGATGGGCAGAAAGAAAGAAAGAAAGAAAGAAACAAACAAACAAAGAAAGAAACAAAGAAAGAAAGAACTCTTTTACTGGACTTCAACATACAAGTATGTGTTAAAACAATATCTTAACACATTTGCAGCCATTAAAATTGCATAATACAACTTTTAATAAAGACCTGCTGGAAATAATGTTCAAAATCTATAAGAACACAATTTTACCAGCAGATTAAGAATATGTTATTAACAAGAAATGGAAATTAATTCATATTTTATTCAAATTAATGGTAAAACCAAGTAATGATCTTTAGTTAAATGATTATAATTGACAATTTGCT
>NW_015150619.1:522116-523491 GCF_000732505.1 Cyprinodon variegatus
AGTAAAAGTATCTTTAGTTTGCCTAAATTTTACTCAGAGTAAAAGTAAAATGACCCATCTCAAAATTTACTCAAGTAAAAGTACAAAATTACTTCATTTAAAGTGTAATTTGAGTAAAAGTTACTTAGTTACTTTGAGTTATTTAATGCAAAAAATGATGAGTCATGAATCGAATTGACCACAAGGTGTTTTAATCGATTTCAAGGAATATTTCAGTGGCCATCACACTGCAAAAGATCAGGCGGACTAAAGAACATACTTCCTCATAGCACAAGGACAGTCACAACCTCTACCATCAAGTGCAAACAATGTTCAATCCTACTGTCCAACAGTCAACACCATGATAGGAATAAAGAAATTTAAACTACATTTTAAAGTTTTCAAAATGCACACAAAATTAAATGCCCAAAAGATACCAGAAATCAAGCTAAAACGCAACAGGATTCCACTGTTATTAACAAGCTCCTCATTTAATGATTTTAACTGACACTTGTTTTACTTTAATAGTGATTTTTGTTTGTTTTTATATCAATTGTTCATATGTTTGAATTGTGTAAATAAAGTGCTGTTAAAAGTCAAAAGTCTTCTTCTATTTTTTAATGGCAATTAAGTGTCGGTTCCATGACACAGGGGTTTAAATTTTTGGCCGCATTTAATTTTTTCACCATCAGTATTTTTTTTACTCAGTAACGTGAGGTGGTTTTAAATGTAGCGAAGTACAACTACTTAGGTAAAAATTTACTCAAGTAAAAGTAAAAATTACATATTTCAAAAACTACTCAGAAAATTACAAATTACCCATAAAAAGTATTTTTACTTTTTATGAGTTACAGTACTCAATTACTGTAATTGAGTACTCATAAAAAGTACTCAATTACAGTAACGTGAGTAAATGTACTTCGTTACTTTCCACCCCTGATCTTAGGTGTGATAGTTTGTTTACAGTGTGTAGCAATGACAGAGCAACAATACATTCATTCTTATTCCAGCAGCCTAGACATTATGGGGGTAGATTTTTTTTGTTGTTTTTTTTTTTTTTACAGTTTACCTTTATTCTTCATTGCAAAATAACTCAAGCTCAGTTAGTAATAGATGCTAGCATCCAGTAGCTCCCCAAATTCCTCAGAGCCCCCTTATTCTCTCTGTTGCTGGTGTTCAAAGTACTTAGGAGCTACATTAATACATGATTTAAAAAAATCATGTATTAATGTAGCTCCAAAGAGCTACATTAATACATGATGCCCGTTATATTTAACATTTGATCCTTGAAAGATATCCAAGATATTTTCTTTATTTTCTATCAATTTTTAAATGCTAAATTTTAACAATAAATTCCACTAGAAGAAACATGTTTTCATTTCAAAGTCAAAAGCTA
>NW_015150619.1:528931-535115 GCF_000732505.1 Cyprinodon variegatus
AATTTATAGATATACATATTTCAAACAGCGATTTCATTTTCTTTTTCAAGACTTCACAATGTTTAGATAGAACTTAGTAAGACATTGCTTTTTTGTTTTCATGACAACTTTACAAAAAGTTTTCCCTATATCGTTTTGAATTTGCAATTCTAAGTTACAAGACAGGGACATCAGCGGCAACTCTGAACTTCATATTGATTAGTGATTTGCGCTGCTTTTTTTGAAAAAATGAACACAGCCATCTCGACTTCCTGGAGGTTGATTTGTCCTCAAACACGTGACCTCAGTTCCTCTAACTGGGACTGAAACGCACTATCATATGAAAACATCAACTATTGTTACAAGCATGCTTAGTGTGAGTGATTGCCTTTGAGTCAAAGAGTCGATGCAATCAACTGGTTTGCCTTACATAGAAAACTTTGAATCAATTTGACTGTATGATCTTGTGAACTGTAAAGTGCCTTGAGATGACGTGTTGTGAATTGGCGCTATATATATAAACTGAATTCAATTGAATAAAATCTCCTGGAGTAGGTGGTACTCTATAAACTGGTTTCGTTTCCAGAGAGTCTGATGAACCCAGAGATGTTGACACTGGCGTCCCATAAAGCATTTTAACTCACTCTGTAAAAAAAACAAGGCTTCAGAACATGGTTGTAAGTGGTCCAACATGTAGAAGTTAAACCTGGTAGCAGCAGGTAGAAGCTACACAGATTCAATTAAATGGCAAGGTTAGTCACCTACTATGCAAATTGCTAGTGACATGTCAAGCGATTCTGTGAAAACATGCTGCCAAAATTTGTTGGAATTCGCATTCAGTGTAAGCGCACCATAATGATGTCTTTTACGGCATGAGAGGAAGAGTTGCCACTTAGTTTTCTCTCTTTGTAATTCAAATTTATTACATTTTTTTTGTCTTTAATATGATTATTCTTCTTGAAGAAAATTATTTGAATGATCAGTTTGAATGATCCATTGGCAATTTTGTTTGAGTTGAAAAAATAATGCTTTGACTTTAAAATGTAAAATTATTTCTATTAGTGCATTTAAATGTTTAAGTTAGACATTTTAAAGTAAATTTTAGTCACTGCTGCAACTTCTTTTGGAAAGGAAATGTTAAATCTTATTTATCTTATTTAAAATTTATTTATCGTCTGAATTAAAAACAAAATAAGCATCATCGGACAAGGAAAAAATGCAGTGACTCTGAAATAAAGCAACATTTCTGCTAATGAATGAAGTAAAAATTGACATTTAAAAATGAATTTTGGAAACTTTTTGCTGGGAGATTCTCTGAAAATTAAATTTTAAGCGGCTCTTTCTTAATCATTTCATTAAGACTGAGCAGTCTTGAAGAAAAAAAAAACATTTTGATGATCTATAAGTAATGTATTACATTTCATTTCATTTTTATTTCAGTCATGTCATTTGAGTTTAAAAAAAAATTTTTTTTCATTAAAAGCTTCACATTGTATGTTTTTTACAAGAGTGAAAAGGAGCACAAAGAAGAAAAACGCTTATTATACTCGCCCCTTTCTCCAAACACACAACTAAATATAAACTATAAAAGGTGGTCTGATGTGCAATTTACAATATAACTTCGAACCACACAAGCAAGTCATATTTTGACAAAAAAAAAAAAAAAATTAAAAGGTACATTTATTTTTCATGTTACATATTAATCATAAGTTAAAAAATGCAGCTATAACTTTTTAATGGAAAACCAAATCATAATTATACATTTCAAATTTGATCTCTGAAAAATTAATTTTTGTCATATTTTCAATCTTATGATAATATAATATGGAATATTTTATATAAATGTATATAATTGACAAACTGAGCACTCTTGCAGGGGAAGGTTAAAATTAATTTGGAATTACCCATTTTCATTTTTATTTTAACTGGTCATATGCAGTTTTAATTTGAAAATCTAAAAGCATTTGTCTTGATCCATTTTAATTAGAAAATTGGGACACCTTAGTGTATAGGCTGCCCTTTATCATTTCATTCTTTTTTTTCCCCCTCTTACATTTTGACTAATGCAATGTAGATGAAATTTTTATCCCACCAAAAGAGATCTCTGCCTTAAATAATTTGCCTCCTGCAGGAGACAAATTAACAGTAGAAATTCTACCTCATAGCATTATAGTATGCATACAACAAAACAATATATAATAAGGCAGCTGTATACACATAACAACCTAGGGATTTTGGGGTTTATATGAATGACTTTTACCACAATCTAACCTTCAAAATACCACCTAGTTCTCATAATTGCAGTTCGGCTGCCTGAGTTGGGCTCAAAGATCATATGATGCTGATGGCACATTCTGAGCAATATTGAAAGTGTGCCCACCATGTGAGATGTCTCCATATCACTCTGCGAACAAAGTGCAGGAGACACACTGCTTAGGGGAAATAAAGGAGAAAGTTGGAGCAGTGATAGTATGATGTTGGTGTTCGAGGGGGGGCTTATGACAAGCCATGAAATTTTTAATGCAGCTTCACAACACTTTTTTTAGTGCCAAGCTCAATTATTGATACACATATGGTCGGAACAAAAAGCTTCAAGCCTGTGTGAGGCTGTGGGGGTTACTAGGTGAAAACAACAACATATTTCTTTTTATTGTTTATCATACAGCTTCTTGTTAGATATCTAAATGAATAAGGGAGTAGTAACTTCTACATATTATTGGAAGCAATAACATTTGAATGTCAGAAAATAATACTTTCAGTAATATTTTCTAATATTAGAGCCATTGCAAAGGCCAAGCATGACCAAGGGGGAAAAGGAAATGACTTTGCCCATGACAGTTCATAATTCCATTTTCAATATCTTTTCTTTTTAATGTTTAAGGTCGCTCTTGATGTACTTGGCATATCTCATATATGTCTTTTAAAATGAAGTCCTTCTTCGTACATTTTCCTTTGTCATTCAGCATTATGGCAGCTGACAGCTGAAGTGAAATCTCCTTTATTATTTGCCAGCCGCTCTTACAACCCTGCATAATCACTCTGAATGCATCGTAATTACAGCTCCACTGAAAAGGGTATCGGACATGCAGCTTTATTGAAAATGATGAACCGATGAGTACTGACTTAAACTCTAGGGCCTCAGCTCCTTCCTCGACCAGCTTTGGGCAAAAATGGATTTTGCATTATCTATGGATGACATGCCATATTCAGGCAGTAGGTCTCAGTAAAAGTCAATACAAGTCCTTGCTACATCAAGTAAAACAACATCAATTGGAAAAACAGAGCAAACAAAATAAACTCCCAAAGGAGCTGTGTTGTTAAAATGCAAAGCAGGAAATCCCAGCTACAAGTAAGACATTTTCAATTGAAGTTTTTACTCTGCAATGGGAAAAAAAAAATCCCTCCTTTATCTTCCACCTTCTAAGATTGGGTCAGGAAGACCAAGGTGCCCAACTTCCAAACAACAATCTCCAACAAGTTGCTTTAAAGTCTAATTCAAGTAGGATACCCCCAAAAACTTTCACCCATCAGACAACCTTATCTGCCGTCTGAACAACATTACTGTAGCTTACTCCTTTTGATTGTGATGAACAAGTGAGTCATTTTGCAGCACTTGGCCATTTTTGAGCCATTGGCTAATACATCTCCCATATTTTCAAAGACTCAGCAGCATTTAAGCTTTTGTTTTTATATTTCCATCAAGCTCTTTTCCTTTGTATTTACAACCTGGAGTCATTTTCAATAGGCAGGTTTAAAAAAACTGTTAAATTCTGAAATTATCTAGCCTAAGGTTCGAAACTCTTTTTTGGTTTAACAACGGTTGTGAGTTAACCCCCTGTCACACCTTGACGATTAGGACAGCGTATGCCTGACGTACAAAAAATCTGGCAAAAAAACCCTGGCATTTATTGGATAAGCTATGGGTCAGTTTTGTATAAGTTATGAGCACACTGAAGCACGCTGAAGCACGTCGACATACAGCAAGTACGTATGTCAATGCCTGACGTATGCCAGTGTTCTGTATGCGTTACGTGGGGCATAAGTTACAGGTAAGTTATCTGATCGTTGACATACGTTCAGTGTAAGTTACTCGTAAGTCGTGGTGTCTAGCATATGAAAAGCTTATGGGTATAACTTATGCAAAACTTATCAATAACTTATCACAAATGCATATCAACAAGTTTGATGTGTTCCAGACGACTGCTGAATGTGTTTCTAACTTACAGCTACTGTATTAGAAGGGGGGTATAAAAGGGAGTTCACTGGAGAAAACTGTCAGTTCTCCTCCAGAGTTCATCCCCATCATAGGGTGAGCAAAAAGGTGAGTGTGATGGATCCTCCCTTCATGCCCACGGCCTCGACCAACAATCTTCCAAGCAGACATAACGCTGAATCTGCTGTGACTGCAAACTTCGTTTCTTTGTTTCTTTTTATTTTTGTTCTTTTGGCGGGCGGTAAATATCGTGATCAAATAAATCTTTTTATGCAGGCCACATAAGTGGGCCGATGTAGATGGAAAAATGCCAGGGCCGAAAATCATTCCCATTCCAAGCCTACTTATTGGTTAAATGTTATGTTGAGTGTGCTGTGGTATTTGGAGGTTAAGTGAAAGCACAGTAAGCATTATGCTGTAACTTGTTCTTACACACTGCTACTAATGATTTTTGTAAGTTTTATAACCCCAAAAATATTAAATCAGTGGTTATGATCATGGGTAATAAGTAGATCAGTTACTCAGTACTTTAGCAGTCTAGTAGCCTTTTTGCCATCTACTTTTTTACACTTACTTTAGTCATTTCTTTAAATCTTACTGTTATGATCAACTGGAACTACTAATCTCTGAGGACATACCCCTATGGCGGAAGATGTAACTTCCTATTTCAATGTTCTATTTTACCGGTGGCCCTGTGCAGCTAATGGCTAGTCTGAGCGCTCCCCAGCTGAAGGCTACGCTGAGTAATGACCTATTCCCTCCATAGAAGTCTACGCTCGCTGGACTGAGTCAGACTGCCTTTTTCTTGTGACTCAGAACTTCTGAGGGCCACCGTTCAGTTCCTTCTGAGTCAGAAGGAACTGAACGCAGTGGTTTTACTCTTCCTGCGATTCAAACCAGGTTGAATGCATTGGTTCCTGATTCCTGCTGCAGCAGAGACAGAGAAGAGCTAATCCAGCTCTACTAACCTGAATCTAACCGCTGAACAATGGGGCCCCCAATCGCTGTTCGCTCTAGGGGCCATTAGAAGCCGCCAAACCCGTAACTGCCTGAGACAGAGAGACAGAGCAGAACTGAGGAGGTGCTGCTGGAGGCTACGGCTACAAGCTAACCACGGAAGCAAAAAAAACAGACAGAGCCGAAGGCCTTCAATCCACCGAATCAAAACAGTAACATCATCCTTTCCCCTCCTTTCCATCTGATGCTTAATCAGTTTCCTGCTTGTTGGGTGAACTATGTTGAATAGATAGTCGTGTTTTTTTTTTTTTTTTACATCGTGAGCTAACCCTTTCATGCATTAAGCCTCGCATTAAACCTTAAATTAGGAACATTCCTCAGACTTTGAATGGACTTTTAAACCCCTCTTTCCCTTTTATTACTTTATTTTTGCTTATTTTCAGTAGTGTTTAGTGTTTGCATAGTTATTAGATATAATACAATGTGATTGCAGCTAATAAAGGTATCACTCAGACTTCTTTTAGTAGCATCCAAATGAACAGAGAGACATTTATTGGGTTTGTGATTAATAACGTTGCTGATAGCCATAGTCTAAATTACTAAATTGGTGAAAGACAACTGAATTTTTAATAGCTGGAATAAGCAGTCCAGCCTTTTAGGAAAGAGGCAAAAACCCTGATCAGTAAGCAAATTAATTAATTTTACCCTTGATTTGAATGACCTATTGATTAACTATAACTACCAGTTGTAGTTATTTAATATATTCATAATCTTCTGGTAAACTCTCACAATACTCACAACTTTTTAGTTTTACTTTAGTAAAAACATGATGAAGTACTGCTACCACTTTTGGGTACTCAACACCTCTTGTCAGAACTGTAATAATAGAGGTTCTAAATCACACATTTGCCAGCAGACACTGAATTTCAGAAAGTACAAAAATAAATCTGAAATGTGTTTCTAGGCATCTACTATGAGTATTTTAGCCATAAAGAATGTTATTTTTTGGAAATTTTCATTTTGACAGGACTTTTT
>NW_015150619.1:535207-545459 GCF_000732505.1 Cyprinodon variegatus
ATATATATATATATATATACAGTACAAGACTAGTTTACTTGTTGGAAGGTAGTGAATCAATTCATTATATTTCTACGTAATCTCACAGGGAGAAGCGCACCTATCAGCTGGTGAAAATATATATAAAAATATTGTTCAAACAGGTAGGACATGTGCATCCTCTCATGGGGTTCTCCCTCATTTTGATTGTGTCCTCCCTTAAACAGTAAATACTAAGTTGCTGTTTGACTGTTCAGTTACTCTCTATAATGCTGTTATTACACATCCCTTTTAAAGAAGTCTGTGTAATGCTACAAATGTGGGGATGGATAAGGCCGAGAATGTTTGTGATGGACTGTGAGGTAAAACCGTAGCCTCATAATAATTTCTGTGGTCTGAGAAGCCTCTCCTTATAAATATTTAATTCTCTGCCAATTATTGCAGCTCATTCTTTAATTAGATCCTCGTCTAAAGGATGTGTTATGTTTGTCTTTTCAATACCTAATGTCTCTAACAGACCTAGTTATTAATTTCTTTTTGAACTGTTTTTTACAAATTTATGACGGAAATCTCCAGAAAAAAATCATGAAATTTGATGATGGGATTCGCTCTAAGGAGAGCAGAGACAGAGGACAGGGTTTATTGAACAAAACCTGCTCCCGCCAGGTAAGCTCTGGGGGAGTATTTACTAAAAAAAAGTAAACTCTCTTCTAAATGGAAAACTCAAGAGTTTTCCTGATTTTAGGTTTAAAAGCTTAGAGTTTCAGCAAACCTGATTTGCTAAACAGACCCCTGGATCTAATAATCACTGATTGACCAATTACAAAAAAAAGATTGTGGGAAAAAAAAAAAAGAGAAGTAAGAGTAACAGCTCAGGAGCAAAAACGGAAGGCTTTAACTTAAAGGCCCTTAAGACAAGTAATTTTTCTCTGAATGCTGACTCTTAACAGGTACATACCACCCACATCCCACTTGTTGTTAAGAGTAATTAGTCAGGCCCAGCCTGATTTCCGGGAAGGTCTTAAGAGATGAGAGAAATGTGCCATAGGTCAGTTGGCTCAGTGGAGGGTTCATGCTTTGAGAGCCACACTCCGTTCAGCTCTACTCTCAAAAATGTGTGGGTTGCACCGAAGTGGAATCATAGAGTAAAGGTGCAGCTTGTTCAATACCCTCTAGGTAAGCCATGATTATCATCAGAGAAAAACCATATAGGATTTTTTAAAAAAAGCATCTGCCTTGTCCTATTAGGGATTTCCTTTCCATAGCTGCAGTCTACATCTGAGAAATTATGGGGTAGTAGTAAATGATCTACCTGAACAAGTAAAAGTCTCTCCTCTTTCTTGATATATGTGTTTCAGTCTTTATTTGACAATTGTGTAAAATTGACCTTCTATTGTACCTTTTAAGAACTTTGTATAAAAAAAACTTATCAGATATTGGACTTGGAGTTGAATATATTGCCTAAGCAAAAAAAATGTAGGATAAATAAGTTGGGCATCCGATCTTTCAAAAAACAGTCAAGGCAAAAATTTCCAAGGTCCCTCCTGTAACAAACTGCAAAGGGGAAGATTGCTTGAGGCAAAAATGTGCAAACCCTTTTTTGTAGCGCTGGTTTTTATTTGTCTTTCAAGAGTTTCTGATACATTAAAGAGTAAGCATGCATGCACTCTGTTGATAAGACCTTACAACAACAAGAACTTCACAAGATTTTAGCACAGGGGTTGATAGAATATGGCAAACAAAGGTTGAATGTGTTTCTTTACAGAGAATAAAATTTTGATTGTATAAAAAATAATTAAGAGTGTCATTATGGTACTGATTACATACTGTACCTATCACAAACAGAAGAACAGAAGAAACATGTTTAAAGACAGAAAAACTGACAACTGAGACTCAATTTACAAAGCAGGTTTGACAAACTCAGACTCAACTTCTCCACTCTGAATCTGTCTAGCCTAAGGTTGGAAACTGAGTTTTTGGTAAAAAACAAAACAACTCTGAGTAGGTCCACTCAGAGTTGAGAACATGAGTAACAAGTATGAAGAGCCATTATTAGTGGAGCATCGTCAATGGGTCAACATGACAACAGGCAAGATGAAGTGACGCTTTCACACCAGTGGAACTGAATATTTTAATGTAGAAATTAAGAAAAAAATGAGAATGTTGTAGCACTCATAAAGACAACTTTATGAATTTGAAAGATACGCAGTCTGATGACTCTATCCTTATAAATATTTAATTCTATGTGAATTAATGCTGCTCATTCTTTAATTGGATTCTCATGAAAAGGACATGCTATGTTTGTGTTTTTAACTATTAATCTTTCTAATGGACTGAGTAAATGTAAATTTTGTTTTTATTGTTCACACAAAACTACAACAAAATCTCCTGATTAACGAGACAAAACAATGTGATGCTTTAAGGAAGGCAGAGACAGAGTACACTCTGAGTTTATTGAGAAAAACCTGTTCTTGACTGCTCTTGAAACAGAGGTTGAGGAAACTGTCTTTGTTAAACAGAAAACTCAGAGTTTCCCTGATTCCAGGATGAAAAAACGTAAAGTTTTCAGTAAACCTGCTTTGTGAAACTGGAGCACATACAGTAGGCAAAAGAATCATAGCTGAAAAAACAGCCCAAACTCCAACATCTATTGCAGCATTATTGTGTTGATTGCAGCAGCCCCGTTGGTATTTCTCTAAATAACGGTGTAACAGCCAAACAGGAACAGACCATTGAAGCTTCTATGAGAGGAAAAGCAGATAAAACATAAAGTTGGGGGTTCCACCAACAAATACTTTAAAATTGGAGAATTGAAATAGGATAAAGCAGAGCGATAAAAATTGGTCATATGTCCTCCAACAGTCTAACCCTAAAGCAGTATAAGCATAGAGATTGCTCAGGATAACCTGAGCCACTATTACTAAGTTTTGTCAAAAAGGAAAATTTTAAGCCTAGCCTTAAAAGGAGACTGGGTGTCTGTCTCATGAACTGAAACTGGTATTTGGTTTCGCACAAGAGGAGCAAAATGCCTAAATATCTTTAGGGATTTACATATGAGAAGGAGGATTTTAAATTATTTTTGGATCAGACAGGACACAAGTACAGAGCAACCAACTATTCATTTGCAGCTACCAGGCTTACAAGAGATGTTGGAGGGTGCGTCTGTTATTTTTTCTTTTTTTTTCTGGGCGAAATTGCCCTTTTGTTTGGTCTTGTATCTGCAAGGAAAATGTTGCTTTTTGACCCACCACCAAAGGTCAATATGCCTTTGGAAACAAATTTTAACCCACTGTCTAATGACCCAGACCACACAAACCCCAGGGTCATAAGGGATTACCAACCCTTGAATCATGTTTGGATAGACATTTTGCAAATGTTTTGTCATTTTATAAATTTCTGCAGTAGATTGCTGCCCTACCATTTTTACACTAAAAGACCTAAGTAGAGAAACAAAGAATGCTTGCAGAGTGTGTCTATTTTCCGTGCAAAAAGGGGAAGGGCCAAGCTTTGGACCCAGGATCTTCTCCCTGGGAGGTAACAGTGCTACCACCTGCTAAAAAACATGCACCTAACCTACTGTCATAACATTATAAATATCTGCCAGTGGTTGTGGTCAGCCCCTACATAATGGGTGCTTTGGGACACTGTGAGAGTTTTGCTTCAGCTTGCTGACTTTCACTGTTTGTCCCTGTTGACCTGTCTATTCATCATACTTACTCCATTCTAACGCGACAGATGGCACGGGTCGCTCATGTGTAAAGCAGGTCATTAAAAGCAAATCTCAAGGAGCCACAATAACCATCTCAAATCCTGTGGGTGTTATTGGGCAGGTGAGATAAATGCTCAGTCTTCATCTTTTCTTTAAGGGATTTTTTGAGGTCTGAAACTCTGCTCTACTTGATTCAGGTCTGTATGTGGGAGATGAAAGTATTAGCAACATTAAGAGCAATTTGTGGTCACCCATCATTATGTGGATATCTGATAAAATAAATATAAAAAAGTATAAATAAAGCATCAGGGGAAACTGGTGCTTTAATAAAACTATGTTTAGATCCTTTTGAGACTTAGTTACATGTATTTCTGTTTTATCTGAAATGTTTTACAAAATTGAGGGTTGTAGAGGAGAAAGGAAAACTTACATATATTTTCAGTTTGTACTTTGGTTTCTATGAACAGCTAGATTCAAACCAATGAATAATGAAACATTTGTTTGAACACTTCAATTCCACTGAATAGCTTTTCTTTAAAGGGTATGAAGTGTGTGATTTCCTAAATCTGTATTTTAAGAAAACAATACATCTCCAACATTCAATAATAGTTGCCTCCACCCCCTTTTAAGGCCAAAAGAAAACAAAACAGCAGCGTATATATCAAAGGGAAAACTCATATTTTCAATTGCCCCATCTCTATCCCCTCAGCTGGTGGACCCTTTATCTTTTGCATCCCAGTATCTTTCTATCCTCTCCTCTCTCTCATCCCTTTACTTTATCGAGGCAGTAAGACCCCCTGGGAGGCTCTGATCTCCAGTGCACATCCTGAAGAATTAATGACTTCTAATGTACCAGTTAATGCAGAGAAGGCGGAACATCCATCATAACTGACAATTTAATGGCGCTTTCATAGATGGGCCACTCACATCTCTCCCATTCTCCTTCACCATTTTCCCCCTTCCTTGTACTTGCTAACACATGCTTTTAGATATATAGAAAATGCACAAAGCAGCCTCTTGCCGACTTTATGCTAAATGGTTCTAAAATGCCTGAGCTCACTCTAAAGGAGAGTATGCTTTGAATGCAAACAGGTGACCTTTCTGTAGTGAGAAGGAAGCCAGATAAAGTAGGGACAGGGATAGACATTTTAGTTCTGAGAATTTCATTTAGATTTACTGTCATCAAATAAAACAAACCAAAAAGTCATTTCTTTAAGGGCTTGGGGAAGGGGACTATTTGCAGCTGAATACATATAGATTATGTGGGGTAACATGTTAAATTACCTTTAGCAGTTTACCAAACAGGTGACCCAGTTAACCTATTTAAGAATCATCACTGGTCATCTTGGCATATATGCAGATAATTTGTGGGAAGGAAGTTGAACTATTAACAAACTATTCAAATTCTGAAAACAGGTAATGGAAGCTTTATGCTAAGCATAAATATACAACTAGATCTGACACAAAAAAAAGATATTATCTATCTATCTATCTATATCTATATCTATATCTATATCTATATATATATCTTTTATCGATAACCAGATGGTTCTGTAGCAAAAACATTTTGCTTTAAAGATGAATGTTTATTCTCTTTTATCCCAGGAGGACTAGCTGACCTTTCATGATTGCTAGCAGAAAATCAAAATGGGAATTTGAATCTAGTAATCTTTTTTTTCATCCATTGCAGCTATTTTATCTATAAATCTCATAGGGTAATGGGGGAATTATAATGTTTTATTAACTTGTATTAATCAACACAATTTCTGATAATCCAGGAAAATACTAATGTATTATAGATCAGTCTATATGCAAACAAAAAAAGTTTTTTTCTTTATGTTCCTTGAGGCTATAAAAACAGTCATCAATAGATACACAAAGTTTGACCATCTAATTTCAAGACTCAGAATGATATACAAGGTAGACAGTTAGATTTCTCACCAACTTCATCAGAAACAGAACTGCAGAGAGCAGCGTCTAAGGTAGGAACCATCACAGGGGGAGACAACAGATGATAGTGAACATGTAAGTCGCTAACCTGGTCTAACTGTGCCCAGAGAATGGAGGTGGTTCCAGCCAGTCAGCTGCAAACGAGACGCAGCTGACGTCGCCAAGAGGGTCCCATATGCTGATGTCTGAGGTCGGAAGACAGGTAGGAGATCAAAACCGAGCAGATGAACAAAGGCAGGATAATCCAGAGGCTGAAGCCAAAGCAGGTGTTGGAGGCATGCTTTGCAATCAGAGCCATGATATCAGAAATTGAAGGAGGTCCTGGGGGAAATCCAGAGCGGTGTTGGGAAACAGGTCTGTGTTTAGTTCACAGAAATGCAGAAATCCAGTAGAAGTCAGAAGGCTGGTCAGGCAAACAGGTAAGAACAGGGAGAGACAGGCTCAGAGGTCCAGAGACAAAACGGGTGAGGCTCCGATAATCAGAAAACACAGGTGCACTAAAGAACTCTCACCAAGGGCTCACCAAGGGCAAGGGCTCACCAAGGGCAAATTCTGGCACTGATGACTGATCTGAAGGCTGGTTAAAGAGAGACTGAAGCAGGTGGATCAGAGGAGCAGTAATGAGGACTGGGCGGAGATAAGCAGTGGAGTGCAAACAGTAATTTGACCAGACATCAGCGGCAAGATTATTACATCAAAAGGCATTACTTACAGACTAACAAATTTCTTTGACTAACCAGCAAAGAAATGATTATTACATAAACGAGCAAAAAAATTATTCACATGTTCTACAGTATTATGTATATTTGCACCATATAGTATATTAATGCTCTGAACTTCCATATCAATGTGTTTTCTTGCACCATGTTTTTTTTTCTTCCACAGTTTACATTTGATCACTGCTGCTGTACAGAACAAGATTTTGTTTTGTATACCCTCTATGTAGTTAGCTGACCTGCATCAAGTCGCTGAAATGCAGAACATTTTTATTAAACTAAAGATGGCTTGTTAAGTCCTCTTTGCTTTGATATAGAGTGCCTCTATTTCAGGTATCAGAAACAAGCAGCTAGTCTTTTTTAACATGTCAAAAATTATGTTCGAAAAACAGTCCTATCAATAGGTTTGTCTAGTGATGGGAGGCTAGGCCATCTTACTGCCAAGTTGCTCTGCTTTTCATTACAGTGAGATGAAAAATCCATTTCAGCACCCAAGTAAGACTAAATGTAAGAGGTGGATGATGCAGATTGTTCTCACTTTTTTATTTTGTGAGGACACAAACACAATTTTGAGGCTTTGGACAGAAGGAAAACACAGCCATTACATAAAAATAGTATACTCAATCTGCTCACCTGAAAAATAAGAGAAGGTTATGAATATGAATAACATACAAATGCAAAGACCTAAATAAAAAACAAAACAAAGCCAAAACTGATTAAATCTGTCCTTTTAGACGTAATACCTCAAACTTTGGCTTTAGGAGAGGATAATGAATGTGAGCATTACACATAATAAAAGAGAATGAATACACGTCTTCATAAACCAAATGGTCAAAGTTTAAAGAGCATCCCATCCCAGCCGCATGCCTGATACTTTATAGAAGTTGATTATATGTAACACACCTTTGGTAATGATATACAGTACAGAATATCACCAATATATTTTCATGCAAATTAATAATTTATTGGTCTAATCTTGATCTGATGTTTAAAAAAGGCCTCTTACTAAAAATACTGAAACCAACTAAACTGAATATTGAAACATGAAACCGATTTTCAAGCTTCCTTGGCTGACTCTTTTTGATGCGGAAGAAAAGCAGCCTCAACCTTTCTCCAAGGGACTGCCCAGCTCCCCTGTGGAGAAAGTTTATGTTAGCCACTGGTATCTGAAATCTTGTTCTTCAGTTATGATACAGAGGAACATAGACCCAAATCGAGAGCTTTGTTTTTTGGCTCAGCTCCCTCTTCATCACAACAGAACAGTGCAATCAGATATTTGAATTCCTTCAATCCTTCAATCTGAAGGTGACAAGCCAATTTTTTTCCTAGTCAATAAACATGGCTTCTGACTTGGAGGGGCTGATCTTCATCCCTGCCAGCTTTGCATTTGGTTGCAAACTGCTCTACTACATGCTGTAGGTCTTGGCAAGAGGGAGCCAGCAGAACCCCATCATCCACAAGTAGTAGATGAAATCCACTGGTCCCCGAACCAGACCCCATCCAGCCCTTGACTGCAGCTAGATATCACATCCATAAAAGTTATGAGCAGGACCATTAAGAGAGGGGAACCCTGTAGGAGAAAATGTCCTCATTCAAGTTCAACTGTTCCTTTGCAAACAGTGTTAGTGAAGCACAGCTTCCTCCTGTGGAGATGGCGGATGGTTTGTCAGAACTGCTTTGAAGCCAGCCGATGGTCTTTCTGTATGGTCCCTCCAAACTCTTCCCACACAGCAAACTTGGCCTCATGGTACCTGCTTATTCCTTCAGAAGTCCCACAAAATAGGCAGTCAAGGACTCTCTCTTCAGCTTGACACCATGCCTTACCGCCAGTGACCACAACCAGATTTTTTGGATTACTACCCTGACAGGCATCACAGACAAAGAGGCAAATACCATGGTCCTCTCATACTGTTTGTCTCCATCTGCCCCTCTCTCCGAGGTTGGGGTTGAACACATCCCTTACCGAGGGCTCTGCCAGATGTTCCCAGCAGGCCGATGCTACTTGCTTGGGCCTCTCAAGTTTGTCTGGCTTCCTGCTCTTCAAGTGTATCTGACTTCTCACCAGGTGGTGATGAGTGGACGGCGCCACCCCTCTCCTAAACAGATTGTCCAAGTCATCTGGTTGAAGGTCAGAAGGTACAACTGCAAAGTTGAACATTGACCTTAAGCCATGGGTGTCGTGGTGTCAAGTGGACTGATAGACATTCTTATGCTTCAGATTCAGAGTTGGGAATCTGTTCCTCCCGAACACCTCTCACAAGTGTCACTGTAGTTTCTCACAAGGCCATTGAAGTCCCCACGGCAGAATGATGGGGACCTATTCAGCACCCCCACCAGGGACATTAAGAAGGCGTAGTACTCGACATGGACACTCGGACCATAGGCCAACACAACAGCAAGGAAAAAACCCTCCTACCAAAAGACATTGAGACCATCTCATATTAAGGTGAAGTACAAGGCAAGACGGATGAGCTAGGGGGAGATAAGCAGACCCACCCAAGCCCGCTCCCCACAGGCCACTCCACAGTAGAAAAGAGCCCACCCTCTCTCAGGGATCTGGTTTCCAGAGACCAGGCGATGCATTGAGGCAAGCCAATATATTTATAGCCAGTATTGCTTCACCTCCACAAGCTAAGGTGCTTTTTCCCCTGGTCGACAACACATGCTTGCTACTGTTGTCATCTTAAGACTCTTTGAACTGCTCATTGTCCCGACAGCCAGCTCCTTTTTGAAATGGGAGACTTTATCAGGAGGATTGAGGCCCCTATATTCTCTTGAATCATCTGAGCACTGAAACCCCTCCACCATGGTATGGTTGCGGTTCAAGAAAGGGTCATTTAAATTTTATTTTAAATTTCTTTCCACCTTTGTACATTTTCTAGGTTTAAAAAAATATGATGTTCAAAGAAACATTTTTTAGTTTTAAAGAATGATCGCAGTCTTCATAAAAAATGTAACTTTAAGCTTGAATTTTTGTGCAAAGAACAATTATTCTTTAAATCTAGAATTTTAACAAGAGATGCCCAGGTGAGGTGTGGATTTGTGTTTGCTTTCCAGTAGCTGGTTTTTGTTTTTTTGTTTTGTGTATACAGGAAGGAACTACAATGAGTTTTCAGCAATAGTTGTCTATCTCAGTGGAGATCTAGATGCCTATTCAGTCAATGGTAAGTTTCACAACAAAACACAAAATAGACAGACAAGCCAGACATTCCCATCGGCCAGTTGTTGACTTGCTGTGGCCCTGTAGGCAATTCATTCTGATGCAACGTCTGCGCTTCTATGCGCATCTTCTAGGGCTGATGTAACTTGAGCAAAGAAAGATAATTCTCACAACTGTGTTACCACTACAATTGATAAATAGGGAAATTGTTAACACATAAATAAAGGAGATGTAGTAAATGTTAAAATAATTGTTTATGACTCATTGTTTACATAGGAGAGGAAAAGACAAGAGCAGTTAATAAAAAAATTATGCATTCTGTCTTGCAGGCTTTCTAGTTATGCCCAACATGTATAAATCCAACAGGCATCACTTCTCCCAAAAACAAGCATGCAGTCTGAAAAGTAAACTTCGATAGGTCTGCATCCAGTGAAGATCAGAGCTAAAACAAAATAAAAAGTCTTTTTAAAATTATTTTCAGTTATACAGTAAATACTATTTTGTTTTTTGTCTTTGAGGTGTGGCTTTTGTTGTGTTGTTGAGGATTTTGTGGTTATATTGAGAATTTTGTGGACATCTTATGACTTTTGTGTCATGTGGAGACTTTTGTTTAGGTGTTGAGGCTTTTTGTTGTTGTGGTATTGTGGCTTTTGTTTTCATGTTAAGGCTTTTGGTTTTATTGAGTACTCTGAGGTCAATAAGCGTATGTATGTATGTATGTATGTATGTATGTATGTA
>NW_015150619.1:545562-551150 GCF_000732505.1 Cyprinodon variegatus
TATGTATGTATGTATGTTTGTTTGTATGTATGAATGACAATAATGCATACAGATGCAGTATAAATTGGAGGCTGTCTTCATCGATTTTTCTCAATGGTAAAACTGCATGACTTAAGATGACAATTGGAATTATGGAAAAGTGGCGATTTTGATACCCTTACTTTTAGGATTTAGTATTTTTTCCCCCTCTGTTTTTGAAAATTTAAATGAGGTCAATTCAGCTGAGGCTTAACAAGAGCTCACGCCCCACATTCTCGCAGCATAAATTATATTTAAAGTATGTCTCAAAAGGTGCTATTTAGGCACAGTATTGTCAGCATATGATTTGATCTGCTTCCCTGGTTTGGAGTAGAAATAGCTACCCTAATTAAACCCAAACTAGATTATTCTTCATTGAAGAGATGCTCAATAAAACACAGTTTGCTGCTTTAAATATATTTCTCTTTTTGTTGAAAAAACAAGCAAAGGTATAAAGAAAAATAATATTCTTTTAAAGGGTGTGTTTTAAATTCATATCCAACAACTGCTCTAGCAAGAAACACTGACAGAAGGCTAAAGAAACACAAAGTAGGATCAGTAACATTGCCTCCTACCTCCATTTTCTGCGTAGATATTAATCAGCTTTTATATCAGTAGTGTAAACATGTCAACATTAAAAGCTCTATCGAATAGTTTTAGAATGAACTGCAATGACATTCTGAAGATTGGAGTTGTTTTAAAAAGTTACTCTAGTGACTAATACTGTATGTATTTGCAATAGGTGAGCCATCTACTGCTGCTAACATGCTAACTACCTTTTAACCTTTTGATATAATCTCAGACTAGATCCCTAAATAATCTCCTAGTTAGGTTGAGATTTGTTTAGTTGTAGATATATTCCACTTTTAACACAGTGGATCTGACAAAATAGAAGATAAAACTGTAAGTATTGACCTGTTAAATGATCAGGGAAAGATTCTTCAAGTCATTGATTTGCACAGAGCCAAATATCAGCAAACATACAAAATGTGTGGCAACTAACAATGTCTGAAACTTAGCCATGTGTTAAACAGGAAACATATAATTGTTTTTAAGGTCATTATTGAGATCCAGGACATCTAGATTTCAGTCCTTGGTGGAAAGGCTCCTTCTTCTGTTGCTTCTAGCCAGATTGATCTGGAAAAAGTAGTCGTCCTTGTGTTCCTGTTTTGCATCCATTTTTAAACTGCAGCTGAAAATAAGATAAAGCCCCTTGTGCTTAGCACTCAGATGATAATAAAAAGGAAGCAGACATTTGTATGTTTTTTCCCCCCATTTTACTTGCAAAGCAGCAATCTGAAGTCAAATAGCCGTTGGTAACCAGCGGCTGATGTTTAGCACAACCTCATTTAATTCCTTTATTTTTTTCCTCAGCAAGCTCTCTGCTTCAGAAATCACAGGAAATTGATTCCATTATCTGTATCACTTTTCCTCTGCACGCACCACCTGCATATAAAACGCTACGCACCCGCCATCTTAACATCTCTGCCATTGAAGTGACATTACAATTGTCATGGCAACAAACTTCCTTCTCCACAGAGAAAGTATGAAGCGAGGCAGGTTCATTTCTAAATCACCTTTCATAAACCAGGCAATACTGAAAGCTCTACTTTAGGCATAAAGGGGTTTGTGAAAAGGTGAAGAAAGAGAATAAGAGAAAGGGGGAATAAAAGAAAGAAGAGAAGAAAGTTGAGAAAAAACACACAAGCAATAATTATGAAGTGATTAACTGCTTTAAAAATACATTTTTTTTTAGATCTTAGGTGTCTGACTAACATAAAATGATACATAATTGTGATGTAGAAAACTGATATATCGTGTTAAAACCAGCTTATTAAGAAAATCAGATAAGGGAATGTGCAATAATTCATCTTTAATAAGTAAATAAATATAAATACTTTGAAGAATATAAAATATACATTTTTTTTGGATACAGCTCTGTTTGTTCTGTACCTGATGGGATTCAAATAAAGTTTGCTTAGATTGGACTGACATCTCTTGAGAGTAGTTTTTTCATCTCCCACCAATTCTATCTAGGTTTTGACTATGACTAGTGTCAGAACTCAGAACAGAGAACAGACAGTTTTCTCAAAAAGCATTTATTTAAAATGATGGATCTCACTTACTTATTTTAGCTTTTACTGCATTTAATCTGTTTTTACTTGTGTTGTTTATATGTTATCATGTGAAGCACTTTGTGACTTTGTCTGTGAAAAGTGCTATACAAATAAAGTTTACTTACTTACTTACTTATTTACTTATCTCCAGTGAGCAGCTAGGACATCTAAAGTAGGCACCTCTGCAGGAAGAAAGCACAGGTTAGTGACCACATCAATCTGGTGGAGGAAGATTAGGAACATGTGAGTAACTAACCTGATCTTAAAGTTCACTCAGTGCCCAGAGGACGAGGTAGGTTCCAGCCGGTTGTCTGTCAACAAGGTGCTGGGAATGCTGCCAAGAGAGTCCCAGACACTGAAGCTCCAAATATCGGAGAACAGGCAAGAGATAAGATATGAGGAGACAAAGGAAGGCAGAATAATCGAGAGGGCGGAGTCTAAGCTGGTGTCGAGGAGGTTCAAAGGAGTCCTTACCAGAAGATCAAAGATCTGAGGAGGTACCGAAAGGAAATCCAGGATGGTGTCAGTAAGCAGGATTTCGAAGACAGTTTAGTCAAACAAATCAGAATGGGAACAGGCAGAAAAGCCAGAAAGGGTCAGGATCAGGCAATCAGAAAACACTAATACTCGCTATAAGATTATCACCAAGGACTCAAATAATCTGAAACTGATGACTGGGTGGAGCAAGGCAGGTGAATGAAATTAGTAATCAAGCCAGTCATCAACACCTTATTCATGACAACTAGACCATTTTACCAACTATGGAATGTATCCATGGCCATAAAGATTCTTAAATCAAATAATAATAATAATTATCTGAGCACACCCTAAAGTTGAATATGTTTATACCATGGCCATTTTAGGTAAAATACCCAAAAATGATGAAACCTGTCATTTTTACAATGAAAAGGTACTTAAAGACCAAACTAATCAAGGTTTTTCTGACATTTCCAAGTTTTAAACTTAAAATTTCTCCCCTTTTACTATTAGACTAACTCTGTGGCTATGGAAATACCATCTGTCCATCCATGTTTCAAAGAAACTTTTTGAAACATGTTTCAAAAAATCAGGTGTTCATTCTTTTCCTACTTTGCTTGTCAACTGTCACGTTTGCTAGGCGTCAGAGGTACAGCGGTAAAAGCCGCCGAAGAATACACCTGTTCGAATTCACAGCCAAATCTCTTCCAGTCTCCTTAGTTTCATAGATTTCGAAGGATCCAGTCCAGGTTTACCATGTCCTTGGAAGACGCAGCCCATACATTCAAAGGCACCTATGGGCTGTGTTCGAATGCGTCCCCCGAAGGCCAGATTCCAAGGCCGATTACATCATAGCGCGGCAGCAAGGTCTGGTCAGATTCCAAGACTCCTCATTTAGGCTGATTTAAACTAGGCCGTCTGCATAAGTGTCGCGGTGAACGCAGACTTCCACTTCCTCAAACACTGTGCTTCACCTCTCCCAAATTGTAGGTGGCTGCAGACAATGCCACAGACAGGAGGCCTCTGACTGGTCAAATCTACATCCACTTTACTCATTTCCTGTTTGGTACCTTACCGACTCAATTTGCTTGTTTGACCACCATTGCGGAAAATAACTCGTAAAGTTGGATTAGCTAAAAGTGCGAGGTGTGTGAGAACGCTGGGACCCTTTTTCTACTTGGATCCCTGCTGTTTTTCGCCGCCATTTCCCTCCGTTGTCAGACAAACTTGCCCCTACTTCCTCTCTGCCTCGGCCGTATCTAGACCCACAGCTAGTTCATGATTGTCCCTCTTGTGTTATGGGGTGGAATAACATAGCCCAGACCACGCTTCAAAATTAAGTATAAATCAAAAATGTCTGCGTCATACCTGCAACAAGCTCACTGTGACACTGCTGCAGGAGTATAACCAGCCCTTTATGCGGCCTACAAATGCATTCTTTTTTTCATCAGAAGGGTAGGTCTGGTGTATCCTAGCTATCCTTGGTTATCCCAGGATTTATTGCGAGACCAAGCAAGCTGGCTGCTCTGTGATCAGAGGAAAAAGGTACTTGACACTGAACAGTGGTGAATATTGGAAGTTCAGTTTAACAATACAAGTATGTAAATAGTTCAGTTTGAAATGAATGAAAATTGTTTTTTTTTTAAATGTTTATTGAGCCAGATATGTGGCGTTAATGTTTGATTTTCTAAAAGTTTTTATCCGTCACTTTGTAAATGGGCTTGGCTGTAATTTAAGGACAGATTCTAATATATCTGCAGTGTGGGGACTATAAATCTGATATGCTATTTTGAGCAATTTGCTTAACGAAGTATTTTTGTTGTTCAATATAAGAGATTTTGCCAAAATATTTTTTATACATACATTGTTTAGATTTACTTATATCTTTCTATCCATTTTATAGAATAGGATAGAAAATCCCTTTATTGTCCCACAATACTCCGGCTTCCTTCCATAGTCCGAAAACATGACTGTTAGGTTATTCAGCTTTTTTAAATTCTCCCTAGGTGTGAGTGTGTGCATGAATGGTTGTTTGTCCTGTTTGTCTCTTTGTTGCCCTGTGATAGACTGGCTATCTGTCCAGTGTGTAAACTGCCTCTCGCCCATTGACCCCTGGAGATAGGCACCTGCAACCCTCATGACCCCACCAGGGATAAGCGTGACAGAAAATGGATGGATGGATGGATGGATGGATGGATGGATGGATGGATGGATGGATGGATGGATGGATGGATGTATTGAATTCTTTCATACAACTTCATTTTGTTTTTTTGTTTTGTTTCTTTAGCCATTCAGAGTAGAACCTGATAAATAAAAAAATATATAAAAATGCTTAAAGTCGTGCAAAAAAAAGTATTAATTCAGAGCAGCTGGATAAGAGGAAAATGCATAAAGTTAAATCTGCAGATATATATGCAACAAACCAAAGCAAAGAGTGAAAAGCAAGACATATACCATCACAGTAGGAGTTATAATCGACATTCAGTCTCAGATTTGGCAGCAACATCTTCAAAATACCTCCCCGCTGATCATTTTGCTGCTCTGTGCAGATTTTTGTCTACATCTGTCAAAGAAAGGACCGAGTGCGAGCGGAACAAAAGGACTTTTGATGTGCCCATACTCAAGGACATCAGCACAGCACCTTGCAAAATCCAATTTTCGAGGTGTGAAATCTCTTTATTCTCTCCCATGATAGCTACATTTCATAGCACTAGCTAATTATGGGAGCTGTAATTTCTTCGAGCACTCAAGTCATCAGCTGGTGGAAAATACAGAGCACCTCACCAAATGACACAGTATAATTACTGTGGCAAAAACAAATGACTTTTAAGAAATTGGACATTATATTGATGACATCTTTTTAGTCTGGAAGAGTGGGAGAAGGGTTTGTTTATATTGCCTACTTCTTTGTGGTTCTTTATCTATGAATGTTCTTTGGATAAAACTTTTCTTTTGTTTGTTCTGATTTTTTTCTTA
>NW_015150619.1:551183-560920 GCF_000732505.1 Cyprinodon variegatus
CACACACACACACACACACACACACACACACACACACACACACACACACACACACACACACACACACCATGCTGTGATGTTCAATGCCTTTTTACCTCTGCAAAAGCTGTCAATGATTCGAACATTAAATGTATACAATGAAAAACAAGAGCAGCTTTATCAACAGTTTGACCTGTAAAACAAACACCCTTTTGACATCGTTTTCTTTAAAAGAAGGCCTGGAAAAATTTAGGATTCACTGGGGTTGCAATCTGCATGCTAAGGCCCATCAATTTTTCATGGCTCTCACACTATGAGCACTCACAGCCAAAGGGGGGTAATGCAAAATTGATTTGTGTATTAAAACTGCTTAGCCAAGCAGGCATCACTGGGAAATGTAGTGATTACCCCTTTGGGAACTTGAGAAGGCCAGGCGTTGCCAAAAATGATTGGAAGAAAGACTCCTCGTTCAATATTTAAAGAATAACTTTGATTTATTTAAAAAATAATATTTCTATGGGTGGCCTTTCAAGTTTCCCACTGGGGGACCTAAATTACCTTCAGCATTTTCTCTTTAGTAATGTAAAGCTGCTACTTGATGGAGCACATAAACGCATTTTATCAATGCGTAACAAAAACATCAAAAATCTTCTTGACAATGTGATGTCAGCACCAAAGTAAATGATGTCAAGTACAAATGGAATGGAGCTCACAAGCAATAAATTCTAGCATTATTGTCACAAGCAATGAAACCTAATTTTTTTATTAACACAGCACCTCTGTTGTTTTAGCTACGCAGCAAATGATATGGCATAGACATTAATATGATGCCATAGACTTTGACACCGATGGCTGTGTCACAATAATGGATGCCAGAATATTTTAGTAACAGCTGGGTATATTCATTAGCATACATGTCATGACGGTTTTAAAGTTTTTCTTTACCAATATATTAACATAATCTGGGTTACTGATATAAACTTTATTACATTAAAGAGCATCAGCTAACTTCTTACAAAGTGTATTTAAAGGGAAGATTAATATAACAAGTAGAGACTTTGATGTACTCTTTTTTTTTTCCTGAATTGTTCCACTTAATCGAGGTCAAGTAACAACATTTCTATCAGAACTGAATAAAAAAACTTCAACTAGGCCTCCCTTAAACTTTGTTTTTATTTTTCTAATCATTCAGATGTGGTTCTGTGGCAGAACCCAAGAACAATTGAGATCAACATTACCAATGATCGCCTAAGACTGACCTTCAGACATCTGGTAGAGAGCAGAGTTAATGACTTTAATGACTGACATCAATTCACATTTAACTGTCAGTATGTTGGAATATGCTTACGTATTCAATTTCATAATCCTCTAAGAATAAAAGTTTGTCTTTTCATACTGTGGAAAAGAAATGGTGCAACCATTAATACTTTTCCATTAGCTGTTGAATGAATATCAAAACTATATTTGTCAAGAAAACGGTCTAAAATACTTTATAAAAATCTACAATCAATCTCTAACATTTCCTGTATTGCCCTAGGCTTTGTACGTTTTTAAGATATATCTTTTAATATGATCCCCCTTTTTTATTAAGGTGACCATTAGCAGGCGTCTTTAATACTAATAAACTTAAGAATGACATCAGTAAGCCTAAGCCTCGACAACCTTCACACCACTATTAAATACAAGAAATAGGCATATAGACTTCTATACTTATGATTTTGACACTGTTGGATTAAAGAACATTACTATAACTCAATCTAACACTAACACTTAAATAATAAGAAAGCCCCAAGGTAATGTTTCATGTTTAGTACACTAAAAGGACCAAACAGGTAGGAGGAAGGGGCATCATGCAACATGGGCTCACTAAGATTACAATAATGCAAACTATGAAGCCTATCCAGTTCTCAAAAACATTGATAACAGCAGCAAGAAACTGCTGAATCTAAATAACTCAATCAGTAGCAGCAGTGTGTGGAACATTACAATGAGTCACTGAGGGAAACTGACTGACTGTTACATAAAAAAGGTTAACCAAATCCTGGAATAAGGAAAACCAATTGATAACAAACAAACAAAAAAAAGAATGAAAATACACCAAGCACTAATAATGAAGTGTCTAACTGTGCCCAACATACACTATGGATGTTTCTCAATAGAACAAGGAGACTTAACCCAAAATGGAAGCGCGTCATTGGTCACCATTGTAAATGTTATTCGCATTATGCTGACAGTAAGGAAGATAGCATTGGACCTTCCGACATTCCTAGTATTTAGTCTGGAATATGACCTATACGGCTGTCCACCATTTTTTCGTGACAGGACATATACAGTTGGTGGTGGGCGATATATCGAATATACTCAATGTATCTCGAGTTTTCTCACGCACGATATTTAAAATGACTTGATCGCAGCCATCGAGTACAAATTTGCATGACAACAAGCCTTCTGTATCTATTTCACTGAGAGTTTTATTTTTCCAAACTGGGTTTTTTTCTGTAGGGCATGCAGTTTGTTCACGTCCAAAGATGTCGAACAAAAGGCGCTAATTTGTAAGACGTGCTGCAAAAAAGGTAGGAGTACAGATTTATTCCACCATCTAAAAAGTCATCCGCTGCAAAATAAAGAATGTTTGCATGCTTTTCTCATCGTTTGAAAAAACAATCCCATAACAGACAAAAAAGGAAGAGATGGAGGGAAAACACAGACGCCATTTATTACATTTAAATGTTTTTTAGATGCTCTAATACCTGTGATGTTATGTGGTCTTGTTCAGAGGTTTTCCAGGCATTCTCAAGACTTGGCAATTTTCTCAAATGTATATCTTTTTGTGCTTCTTTAAAATTTCCAGTACGTAAAGATCAGTAAAAATAGTTAAAATAGTTTGGGGATGGTCTGATAATGCTCTAATTTTTGGACGGTGTTTCCACTTTTTTTTCTTCTAATTTTAGGTCAATTTCTTATTTCAATCCGTATTTTTAAAAATTATGCACAAATAAAGCCTTATTTATTTTGCATTTTATTTAGTATTTAATGTTTTTGCTTTGTTTCCTGTTTTGTTGCTGGGATCTTGTTAAAGCTCTAATACTGACACCAAAGACATAATGTGGCAGAATTATTAGTGAAAAGCTTTGTGCTGGTAAAAATAAAATAAAATTTTAAACCAAAAGCTTGAATGAGTATATCAGTGCAATTATATGCAGTCGCCCAGCCCTATATACAATACTGTAGGTACAGCCCACCTTACACTAATGGCGGCCTAGTGGCTAGGGTATTGCACATGGAGTCCACATGTTATGAGTTCAAGCCACACTCCCCAGGAGTGCCACTCTGTGTCCTTGAGCAAAACCCTTAACCCCCACACTGCTCACCGGGCACCGCACAATGTCAGCCCCCTGCTCCCCAAGGGAATGAGTTAAATGCAGAGATTTCATTTCATCGCTCTGTGCTTGTGACTGTGTTATGAGAATAAATGCTGAAAAAAGGGACATTTCTTAATCTGTATCCTGACACTCCCAAATACGCACATTTTCATATGTTTTTTTTTAAATAATCGTGAGCTACAGGTATTTTCTACATTTGTGTAACTGTTGTTTTTGTAGTTTTTTTCCCCAAAAGCTTGTTGTTTCAGGTTAACCAGAATCCTCCATGTGAGTGTCCATCACATGACGACTGTAAGGCTGAAGGCTGTCTGGATTCAACACATCTGGACAGTGATCCTGTCCTACCCATGATGAAGTTCTAAGAGTTGACCTATTAAAGGTCAAGGGATCGGAGCTAGGAACAGGAAGTAGAAGCAGGTTTACTTTGTTTGCTTTGCTGTATTTGGAAGCAGCCCATGTTGACATGGTTTATCTTGAAACAAGGTATGGTCTTGCTATAGAGTTACTGCAGAAAATATAAAGTAGGAAAAATCAAGAGATTTTTCTTTTCTGAAGATTTAACTTGGAAATTTGTATTTACCAGAGCTGAATAGAAAAAAAAAACCTACCAGGGTAGAACAACTACTCAGATTTCTGGAAAAGGCTCCCAAAAGTACATATCAAACAAACCAAATTGTAAAGAAAATAAATTAATTTCCATAGCCACCTTCAATCATTGCTAAAGACTTCAACTGTCAACTTAATGCAGAATGAAAAGAAGAGACTTTTATTTTTGCTGTCATTCATACATGATTTTTTATATTTCCCAGATCATAGCATCAGTCGATAATAGTTTATGCTTGACTAAAAGCTTTTTACATGAATACTACAATTATAGTAATAAAGATGCTATATTTCTCAGAAGCCACTTTATTCAGCAGAGTAAAAATGGTCTTATTCCTGCACCTGACAGAATTAACCATGTCTGCACTGAATTTGTTTTTTTTTTCTTTAGTAAAATAACCTTGCCTCACTGCACAGAAACACCACTAGCACATACATATTTATCAAAGCACATCAGTAGGGGTCATCAAATGAGCAACGCGGTTCTCGTACAGCTTCCCTGCCTGTTTAAACAAAGTATGTCCTTGAGTCTAAGGGGAGGCGAGCACCTGCACTTGTAGAATATTTACTAGTCCCTTATTCGATAGTTTGAACTGTTATCAAAGGAATCCCTAATATGGTAAAATGAGCTCAAGTTACAAGCTCTCTGCACTGAGATGACAAGAACAGCATTACTTTCTAGGTAACCCTGAATTGTTCATCAGAGCGATTAAAATGTAATGTTTTTTTTTTACTTATTTATGTTCTCTGACAAAACTGATGTCGACTTTCATGGAGGCTTATTTTTTTTTCTTTGGCCTCTTTAGAATTCACAACGTTCCCACAAATAACACCCCCCCACTCTCTGTCTCCCTCCCACATCATGCTTTGACAAGTCTTTAGCTATGACAAACACTTAAAGGTACTTTTTAACCCAGGATACAGAAAAAACAGCTTGACTCTAATAAATGTTCCTTAATCATAATTTATATATAAAAAAAAAAAAAAAACTCAGCTTGAAGCTATTGTAGCTGCCAAACAAGTGGTGAGTCATCATCGTTTAATGGTCAGCTCAACGAGCGGGAGTTTAACACAAATGGAATGCCATCTCTTGATTATTGCTGGTGTCGCGCAGGCTTAATTTAGTGGTGACCTGCGCGTCAAAACATGTCTTCCACTGAAGGCCGCCTTGAGGGGGGGGCAGAGAGAAGTTAAGCAGAGATTGAGATGATTCGGTGGGCTGCTGCAGGAAAAAGAAGTGTCTGAGTACTGTATGACATATTTACTAGTTAATTAGGATGGATGCATGAAGACGCCAGTCTTTGAAAGATGTGGGTGTAATTCAACTCTCTAGAATAAAGTGCTGGAAAGTTTTAGCAAATACCGCAATTCGGCCCTTTCTGGTCTTTTGATCCTGTCTTGATTTGTCTGAGAAAGAGAGAAGGAAGCTTGTTGCTGTCTGCAAAAGACTACAACCTGTGATTTAGAATGTGACTGGAAATGGCAGCACAGCTTTTATATCCATGTTTGAAAAGCAGAGCCGCTGACCTTTTCGACTAAGAGCTGAAACATGTTGTGTACTACATCTGGGCTTTGAGCTTGGCAGTCACTGTGGTTTTCAGCGATTATGGAAATATTTGTGAATGCCTCTACCTGGGGGAAATTACCCAGGGGCATATTTGCCAGGCATGCCTTTGAGTCCTTTACGACGATCAGGCTCCCATTTTTGTAAAAACTTTCAGTTTGCATGGCTTCAAAGGTTGCGTCATATACTGCTATTTTTATCATTCGAAAACATTGACTATTCATTAATTATTCAAAATAAAGTGCTGCATTTGACTCACTGTTGCATTATGATAATGTTTTGTCTAGAAAGCAAAGAGATTTGTCTCCATGAAAAAAATGTCAAAATTCTTTTTTTTTTTAAATTTAATTAGAAAAGTTAATTTAACTGTTTAGGTTAGTTACACACTGAGTTTGCAGTATTTAATTTTGACAGCTTAGAATATTACGATTAGATAAAAACCAAGAATAAAAAGGGTTATATTATAAAAAATCATGAAAATTACTGCTGATCTGACTGCTGTCAGACAACCGGTCATTCACATCCTGCAGGAAGGACTAGGAACTAAACATTTTTGCCGAAGAAGCTGGCTGTACCTGCAGTGTGGTATTCAACAAAATCTCACACAAATGAGAAAAACAGGAATAAGTCGGCGGACCACTGTTACGTCCCCTGGCCGAGTCTAGGGTGTGTAAGGGACCAACATAAATGTAGACAGTGAATGAAGGAGTCAAAAGGGCATTTTAAAAGTTTTATTTCGACATTTCTTTTGAATAAATTATGGTAAAAGCTTCATGGAGAGCCCAGCCCAAAAAACCAAACAAAAAAACCCTAAAGAAAAAACAAAAGTGGACTTACCTAACTCAATATGAAACCAAAATATACAAACCTACAAAATAACCTACCTAACCAACACATAAAAAGGAGAAACCTGGGGTTAAACAAAAGGGCAGCTCTCCCCTACAAAAAACATCCAAGCAGGTTTACTTAACAGCCCATTAGATTCAACAAGGAACACGGAGGTGTATGGCAGACAAATGGCTCAGAGGCCCTGAAGTACTGCTTCACAAGCCTTAAATAGTCTTCAGGTGATCTTGATTGGACAGACTCAGGAAGCAGCAGCCAGTCTTAAAGGCGGAGCCTAAAACAGAGCAAAGTGTTAATTGGATGCAAGAACAAAGACATCCAACTTGGCGATGTAACAACCACAAACTGAGAAAAACAGCAAAAATCATCACATTCTGACCGAAGAGTGATTTTCGCCTTCTTGCACAGTGTGCAAATTGAAGATTTAAAGAAACCACTCGGCACTCTAAATAACATTTTCAGAGGTTTAAAAAAATCATCATTTTTTTGTAAAATATCTATGGTTTCAGAGATTTTGAAATTTAGTGGAAGGAAAAGAGTGAAATAAGAAAGAAAAAAGACTCATAGCCCTTTGGAATAATTAGAAGTGATGCCCACAAAAGAGTTTTTAGGGGATGAATGCAGTATGTGCGCTAAAACTCTCCCAGGGAATTTAATATAATTTTTTGCTTTCATTGGTTGCCAAGCTTTCTGGAGATGCAAATTTACTGTTTTTCAGTAGACACATCAACAGACCAACAACAGTACTAATACTAATTTAATTGACATTGCAAACATGTAGGCTACATGATTGCAGGGAAATCATGTACATGTGGTGGGTGTTCGGGGGATGTGAACAGAACAGGGTTGGTTCACTATCGCTTATCAATTGTTGGCCACACATTTGTTCACCTTTCTTGTCCCAAAAATTCACCACTACTGGAATGAGTAGTTGCCCTCTAAACCAGAGGGTGGCGGCAGTGATGCTCTCAAATTAAATGTTTATTAACCATAAACAAAGAACCAAAATATGGGCATTAGCTATTCACATTAATATGCTAACATTGAAAAAACCAAACATTGAACAAACCATTTCCATGTGTTTTTTTTATGAAAGAGAAGATAAAGTTATGGGTCTAAATTAGAGCAAAAATAACTACTCAACCCAATTAATCTTGATATTTTCTTTAATCCAACTGTTTTTAATATTCTTTTTTTTTTGTTTCTGCATTTTTTATTTTATTTTATTTATTTTTTTATTTTTCCTACTTGCTTTGATTCTGTTTTATCTTCCTGAATTTTAATCATGTAAAGCACTTTGCATTGTCTTTGTACTGAATTGTGCTATACAAATAAATTTGCCTTGCCTTGCCTATCATGCTGAACCATATATTGTTCTTTTATTCAGGCAGCATTGATGTATGGAAATTTACTTTTGTAAGAAGGAGCTTCATCAAAATATGGTCTTCAGGGATTTATTTGGAAACTTGGATGTTGTACTTGTCATATCCCTGTTGGTACCATGAGATCAGAGTCGATTGACAGTATTTTGGGCCTTTCAGTGTCTGGCCACCTCTAAGTGCACATTGACACATGACTATAAACATGTTCTGGTTCTGTCTTGGGTCTTCAGACAGCATGAACCATTGCTAATACTAGTTACACACGATGAGTAAATAAAACACGCCCAATTACAACAAATGTATTAAATCCTTGGTCCATCACTGATTTTTGATCAGCAATGTTTATTACAGCCAAGCGTAACCTCAAAGTATAATGGCATTACACTTTTCATTGCCATGTTAATTTGCTTTGATGGATGGAAACATGTTTCATTTTTTTTTTTAAGTTTTCTCAAAATTCGCATCAAATGTGGTTGGAAACAAACACTAAGCAGAACAACAGACTCATCTCTTCCCCTAGATGTGCTGTGATCATGCAGTATTCAATAGAAAAGGAGCCCAGATCAGGTACCGCATGCAAGCACTGCACCTATTTCACACAATATTGCATACATATTACAGAATATAACTCTCTGTAATGAATATTAGTTTCACTTTTTAGACAGAAAAATATAATAATTAACCAAAATGTTAGTACATTTTTTTTATTTTATGTGTTTACTTTAAAGGAAACTAGGTCCTTTTTAGACTTCCATGTGTTTTTTTTTACCACTGGGCTGCAAAGACAGATCTGTGAGTGCACTATCTTCGGAACGTGGGAGGATCTTATCTAACCTTTCCTGCCTCATGAAAAATTCAGTATCCTGGCCACCAATCTCCGCTGTCTCAGGATGTTATGTCCGATACAGAGACGGGACTGCTGGGAAGAGAAGAGGAAATTATTTTGGACTCCGGCACTGTATAATCAGTGATATCAAGGCAAAAGACCTCATTCAGTCTTTTATCTCATAGCACCCTTTGCAGCGTGCATCAATGGAAGTGAGATTTCATCGAACTTGCATTTTGTGTTCATGTGTGAGCCTTAGGTTTGTGATGGAGCTCTGTGATAGGGGTGGCAGGTTATATAACGTGGGGGAGGTGGCAGAGGGCCGCAGACGAGTTAAGCTGCAGACCGTGGCTTGACAGCTCTCTGAAAGACAAGGGAAGGTCTAACATGGGTGAGTGACAGATATGTCGAGATAAAGCTTTCTGTTGGTCTCAGTAAGTATTGCCCACCACCAATGCTAGCTCCCACCACATATTTACCCCTGAGGGGACTATCAGAGAGGAAAGAGAAGATCTTAAATATGATGTGACTTCTCAACAACTGACACTAAAAATCTAGCTAGGAAAGATGCATATAGGTTTTGTTTTTTTTCTCCCAATGCATCTTTTTCCACCCTCTCTTTAGACGCATCTCATATCAATATTAAAGAGTCAAATAATGGAACTGCAATTCATATCATGTTTTCCTGTTTGCAGAAACTGACAGAATAGACAAAAGGCCAGTTTAAACTTTTTATTTCAGCCATTTTGTCATGATTGCCAATTTTATTGTTTTTTTATGATCACCTTTGTAAATGTTCTTTATTTTTTCAGAGAAGAACAATGTGTATTAATATCAGGTAGTTGAAGCGATCTAAATCAAAATCCTCTATAGAAAAAAGCAGCAAATTTGGTTTACTGTAAAAGAAGAGGCCGGGGTAATGCAACAGAAAGTTAGCCACATTCAGAATACAATAAAAAATCTGTTTATTGTCCGACAATGGAGAAATTGTGGTGTTACACCAGCATTACAGCAATCGTCACACATATGTGGACCTTAAAAGTGTATAAGAAAATAACAAAAATAAGTGGCAGAGTTGAAAAAGTAAACAAAGTGAAATACTCTACTGTACAGTGTTTTTTTTTTACAAATATAATCAATTTACAGCTTTACTG
>NW_015150619.1:561011-563607 GCF_000732505.1 Cyprinodon variegatus
GAAATTAAGTAGAATACTTTAATTTTATGTGTGAGGCCTTCTGCTTTAGTAAAAAGATCTTGTGTGGAAAGGGCAGGACATTGCTGGCTCAAAATGGCTTAAGTTGTTTACTTTAGCTATATTCTGTCTTTGTGCAAAATATTGATTGTCAATTTTTGGGTCTGCCAAACATAAGGTTTTATACATAAACAAAACACATGCCATCAGTATGTAAGACCACCTTCTTCTGCATGTTTGCTGTCCATCACACGGCTAATGAGAAACTCAAATGGGACTATTGATAGCTTGATTCAGTGATGGTATTCTACTTGTTGTTCATTATGAAAATGTGAGATTTTTCTGATTGAATGACTTATAGATGGCATTAGAATAATTTTCCTACCTGAGCTGCTTATTCATGCAGTTCTTCCATGGACCTCTTCTTTGATCAGTACTCCCCTAAGTAGTTTTGCATTCGAGCTGTTATTGAAACATTTTCAGATGATTGATCTAACTTCGTTCTGCTAGACGTTCAAAATTTGGCAAGGAATCAACTCAATTGTTGCATTGCAGATTTTTGAAAGCTGAAATCTGAGTCCACCCCTCTGTTTAAGGCTGGTTTTTCTTTCTTACATAGATGGCTTCCTTCATGCCCCTCACAAACCACATATTTTCTTTGTCCAAAATGTGAATTTTCTGATGCTCAAAAGAATGTCCTTTGTCCAAACGTGTAGATGTACTGCAGAGTCTTATCCCGAAAAGGTCGCTGTACAGTGTTGGGCCATGCGCCTGTTGAGAGGTTATTTGATTTTTCCAATATAAAGATCAGAGCATTCATCACTGCATTGAACTGCATATACCACTCTCATATTTGGTCTGGGGGTTTTGTCCTTAGGATGCACTAGTCTCTTAGGGTCTTCTTAGGTCTGAATTGTACTGGGATTTTGTGTTTGGAGAGAATCCTCTTGAGTTTTTCAGAGACTCCGGCAACATATGGGATGGCAATGTTTTCGTTTTTAATCTTCTCACCGGTATGTTCTGCTGTGTGTCTTTTGGATATCCTTTTTGATTTGCCAAACACAGAGTTTGGGTATCTACAGCTTTGGAGAGCATCTTTGATGTGTATCTGTTGTTTGTACTTCCCTTCTGTTTTTGTTGGGACATGCTCAGCGCGGTGTTGTAAAGTTCTGATGACTGAAAGTTGAAAGTTAAGAAGATATTGGTCTGAGTGAGTGCATCTCTTATATACTTCAATATTAAGGTTTCCATCTCCTTCCATGTTCACCAGTCAAGAATGGCAGCTTGTTGTCATTGGCATCCTTTCTAGTGAATTTGATGTTGTGGTCAACCGAGTTAATGGGTTTTGTGAAAGCTTCTACTTCTTTTAGCTGGATTTTGATGAATGTGTCATCCACATATCTAAACCAATGGGTTGGTGGTGTTCCTCTGAACGTGTTCAAAGCCTCATTTTCATTTCCTCCATTTAAAGATTGGCTACAATTGGTGACATAAGAGATCCCATTGTAAAACCATGTTTCTGGCTGTAGAAATGATCCCTCAACTTGAAGTACCGGTAGGTTGTGGAAAGACAAAGGTCCAGCAGGGTGCAGATCTGGTCCGGAGTGAAATTAGTCCTGTTGTTCAGGTCACTGTCTTGTCAAAGACAGTTCCTGATTGTTTCTGTTGCCTCTGATATAACTAGGCCACCACTCCCCTGTAACTCTGCATTTAACCAATTCCATTTGGGAGCAGTGGGCTGCCATTGTCCGGCGCCTAGGGAGCAATGTGAGGTTAAGTGTCCTTTGCTCAGGGACCCAGGGAGTGGCAGTCTTTCTCCTGTAAGAGAACATCTTTCATCATAAACATTAAAGTTACAAACAACCAAAAACTGAATAAATCTACAACAAAGCAAATGATTTTTGACAGCACTGTAGATTTATTTAGTTAGTCTGGGGGCACATTCAGGATAACCATATTATATTTAATGCATTATTTGGCTAGGATTTTTATGCAAATTACTTTTTAATTGTTAGGTTGACACAAGTTGTCTTTACCAATAAACTCTGCTGAATTACACAAACACTATATTGCTACCATGCAGAACAGATTAATTTCGATGAGGAAACCTCCTGTGGGGCTGTGACAGCCATTTACTCACATTCAAGCGGCAACGTGACTGTAGGAGACAAGTTATTAGACATGTGCTGTAGGAAGCAGATCTTTTCCAAAGGACAGTTGATATTTGACATCCCAGCAACCCTCCACAGGCCTGTGGGCAGCCTGAAGCACAAGACCACTGTGGAAAAACAGAGAGGAAGACTGTACAATTTACCAAAAACAGTAAACTAACCCCATGGGCTCTGTTGATGGTGTACTGGCTTAACCTGGCAACTCCCATGGGCCATCCTTATGTATAATAGCCAGCCCCAGGTCATGTTATAATTCATTTGCAAGATTATTTGCTCCATTTATTTGTTTGCACTGTTGGTGTCTCCCATGTTGCTATTATTGTTCTCAAATAAAAATAGATATATTTTCATTTCAAAGTCATGAACTTTTGTGAATGGATAATATATATATATATATATATATATATATATATATATATATATATATA
>NW_015150619.1:563637-592188 GCF_000732505.1 Cyprinodon variegatus
TATATATATATATATATATATATATATATATATATATATATTTATTAGCTGTAACATTTATGTTTAAAGAAAAAAATAGTAACGGGGAAGAATAATGTTGAGTTTTTAAGATAACCAAACAGGAAGTACTTTTAATTTAAACTACTTGTTGTTAAACTCAAACAAACTGTAATGATTCCTGTTTGTTTTTGTCTGTGAAGCTGGTTTGCACATTGCTTTGCTGCATTGTCAATCAGGTCTGAGCAGTTAGACCCGTGGTAGTACCAATTACAAGGAATTGCTGCACCTCAGAATAACACCATTTATTTCTGGCTCTCCTGGTGGGTAACTGCCAGATTCTTGAAAACTGTTTATTTGAGTAGACAATCCAGCGATTATTGTTTTGACCTCCTGACCTCCTTCCATAAACAGTCAGACTTCAAGAGATTTTGGAGCCTTTTTACAATTATTTCCCCACAGAATTTAACAAAAGTACCAACTTAAAAAAACAAAAAAAGAGTAACTATATGAAATGGGTAAAAACTATTTAATAATACAGATATAATGCGGGGTACAGAATGGAATTAGGAAGACACAAAATGTAGCATATATGATTTTAGCATATTTAAACAAACTATGCTTCAAAAATTAATAAGGATTTATAAACCCACTAATTTAATTACTTTTGCGTTGATGATTACTTACACATGTTTGCTTTCCTTATGTGATGACCAGTTACAACGATAGTTTGGCAGCTTCCAAGGCAGAAGAACTGGGGGTTTGTTTGGCAACAGAAAGGAGTCAACGAATCAGTGTCCTCTTATTTTATATCGCCATGTTCAATTTGAAGCAGGGTAACAGCAGTTGCTACCACATGTAGCAACTGTATGAGCAGTTTGAGTTGAAGCCTGAGGCATGAGGCATCCCACGCACCTCTGACAGCCGTCAGCTGTAAGTTTGCTCAGTTTTGCATGAGTGTGAACAACAGCATCAATAGCACAGTCTTGTGGTAATGTCTAAGCCCATTACAGAAGAAGCCCCACTGCTTATGTTTCCACTCAAATCTCCGCCGGGCAGATGGACAACCTCTGTGAGTGAGCATCGACTGCAGTCCACATGCTGAGCCAGACAACAGGGAGAAGATACTGTATGCCAAAGCACCTGGTTAAAGCTTTACAAGAGTGGCGAGCATTTTGGTTAACGATGAGACCCTTTTTCCAGCTGACTGTCCCCCTGGGTAATAAGCAAAGCGTATTCCATTCACCCCTCATGTTTCACTGAGTCAAAGTCATTGCTCTCCTGAGCCAAATCAGAGGTGAAAGGGAAGTTTAACAACAAAGACGTGTTGCATATTTGAAAAATTATTGACGATGTCTGCTATAGTACTCTTTAATGTAAAAGTAAAAAAGACAGACTGAGACTGTAATGAATTTCATTCTTTTAATCCCTTCACTTAAAAAAAAAACAAAATATTTTTTAATAGATCTATCAACGTCTACATGCAGAATGAATTTGCCCCTAAAATAGTAGGCTTTCTGCTTTCTTACTACAATCATAAAGGATATTTATGATCTCTGGCACATTCTCTGTCAGCCCATATAATCAGGAAATCCCACTGCAGTTTTTAAAGGTCAAAGTGAAAACAAAACAAAAAATAAAGCAGCAGCTAAAACAAAATACTGGAACTATTCGACTTAGTAATAAATGCTTCCCACCCTCCCACCAGAGAACTATGATTCAGCTTGGCAATGAAAGCTGCAGTGAAAATGGTGAGGATATAGAACAACCTCAGAAAACGACTACTCTTTCTGGAAAAGTTTCCCTATAGAGGAAACTCAGCTTAAATGTTCCAGGGGACAAAGGTGTAGGGAGCATATGGAAATGTGACTAAAGCTCACTCAGGTAGTTTAGAGTCATTTTAAATTAACTTTTAAAATTCCTACCTGTGTAATCTGAATATACCCGTTTAGATGTTCTGGACACACACTGAAAAAAGGGACTTTTGGTGCAGTAAACTCTACTAGAGTACTCGTCATAATTTTTATTCTGTATTTTTAAGCTTCAGTAAAAACTAGAGTTTCTCAAGTAAAATTAAACCTTTTTTTAATGTAATACATGAATTTTGGGGAAAGAGTGAGTTTTACTTAGATTTTCTTATACTGTTTAAATGTTTATTAGCAGTATGTACATAAACCTAAAAATACTACATAAACTTTACTCAAAATGTAGGATTTTGAAACGCACGAACGGAGCATGCGCACTGTAGCTCACAGCGGACTGATTCTGCTCCAACATTAAAGGATCACACACAGAGCAAGAGGTAGTCCCGACGACAGTCATTTTTGCAGGATACAACAGTACTGTAAAAGCCTGCTCGCTGGTCATGAGACTGATATATGCCCTGAACTGGCCATACCCTCCCACTTTTTGCTACACCTTTGAAGTCTTCCAAAAACTTTTCCTGGAGTTAGATGGATTTAAACTGTCCCCAAAAGTAAACACCCTGAAGTTGAAGTTGCTTTTCTAAATGCATTCATGACTTTGTCATCTTAGGGTAGGAAAATATGATATCAAATGCCAAGAATTAGCAGTGGGTTCCAGTTAATATTGGTGGAAGGTTGCCTGTCATCAGTGTTTTTTATTTTTTGTCAATAAGGTGTATGTTATTTGGCAAAAAATAACAAATACCTTTAGTAGACATTTTATTCTTCATTGACAATGATTAGACAGTTTAAGCTGTTCATTTTTAATTGTGTTTTTGTTGCATTAATGTTGTGATTGCATTCTTAAAAGTCCACTAGTCTGGACAACTGGTTTAAATGTTAAAATTACACTGTTTCAGTGTTTGGGTTTGTAAGATTTTTATAGCACATTTCAGTAGTGACTGTATTACCAGATCTGTGTTGGGTGTGGTGTATATTAGATACTGTGTATTTGTTGTTTACAAGTCATACCAACCTTTTCTTTTTTGGGGTACAAATCCTAATGCAGAACAACATAATGCACTTTTACTATTTATGCTTTATTTGTACATGCTTTTTTTTCATTTAAAAACAGGCATACATAATCTTTACACCACTGCTCAAAGTTTAAATGGCTGTTGAAACTATCAGTTTCAGAGGGTTGTACATTTTTTAATTGCATATTTGAAAAGTACAATTCCAGCAAGAGGGGTGCTCAGTGGACAGTGGGTAGCACTGCCGCTTTGCAGCAAGAAGGTTCCTGGTTCGATTCCTAGTCTGGGGTCTTTCTGCATGGAGTTTGCATGTTCTCCCTGTGCATGCATGGGTTATCTTTGAGTACTCTGGCTTCCTCCCACAGTCCAAAAACATGACTGTTAGGTTAATTGGCATTTCTAAATTCTCCTTTGGTGTGTGTGTGAATGGTTGCTTGTCCTGTGTGTCTCTGTGTTGCCCTGTGATAGACTGGCAACCTGTCCAGGGTGTACTCCTGCTTTTGCCCATAGACAGCTGGAGATAGGCACCAGCACCCGTCGCGACCCCAACTGGGGTAAAAGAAAATGGATGGATGGATTCCAGTTAGACTGTCAAATTTCTAGCTGGCCTATGAAAGATTGGGGAATTTAAAACAATATGGTATTTACTTCTTTGTTAAACTGTTTAAAATCAAAAATAAACTGTTTAATGTATATTAAATGTATAGACTATTGGTTCAGTTTATTTGGTAACATTTATCAAAAGAGCTGCAATACTACAGGGAGATAAGATTTACTTAAAATTCTGAGTAAACCAAGTACACTTTACTTAATTTGTTTAAATAAATCTAACTTACAACTTAGATGTAATAAAGTAAATGTCAATTAATGTCTTCACAACTGTTTTGTCTTATGGAAAGTAAAATTCACTTTATACTGGCAAGTGAGTGTTATTTGATATTAGAGCATTAAATTTTACTTAAATCATTTGCACGCAAATGCTTACAATATATTCTTAAGTAAATCTTATAAGTGGTTTTGTTTTTTTAAGTGCAGGTAATACAGAAAGATACCAGAAAACAGTCCCTGTTCCTAAAAATTTTTTTTTTTCTGAATTGTAAACTCACCTTTAGATACTGACCTAATGTGAATGTACTGAGTGGATGGATCTGCATCAATTGTCATAGTCTATTTTTGTGACCTACTGTGAATAACATTTATGTTTGACCTTGTACAAATATTGGTTTATTTAATATATTGTTTCAAAATAAAAGATTTGCAGTTGTTCAACCAGCTATGCAAAAGAAAATAACAAAGCCATTAGCTTTTTGTAGAGCATTTTATTAATGCCAGTTGAGGTAGTGGCAAATGTCCTTAGTGTGACAATGAGACAGATGAATTATCTAAAGAAAATCAAGGTAATGACTTTCATTTACTCAATAAGCAGATATTAATTATCTGTCCAACAGATTAGGGGCCCAAATTATTGAGAGCCTTGAGATAAATGGCTTTCTGATCGAGACATAATGAAATCCTTTTTAGGTCCTCCAACCAACCACTCATCAATTTACATATTAATTTCGGATCATCTTACTTTACGACTTAGAGTTTATATTCCATTCTCAACACCCTTTTGGAACCACTGTGTCTTGTTTTGCCTTCAGGGATTTTGATGGTATCACAAACACTTCTTCTTCACTGACACATTCCCTGCTACCGTCCTCAGAGGGGAAAGTAATGAAATGATGAATTTGTGAAATAACCGCAGGGTGACTATGATGAATTTTGTGGTATCTCTCAGACTAATAGCTCTGTCAACAAGAGGAACTCTACAGATGAGCTCAAATGGGCAAAGCCATTGTGGTATTTGTGGTTTAATGCACAGATTTAATGCATGAGAAGTGGGGGAAGGGCAAAATACTGGCAGTAAATATTTCTCACATGATGAAGGTTTGTTTGGAACTGATTACTTAGCTTTTTCATCAAAAAATGCAAATTCGATCAACCATCTGTCTGAATTAATTGCTTTACTTGACTAAAGGAAATGTGCATTAACTCAAACACGAAAACAGTGTTGGGCAATGTGTGTGAACAGGAGGGCTCCATGCATTTATGTAAATACTAAATGTTTAAAACTATTGAGTGAAGGACTTGAGTAAAAATATAGTATGTGGGAGTGAATTACCTCACAAACATAGAGGAAATTGCTTTTTGAAACAGAATCCTTGAGTTCAAATAATGTGTGAGCTGACTACTGATACAGCATATTCTAACTTGCACCTTGAGAAATTATTTTAATAATTTTTTTCTTTTAAAAATTTTTCACGTCAGAATGACAAACCAAGTGTATTTTGTTGATTTGTCATGGCGCAGGACAACACAAAGTAGAGGGACAATTATTCATGGTGTCATCACCCTGAAATTGAGCTTGTGCATGTTAAGATGTGTGCTGGTGTTAGGCTGCAATTACAATTTGCCAGACATTCCAGAGTGTGTAAGTAGCTTGGCTTTTTTGTGTAGGTTCTTTAAGTCATTTTTTGAAGGGACTAACATTACCCCTCCTTCATATCACATCTCCTTTCTGTATTCCACCAAACAGGGTGATCACAATAATCACAGAGTTGCCCAGATGTAAGCGAGTATAGCTGCTTATGTAAATTTTTACATATTGTCTGACACAGGGAAACAAAAAAAAAAAAAAAATTAACCCTGACAAACTGCTAATGTTGATATGCATTATGCCCATATCAATGTAACCACATGAACAAGTAAACATTCAAATTAAATTCTCATATGTACCCTGTGAAAAGTGAGTGAAAAGGTTGTTAAAAGATGGTTTCAGAGGAATTATATATGTAAATTGTGTGCAAAAGTGTGCAATGAATGTTCTTTTGACCCCATTACCCTGAAACCCAGGGATAAAATTAGCTAAAGTTATATAATTAGTAAATAGAGTCAAGTGTTTAATACATAATCCTAGCATATTTCCAGCTGTCCTAAAGCCTCATAGATTTGTTGGATACTATCACACAACTGTTCTATCAAAGGAAGATCAATGAGCAGATTGCCATATTAAAAGAAAGCAATAACAAGTACCAGTGTAAAGTTGGCCCTGAGCTTTTTACCTGAGACAGCAAACAATTTCACGAAGGTGCTGTGGCCAAATAAAAATTTGGCCCCGTCTATATTGAGGTAAGCTTAGATATATCACATAGGTATTTTGTTATTTACTCTTTGTGCTTCCAGATGTTATATTTTGGGATGTCAAAAACATTAATGACTTGTTACATTTTTGGAAAGATTTTATAACAGTGCCTTAGTCTTTTTTAGTGATACTGTGTGTACTCGCGTATATGCCATTTTTTTTCTAACAATGCCATTTTTGTCTCTGTGTGAACAGGACTCAAAAATGTATATGAGACATATTCTGGTCTGCACAAGGAAGCTGGAATATGTATGATGTATGCCTGGCAAGCAGAGGTAATTTGTCATTTATACTGTCCATTCAAACTGACCTGGCATTTTGGCAAACTATAAATGATCATTTTTTTTAAACCAGGTCCCAGGGTGGAAAACAGTCATAGCGTCAGTTTTTATGTTTCACTGTATACCAGGGAGCTTCATCATCTTTTTTTTTTTTTTTTTACTTTTACATTGTAGGTCTTCTCCCCTATATGACCTGCATGTGCCTCTTCACTGTTATTCTGCTGTGTTTAATCTCACATTATCTGTCTGCACATGACCAGAATTTTTGTCAGTGGTTTTAGCGTGATTCTGTGGCAGTGTCACAGCCTGACCAAAGGGCCTGACATATGTGCTACAGTGTCTTAATTGGTATTTGTTAAAAGATAGTTAGAGACTTTACATTATATGATTGACTGAATGTTTTCACTGTAACATAAAACATTTTTTTTTGGTCCAGACAATGATAATAACAAAATGCAATGTCTGTGTGCTGAGTAGAGAGCATCTGTAGTGTTACTGTGTCTAATGATTGATGCTTTACCTGATGGTTAACAAAACTGAACACATCTGTTTTTGGTGAAGTCACTGCAAGACATGGTAAAAATGGCAGACCTTTTAAATGCACAGATGTTTAAATTTCAATTTTCTTATTGCAAGCAACACTAATGGTTGACGTAGTTGAGCTTGATTGTATGTTTCCATGTTTACTGGAACTGTTTTATAGTTTTTTGCTATTATTTGTTGATTTGTCTTTAGTTTCTTTTGTCTGGTCATACCAAATTCATGAGTAATGCTGCTGGTTGCCAGTCACTGACCCACAACCTGTAGTTATTGATATGTCTTCAGTTACACAGTTTATTATTTCATTGGTTTCCTTTGCTTTCTGACAGATCTGCAATAATTAAAAACATATATTATCAGACTACCTTTGTCATTAAAAGCAATGGTTATGTAATCAAATACCAAAGGCTGTGTAACATATGTGACTGAAACAGATTTATAACACATGGAATGCATATAAGCACTGTTTTTGGTAATAATACATCACCTTTTGATGAAAGCACTTCAGTAATTTTGGTCATTATCAAGAAACTTAGAAAATGGCTAGATATCAGCACCTTAAATTAAACTCTTATGGACTCTGTATTTATTCAACATAATTTTATTTATTTTAATTCTGTTTATTTATTTCTGGTTTGTGACATAAAAATGTACAGAGTTGAGTCATATATGGTGATTTCATTATTTATTTTCCTGGACTACATGTATGTCATGTTTTTATTTACATCAGTTTTTTTTATCCCTGCTTTGTCCCATTTGAATGCATGCATTTTAAATTTCTTCAGTTTTTGTCTTAGTTTATACGTTTTTAATTTTTTATATTCATCCTGTCATCTCTACGAATAATACATTTGGTCCCTTTTCCTCTCACACCTTCTTCTTGACATTCTCTTCTTGATACAAAAATAGAAAAGCAGTATGTTTAGAAAACTGCAATCTAGAGAAGTATGGAGTCAGAAAGGGGTCAAAATGTTTGTAAACTTATAAATCTTAGTTGAAACTGAAAAAATAAAACTCCGGATGGAGCTTGCAGTCCATACATTATAGCAAACTGGTTGCTTGGACTTGAGAGCATCTCATTTGAAACCTAGGATAAAACAGAATATAATAAATAGAAGCTGCACATCATCCAAAGTGCCAAAGAAGGAACTGAGTAAACTATATAAACATTTGCCTAAAATACAGAAAACAGAAAATAATTGAGTGAAATTGAACCGTTTTCCATTATTTATTCACAGTCATTTTTTCCTGTCTGTGTTTGTGTTTGCTAGAAATGTACTGTATTTGAAATGACCAGCTGCTTAGGTTATGTGTTCCTGGCGGGAGCTCAGGTTGTTGTCAACCTGCCCAGCTCCTCCACAAGGTATCCATTTAACCACATACCCATCAGATGCTCGGATAATGATACTAATTGATTACAACATCAGTCAGATTCTATGGATTATAACAAGAAGATCACAAAACTTGGCAAAGTTGCTTTTTGGACCAACTGTGAACTATAATCATTAATGCAACCATAATGAATAGATGTGTTCTTTACTTTACAAAAATAATTGCACAAGAATACTATCGAGAGATGAGTAAATTGTTTATCTCCTTTTACTCTGACCAAATTCCATAGCATGCACATTGACCTGAACTGATGTTTTGTTTTTCAATTCACACTAATTGGCTCTGTCACAAACAGCATAAGAGGTTACTGCTTGTATTCAATTCACCCTCCATTACCAATGTGCTTAAAATGCTAACAACCAAAACATATGAAGTTGTGTTTAAAGCTACAGTGTGTAATAATTACAGGGATATACAGTCAGAAATGTAATATATTATACATAACTATGTTATTTATCATCATCTACGACCTCAGCCTCTTAACATTAATATTTGCGTTGCCTTAGAATTCGTTAATTATAATTACATAGGAGCGGGTCTCGCAGCCATGGAGGCAGACATCTTTGCGCTACGGCAAACTAGCGATTGCGAGATCGCCCATGTAGAAAAAATAACGGGTATAATTATTATCTTGAAATCTATACCCTACACAGACTAATGGAATACTATCTGTAAAATTATCTATGTAAACAAACCTCATCACTTGAGAAGGTAGGTGATGCGGACGTCGTGGAAGACATTTTGTCCCGTAACGCTCGCCGTACTGTTGGGGGGGAGACTGCGGTCTGCAGTCTGGACGTTAGATGTCGCTGAAAATTACAAACTGTAGCTTTAATCCAAGAAAATATTCACAATGGAACCTTGCAGCAGAGAAAGCATCCATTGTCTAGATGGCAAGAGAATATTCAGTGCTGATTATATTTACAATGCTTTTAATTACATGTTTCAAAATCATCAAGGCTATTACCATCATGAGAGAAGAAGTGGAGGTGGTGGAGAACAAATACCTCAGTGTTCATCCGGAAAGCTCACTCAAATGGAGACACAAGTGTAAAGCCATCTACAAGAAGGGACAAAGCAGACCTTACTTCTTTAGGAAGCTTAGGTCCTTCAGTGTTTGCAGCAAGATGGTCATATCTTCTATCAGTCTGTTGTGAAGGCTGCGATCCCTGTCTGCCATCCTGTACTGTGGTAACAGCATTAGAGCAATTAGTTAGAAAAAAGCTCAACTAGCTGAAAAGGAAGAATGACTTTGTTCGAAGAAAGTCCTCTTAGAACCTCTAGAGATAATTTCACAAAGGAGTCAAAATAGGAAGACCTTTATCAACAATACTCTTCAGACGACTGTAAGACAGCAAGGCAAGGCAAAAATATTTATACAGCGAAATACAATACAGATACAATTAAAAGAGCTTTACATTAATTAAACATAAAAAAAGATCGTAAATAAAAACAAGTAAAGATAAACACAAGATAAAAGCAGGTAATAAAACGTTTGGACCACAAACTTAAACTAATCATACCTCAGTTAACACTTTATCTTTAACAACAGAGGGTCTTCAGCCACAGACTTCACCAGATCTGGTAAGGCTGACTGCTACAGAAGATCCCTTCTGCCTACAGCCATTAACATACAGTATATAAGTTGTTGAAAAAAAAGTTTCTGTAACATCTAATTTCTCTTTAAATACAAAAATGTATTTTTGTATTAAATTCAACACTATCAGAAGTAGTATTGGACAGATAAAGGAATTATATCTAAGGATTTTTCTGTCTTAGGCTCTATTTAGAGGAAGATTCATTCTCATTCAATATATCAAACTGTTTAGAACTTTATCCACACTCTGGTCTTGTTAGACCAAATGCCCCTGCCTGTCCCTTTGACCCCTGGGTCCATCTGTATTTTCCCAGGATCCTGTGGTCATTACCTTAAGATTGATTTACCTCTCCAGTCGAAGAAACTATTAAATCCCTTAGTGACACAGTTTAGGTTTACTTTACATTTTGATTAAAAATAATTGCAATCCCTTTTTGCACATCTGATTATTTGGTTCTGCTCAAATGTTTAAATACTAGGGTTGGCTTTAAGATCAGCCTTTCAAAGTAAAACACAGAGACCATGATAAAAATAGTTAGATTGATACTGCAGATAAGGGCAGCTACTAAACTACACACACATATATATATATATATATATATATATATATATATATATATATATATATATATATATATATATATATATATATATATATATATATATATTACTTATTTTCATAAGTAGATTTTTTGTAACTTTTTAACTTCCGTGCAAATTCTTTATGCTTGAGAGCAGGAAAACCTTGCATCCCAGTCCTCCTTTTATATTAGCTATATCAACATTATTACTTTGATTATTACTCTGGATATAGCCATTTGTCCAGGGTAACTGCCCTGTAGCCATTTCCTGATTAATGAAGATAAACTTACATCTTTTTAACAGTACTAAAATGTTCTCCTGTGTTTTCCATTCTTAAAAGTTGTCAAAAGTATTTGTGCTTTTGGTTTTATTTTTGTTCTTTGTGTTTGTGCTTTTTCCTTCCCTATGTAATAAACTCTAGGGAACGGATTACTTCTTAATTACTAAAAGAGAGCACTTTTAGTTTGTTTTGTTGTTTCTTTGTGTTCTGTGTCTTTTTGTCTATTTCTACCAATGCTGAGTTGTTCAGCTACCCTCTGTTGCCCCCTTGTGCTTGTTTCCTTTCCCCATGGCCTCCTCCTAGTTGGTCTTACCCCTACCTGTTGTAAACTGCTGGTTAGCCTGTCTTGGTTCAGTCTCCCAATATATACACCCCCTCTCTAGTCACTCAGTGCTAGTTTGTTGTTTTGTTGTTCCCTCCTCTCTGGCTTCCCATGTGAGTTTTCCCTGTTGTAATCTTATTTTTGGATCTCAGTATTTTGGATTTTTTTTTGTATTCCTGCCTCAGTGTTCTCATTACCGGTAAATCTACAGGACTCACCCCTGCCTCCTGATCTCTGCATTTTGGTCCTCAAAAGCCTCCACTCAATGTGACAGCACCTTTGGTTTGGTCCCTATCTTGAAGCTTTTCCTCTAACACTTTTGTTGGGTGACATTGGTGTAAGATGCAGAAGTTCATCCTCTAACTGGTGGGTCACCAGAACATCCATTGTAGACATTTCATATTCAATACTTGAGGTAAACAAAACTTAATGAAGCCCTAAATCCATATAATTCCATGAGATTGGTGCTTTGTATGTTATTGTTGGCTGAAAAAGCTTGCATTGCTGCCAAGCATCTTAACAGCAGGTCAAAGGTTTGCATGAAGTGGTGCACAAGTTTTTAGAGCTTATGCATAGTTTAACAAACAGGGCCCAGTCCATGGTCATTTCTAATTTAATCCTCTAAGAAAAAAAAAAGCAAAATGAATGTATTTGTTACATCAGCTTACATGAAACATCAAATTTCCTTAAATACTGTATATGTTTCTGGGTTGCTAAATCCAAAAGAAATTTTTAACTCCACATAACTTTATCCTTTAATTTAAAAAAATAAGTTCTAATTAGCCTACTGTAAATCTGAGGTAACAAGTTCTTCTCAGCAAGCTTTTACTGTGAAAAAACAAACATCTGCTAAATAATAGTACAAAATGGTCTACAAAAAAGAAATTAGTCTGCATAAATCTGTGCATGATCATTAGCCATAGAGTAAGTTGTAAAACAATATTTTTTTCTATCATTGGAAAAAAATCTCATAAAGACAGTAGCTTTGAATGAGAGCAGTAACAGCTATTAAAGCTCCATTGTGTTTTAATAGATGTTATGATTGTACTGTCTTACCATCTCTTATTGTCTTGGTCTCTTGTATCCTACATTTTAAAACACTGCATGGATGCTTTCTTGGCCAAGCCTGCCTTAAAAAAAGTGTATTTTATCTTACTGAAATGTCCTGCATAAATAAAAATAATAATAATAAATAATTGCAATTTTTAAACATTTTGCACAAAACGATGTTTTAAAATTAGGAGACATTACAGAAAAGGAAACAAAAAAACCGAATACTATTCACATTGTATTGGCAACATAACCTCTTTGTCTAGAAAACGAAGTTAAAGCATGCACCAACTTCAACTTAAACAGGTCTCATCTAATGAGACATTTTGTACTTCTTTTCACATGTGTTTGAAATCTTTTAATCCTTAATACACAAACACTGTTTAGCAAAAGTAAGAAACTTTTCAAAATCCAGTTCTCCGGAAAGTAGGAAATATATAGAAGGTTAACCTATTTCCCCTCTTGTATGACTGCTTCCTGTCATGCTACTGCATCTAAATCTTTGAAATTTTGCTCCAAAAAAAGCACCATAAGCTTTCTTCAGTCAGACACTTTGTATCTGTCTCTTATATTTTCCACATGATAGAATTTCTGGTAATCCCTTTGGATTAGAAAGAATTCCTTTAATACCTGCAGATGCAAGTCAACCACACTCAGAAGGTAGTGTGTGTAACCCTGTGTTGCTGCATGGAGGGGAGGGAAACTGAACATTTGGGATAAAGAGACTGTGCAGAAAAGAGAGGGAGGAAGACAGAGAGAAAGAGAAACTGCTTTTAATGTCGGTCTCCATTTTAGACATGCTTTTAATTCCTCTGCAGAAATATCGGCAATATTTAACTGGAAATGTCACAGAATGTCAAGTTGGAAAATGTCACTGGGGAAGGACTGGAGGGTGACCTCAAACCTCCCCTTTAAGATGAAATAAATATGCCTCAGCGGTATTGTAAAGGCAGGCTTTTCTTTTTTTGTTGCACACGATTTCTCCATTTTACAGTGGCTATTTATTTTCATAGCAACAAAGGGGCAAAAAGCCAGTAGACTAGCAGGGGAGAGATAAATGAACTCATCAATCGTGCTGAGTGGGAACACGGGATCGGCTGACGTCTACCCTGTCATTTTCAGCAGCCGCCCGGTAATTGTTGACTTGCAGCACTGAATGTATTGTCGACTATGGCCTCATGCATGTGATTACTGTGGAGTGAATGCCAAAAGGGATGGTCGCCATTTCCTAAATGATCTATTGGTAAACATTTTCTATGTGAAACATACATCAAGGCCATTTGCGATTCACTGTTCACTCCATCTTCACCCAAAAGTCTGTTCAGTTTGAAAAAGATGTGACAGAATCTTATGGTCTTTGACTTTTTCTAGGAGGCTTGACAGTAAAACAATCTAAAAAGCTTTTTTTCCATTTTGAACTCAAGGAGACGAAAAATATTATAGACAATTAGGTTAAAAAAGGAAAGTGTTTTTTTTTTTTATTATTTTAATCAGAAAGGTTTAACTCACACAGTAATATGATTAAGCTTGATGGTTTTGGCCTATGCAATTGTTGGGAACTATGGTCTCTCCAAGACTACTAGAATCGAGTCAATGATCTTTGGTGATTGGGTGGAAGGGAAAACTATTGTGTTTATCTTTTATGAATATTACCATAAATAGTTGAATCATGTTTTACATGTTCTTTCCTGATTTTGTTGAACTACTTTTACGTAACATGAATTATACTCTGTTTGGTATTCAGATGTACCAGAGGGGTCTAATAGAAAGGATATTTATAAATTTAACTAGAAACTAAATGTGAGATTAAATGTGTAATTTAGTCTGGCCCTGATGAATGAGACATCGGAAGATGAATGAGATGAATGAGAACAACCCGTTGCCTTTTAAACAGCTGTCTGTGCCTATTGGCCAATGCTCTGACCAATGAGCCCAACTGACTGTGACGTAGTAAGCACGACAGAAACCTGGTGGGGTAGTGTAAACAAACAGCCTGTTGGTAAAACGGCAAATACATCCATCTTAAAAATGAATGAGCGTAGAGCCTCTTCCTGCTCACGTTTCAATGAAAACCCCAAGTCTAATCCTTCCAAAACTGATTCCACCCAAAAATTCAAAACACATCTCTGCGTTGTGATTGGCCCACCAGTTCTAAGGCCTCGGGCATTGATCGAGGCTAGACCAAACTCGCAGGCAAAAATGATTATTTCCGCTGGGTAGGGGCTAGCTCACTAGGCTAGGATAAATCAACAAATGTACATCTGCATGTATATTCACATAAAGAAAAAAAAAGTATTTCATACACCGCTGATTTTTTAGCTTTTCCTTTTTAGCAGTTCTTTGAAGTTCTTCTCAAGGTATTGCTGGTATTGTACTTCCTGCAACCATGGTGAGCAGATTTAAGACCAAAAGGCTCTATTTATGTCTCACCAGAACACACAACCTTCTCCTATTGCCCCTCTGGATCATCCAGGTGTCTGTGGTAAATTTCAGAATAAATTTCAGATTAAACCAAAGGTGCTGCTGGATCTTCATCCATAGTGGCATAATGTATTACCAATGGTTGAGAATGTTGTCCCAGCTCTCTTCATGTTATTGACCAGCTCCTTGTGTGCTTAAGATCTTGCAAAAAGCCCAAGACATAGGACCATTTACAGTAGTTTGTCACTGAAGGACCTCTCCAATTCTGTAACATTGTTATGCATGTGTTGGGAGAAATTGTCCATTAGTTAGATTATTTTTAGTAGAGTTCTTCTGTCTCCCGCAGCCTTCATATTATCCAGGAGGCATCATAGGACTGAACTGCCCTTCCTGATGACCTTATCACACGGTTTTCTGTTAGGTGTATTTGAGCTGAGACTGTACATACAGACTGCCCATACAAGATGGCTGATGTTACCATAGAGTAGTTGAAGGTCTACTGGGGCGCTTCAAATACTCCAAGAAAATCTAACTTCTTAGTAGGTAGCCTGCTCTGATCATTCATTAAAAAGATCATCATTGTTGTGACACTAATTCAGTTTGCTTTTTAATTTAACTTGCAGGTACTGGTAAGAGTCCACTTGAAATACTCAGTGTAAGTTCCCTTGATGCTCACGGTTACAGTATCAGTGTTTGTCTGTGCCTGGTGATATTCACAACCAGCTCCTTTGTGATAACTGAAGGGCTAACTGCACCATTATAACATTGGTAAATCCCTTTAGTAAATATAATGTCTCTATGCAGCTCTAAGTTGCAGATCTATATCCTTACTGCAGAACATCTATATGTGCCCAGACTATCTATCATTCATTTACACTATCATTCACAAACTCAACCACCCCCTCTATTAATGTGGCCGCCTTGGTTCTGTTGGCACAGTTCATAAAAACCTTCAAGGTTTATATATGTGTAAGTAGCATGGTTTACCTTGTCTCAGGAACAACTATCAAGCTGCTCTCTCAATAATCCAGTTAATGCCAGGTAAGGGAATGCTGGGATGTAATCTCATATTTCCCACATTTATAGACAGAACTGAAAAAATGCTGGCCTGGTTCTACCAGCATTAGAGCTTAGCAGAGCTAACAATAGGCAACAGATCATCTCTACTATAAACAATGGGAGCATGGCCAGTCATGAGGTCTCCAAACACAAACATGTTTCTTTTTGATGTTTGTTAAGTAAATTTTGTTTGAAAACTGGTGGTAGAGATTGTCCTCAAAATAATATTACTAAAGTTTAAATAAACGTTATTGTTTACTAAAACTACTTCAAACTACAATGGTTCCAAATAAGCTATTTTTGTAAATGTTAATAAAACTATGACTATTCAAGTATGCTTCTGACACTGCAAACATTATCTTGATCACACTTTTGTGAAGCTCAGCATTGAGAAATTCAATTTGACATTTGAACCCATGCAACAGTGGACTATTTACAGCCCTTGGGTTCAATGAGCTGGAATCCTGTGCAGCATTGAGAGGTATCTCAGAGTAACACTGCACGGGAAGCAAAAAAAAAAAAAAAACATAACACAACCTTATCTGAAATCAATAAGGCTGGAGACAGTGAATTCTTTTTTTTCCAGGAACAGTAAAAGAACAAGGAGCACAGTTCAGCTAAAAGGCATAAGGATTGTTCAGATCTTTGTATTCTGTCTAGCACTAGGGAAAGATTTTCTAAGGGGTAGCAATGATCCACTTATGGCCTATCAAGACATTAGCCTGGAGTCCTAGGTGTCAGATTGAATACACGTTCGCACTGCTGCAGTGCATCAGAACATTTCTTTCCCTCTGTCTGTTTCCTCCAGCTCCTCCTCAATTTTCCACCTCAGCTTTTGCTATTAAGGATATTGAAGTGAAAAAGTATGTTTCTTTGCTGAGCTTTGTAGTGTGTTACTGTATGATAGGGCTAATAAAGATCATTACAAGCAGATATGATTAGATTATGAGGAGGTGTCCCCTCCCGTAAAAAAAAACAAAAAAAACAGCCACAGCTTAGACAAAAATAATGACAACAATGAGTGGGAGCTTCAAATGATAAAAAAAAAAAAAAAACAGAATTGCAAACAATTCACCAAGGAGTCACAGTAGCATCTAAAAAAGGAAAATAAAGAAGAATTGTTGGTATGTCATGTGCGTACTGCTGCTGCCCTCCACAATGAGTCGGAATAGCGACTACACTAACAGACCAAAAAACTGTTTACACAGAGCTACAGATGTCATTTCAATTGACAATCCAGGGAGTGGCATGAGGATTATTTATCTTTTTCTGTCCTGTTTATTGAGTGTTTTTTTTTTTTTTTACCAGGATGGGGAAAATAAACTGGAGCTCTGCTGACAGGATTAAGAGTGAGAATGTTATCATTTTACACAGCCATGAGCTACTCAGTTAAATTCACTGGAAATAGCACAAAATAACTAGGTAGGATTTAGGCTGAGACAGCATCAGTGTAAATGTAAAATGATGGAAGTTTAATGTTACCTGGTTATGGTGAAATTGTAAAAAGAAAAAAATAAATACATAAACTCTCCTTGCCTTTTTGGGATGGGCTTATCACACTAATTTTTGTTTTTAGCAAACATGTTTTTGTTCCTTGAAAAATAATGAAGGCAAATAACTTTATTTGCCTTAAAGGTACATAGTCACACTATTTGACATATAAATGTATACTCAAGTGACCTGTACTAGGTCACTGCACGTGTGTATACCTGGTCAACAAGATGGGGGAAGGGAGACCAGTGCAGAAAAGAAATGTTTTAGGTTAAATATAAAATGACGCAAAAAAGCATTTGCATAAAGGCTAAAAATTTATTTTTACTTTGAAGACAGTATTACCATTGGAGTAAATCTAAATTGGGGCTAAAGTTTAGGAAGCATTCTGATGTTGCAGCAAACCTATTGCTGTAATTTATCATAATCAACTGGATTTTTTTCTATTTGGTATTGACATAGAAAATTATTGACTGTGAACCCTTAAGAAGATATACAAAGTGGCCGTAAATCTTGATGAATTTTGTTTGATACATTATTTAACATATCAGACTTTAAACTTGACATTATCTGAACCTAGTGATATTTTTTTTAACAAAAAATGCTTTACAGAGAAATAAAAAAAAACAGCTCTTATTTAAGTTTTTGCCACGCTACTTTTATTTTAGCCCATAAAATAAAGGGCTAAAAAGATTTCTACAATATGCTGAATAAAATATGTATTTTTGAAAAATTTACTGCGTCAGCTTTATTATCTAGTGACTAAATAATGAAATGTTTTCTTAGACATGAATCAATCCATTGGTGAGAAAAAAGGAACATTTTAGTTACCATATGAGAATAATAAAATATCTAAAAACAAATATAATTTTCAATGAACAGGGATGTAAAACTATAAATTAACAGCATGTTATAGCAACTGTTTATGTTGTACTGACATGCTGTCAAACTATTTGTCACTTCATTTAAATGAAGTAGACAGTAACTGTGATATAGTTCTCTGTTTTCAGTGTTAGCAGTTTTTATTCTTTAGCTTAGTGTTAGACTTAAGCTGTGTCCAAATTCGGCAGCTGCGTCATCCCAAATACCCTGTGCTGACCATTTCACTTCTGCTCTGTGTGCTAATTTCATTTTTGAGAAGCTCCAGCAGGAATACCGTAGTCACAGGTATTTCAGATATCAGACAGAGAAATCATGTTAAGGTAAAATAAATTCCGTTATTGTGTAGCTATTTTAACGAAACATTATCTGCAACATATCCAACTTAATAACCATTTGAATGAACAATTTTAATTAATTTAAGATAAAACTGTTCACATAATACTTGTATTGCATTAAAATTTTCACCACTGTTTGTCAGCATTTCCTTTTTTCTTCTGAGCAGGGATTAGCGGGCTTGCTTCGACCTGCAATCAATCATGGGATACAGTGGCCTACGAAGGGTATAAATAACACACTTACCTGTATATATGTACTACCATGTCGCCAAGCTGATATATAATCGGCAGACAAATCTGGCCTTCAGAGGCTGCATCCGCCAAATTTAGACACTGCCTCTGTGCCCTTAGAAGCACCAGGATTCTGGTTGCTGTCAGGGGAAAGGTAAAACTTGGCTCCGTGAAGTGCACTAACACACATAAGATTACTCTGCTAATTGCCAGTATATCTATTTCTTTCAAATTGGAAAGGATTAGCTTAACGCCCTCCACTGTTCTATCGTCACATCCTTCAGAACACAGCAGAGAAGTTGGAATACCCTGCAACTCTAAATAGCTTAGCTTGAGGATATCTTATGTATTTTATTAAGTGTTTTGTTGTGCTGTGACCATTAAACAGTATAAATAACCATGGACTGTTGCTGTTGCTTGATTCATATTTCCATTTTGGCATTTGGCATTACTTCTCTTGCAAATACCAGTGAGGCTTGGCTTAAGAATAACCGGTAACACCCTCTGATGTATGGAAGTCACTTCCTTTTAGGCAGACATTCATTATAATTTAAAGCTTTAAGTTTCTCCCCTTAACTAGGGTATGAATAAGAAAAAAATCAATTTCCAAGGAGTTGAAAATTGTTATGTTAATCAACATCTAATATTATCTTAAAATAACGCAATTTGAAACTCAGACCTGTGGTAACAATAAAGTTAACTGTTTTGAATTTAATTAAAAGCTTTGGCTGTCCTTTGGTCCCTTAATTAAACAAAATGTGTTTTAGGAAGATAAAATACTTTCTGCCAGCTATAAGTCTAAATAGCTTAGTAAGGGTCAGGGCAGATATGAGGCGACACTCAAAAGATGTTTGTCTTCTTGTGATATTGGCAGGTAATTTTATTAAATGTGCATTATTTCAAGGTCCCAGTCCTTTAAATGTGATAAAGTGTAATCTGCTATCTGCACTAGACAGCAGCTTGTGTGTGTCCTTTTCTGAGGTCATCTGGCTCATCTAACTTCTTCTACTTTGTCCGAAGGAAGTTAAAACAACCAAAGTTTACAAGATAGGTTTCTAAAAAAATCTGAATATGATAATTCCCTACACACTAAAATTTTTTAATAGTTGCTGTTCCCAATAAGCATTCTTAAAAGCACGTGCTAGCAATGATGGTCTAGCAATAGATGGTCTGGAGCAGCCTTTGAGGATTGTAGGATGCAGGACTTTTATCTAATGGGCAAGCAAATGCAAAGCCTCTCTTTTGAAGTTTTGTTGATGCAAATACATACTATTGTAGGGACGGTGATAACCTTGCAAGCCAGATTTATAATGTGTAGGACTCAGGTTTAGTTTTACACATTAATCTGGGGCTCCCACCAAAACAGTACAGAGAAAGGAGGGAAATTCAGTTGAATATCCTGAGTAGGGCTGGGCAATTAATTGCACTGATAGTACAATCACAATAAAAAACAACAACACAATTTTCAAACTGCATTAGTCACTATTAGTCACATTATGACAATGGTAAGACACTAAATTTATCACTCCCGCCTTTTGCGTGATTGTAAAATTCTTGAAGTGGATTTGACCCCCCACAGAAGGCTAGAGAGAGATGCAGCTAGCACAAAGTTTCATGTAAGTACAAGAAAGTACTTTTTCAAGGCAAGGGAAGGCAAGTTTATTAGTATAGCACAATTAAATAAAAGGGAGACTCGAAATGCTTTAAAAGGATAGAAAAACAATGAAAGCAAAATAAAAGCAAATGAAGATTAAAGCATGATAAAGCAGAGAGTTAAAAAAATAAATAAAATCAGTGGGACCACAACCTTATACTAGTTACACCTTGTTAACAGTTTAACTTCAACAGTCAAAGGCAGCTCTAAGCATGTTGGTTTTTAAGTTTTACTTAAAAGAACTCAGGCTTTCAGCACTTTTACAGTCTTCTGGGACTTGGTTCCAGATAAGTGAGTCATAGGAACTAAATGCTGATTTTCCATGTTTGGTGCTAGACATTTTCATGTCTAGTTCTTGGTGAACAGAGTAGGCTGAACTAGAAGACCTGAGTAGTGTGGGAGGTTGATACAGTGACAGCAAATCTGTTATGCATTGAGGTGCTACTCCATTCAGTGATTTATAGACTAATAGAAGGATTTTAAAGTCGGAGCTACAGGGAGCAACAGGACTTTAGAACCGGGCTGTTGTGTTTTACCTTCTTAGTCCTTGTGAGAACACGGGCAGCAGCGTTGTGGATCAGCTGAAGCTGTCTGATGAACTTTTTAGGCAAACGTGTGAAGACACTGTTGAAGCAATCAATTCTACTAAATATAAATAATAAAGGTGTTTTTCTAGATCCTGCTTGGACATTAGTCCTTTACTGTAATTCTAGAAATGTTCATCGGCTGAAAAAAAGCTGACTTAGTAACTGCCTTTATGTGCCTCTGAAGGTTCAGGTCTGAGTCAATCATGACACCAAGATTTAAGCCATAATCCGTGATTTCTAGCTGTAGTAGCTGAAGCTGTGAGCTAACTCTGGATCTCTCCTCCTTTTGTCTAAAAATTATTACCTCTGTTTTGTTTTGATTCTGTTGGAGAACAATTTTGCACGTCCATGTTTTCATCTGTTCTAAGCATCTAAATAATGCTCTGATTGCTCAGTACTGTAGTCACCTGATGACATTGTAATGTAAAGCTGTGTGTTGTGTGCAGTTATGGCAACCCATCTTGTTGTTGGCCGTAATCTTAGGTAAGAGGACTATGGAGGAATTGATTATTGAGGGGCCCCAGAATGTAGGTTTTAGGAACCCTGTATGTGTTTTTTCTGGTCTACGATTTTTAAATTTCCTACTGACACAAATAATTCCCTGTCCTCGAGTTAGGATTTAAACCAGTCCAGTGCTGTACCAGAAAGGCAGACCCAGTTTTCCAGACGCTCTAATAAAATCAAATGATCAAAATGATCAAATACTGCACTGAGGTCCTATAGTACCAATGCTTTGGTTCTTCCAAAATCTAAATTTATATGGATGTCATTGAACACCTTAATCAGGAAGACATCAAAGCAGCTGGTCATTGTTAAGAAGGCAATTAACTGTTGAAATACAAGTTTTTCAATAATCTTAATGAAGGGGAGGTTTAAGATGGGCCTTTAATTCTGCAGAATTAATTTGTCCAAGCTTGTCTTTTTCCACAATTGGTATTTCTAAGTTCCTGGGGGAAAACACCCAACATAAGCGATGTATTTATTATTTGAATCACATCAAACTCTAAAACATGTAAAACCTTCTTAGTATAACCTGTGGGTAAAACATCAAGACAGCAGGAAGAGGAGCTTAGCTGCTGAATAATTTCTTCTAAATGGGGCATTTCAAGAGCTTATTCTTTTTTAACCTCTCGACTGTGGCAAATACGGTTTTGGATGCCAATTGGCTTTCCTGGAGGTGTGTTTCAAAGCTGATTGGCTGTGTCGCAGGAGAGCAATCAGTTTCTTCAGTTGAACTTCCACCTAGGCTCCATTAATTGAAATAAAGGTTTGTTTTTGACTTCAGAGGAATGTAGACAATCAGAAACATGGCTCAGATATGGGCCCGTATTTGGACAGCCAGATATTCAAAAGATGTAATAATAATAATTGAACTTAATTGATCTCTGATTGGAGAAATTTACCTCTGCATTAAACCCATCCCCTTGGGGAGCAGTGGGCTGCCAGTGTGGGGCGTCCGGAGAGCAATCAAGGGTTAAGGGTCTTGCCCAGAGAACCAGAGTGGCAGTCTGTGGATAAAATTTAAACCCTCAGGATTCCAAGCTCTATGCCCTAACTACTAGGATGCCACTCCACTTCAAATTTCATTTGTCACAAATGTAGTCATCCAGGATAACTTTTCTACCCTTGTATTAATGATTAAACTGGGTAATGAGTTCCCCATTTTCATATAGAATCTGCATCTCATTATTTTCATCTAGCCTTGTTAGAAACATAAAATCAAGAATTTGCTGAGCAATTAAGAAACTGATTTAAAATGATTTTTGCAACATGTTAATTACAGCCAGTTTAAATACCTTGGTTAATATTGTCTCTAGCTGATTAAGCTCCACATTGTGTAGTTTTTAAGTTGGATGGTTTACTACTGTTGATTGTTTCAGCCCTGCTCTTTCTGCCACATGTTGAAACTGAGATTTTGCATCTATCATCCTTTTGATGCCTAGCTTTTGCTGGAGATAATCAGATCTAATAAAGTTATCACTGGAACCCAGAGATTATCACAAGAAAGTGATTTTTAGTTCCTGGTTGCCAACACAGACAGCTTTCTTTGCATATGGAGGAGGCAGAGCTGACAGTGGGGTGATTAATGGCTATCTTCAGCCAGTGTTTGGCTGAGGAGGTGAGGAGGAGTTTGGGTGGGGTTGGGGGAAGCTTTTGAGTTTTCATTTTGATTGGACAGACTGAGCTGAAGTGTTGGGCTGGATACAGAGGATGATGCTGTGGAGGGCTTGTGGGGGTCTATTGGAAGGTTAGATACTTCTGTCGGGACTGCCCCGTGCATTGTTGGGGTACAGGGAGTGATCACTGTGCTGCAAAGTGATGGTGGACATGACCTGTATTTCCTCATTACCTCATCAAAGATTCTGGTAGTGTTTTTGTTTGAATTCCAAGTACTCACATTTCAAGCCCTCCTGTTCCAAGGTCTTAGCAGCGTGACCAAAAAGTTTTGCACCTCATCTATTCGGGTGAAATCTCTCTCTTGAAGAGGTCTTTAATATCCCAGACAATATTAAAGCTATCATTAGATCCAATTGAACCTACAGAGCAGGCTCGTTTAATCAATTTATTATGGTATGAAACTCTGTTGAAGAACTCTGACTTCCACTTAGCAACATCAGTCAATCCTTCATTGTGAATAGCAGAGTTCTTCAAGGCTGGATGTGATTCTGTGATCTGCGTGACGCTCTTTGAGACTTCAGACATCATGCTACAGCCAGCCTTCACTATTTCTGTGTTTTTTTGTTTGTTGCAGAAGCATTTAATCTCATTTACAGCATCATCAATTACTATTAACGTTCTTGGCTTAGGAGCTTGTTTGTTTCAAGCTGTTTGGGAGCTTGTCTTTGCTTTGCTTTTCCATGGTTATATTTTTTATATTTCTATTTTTTAAAAACAAAGCAGAGTGTGTATGACTTCATCCACACGCGTTGGACTGGAGTTGTGACAGGCAGCCCGGGCCACAGGCGGCTATGCTCTACCCCTTCTATTTTTTCGGTTAGCTAATCTGAATCGTTCAATTCCATTTCAAGAGAGAGATCATGTGTCGTAGTAGCACTAGACATCTTCCAGGCATGTGAGTAAAACTAGCAGCAGTTCAGCGGGCAGGATGAATGAATGGTAGCCTGTACGCGCGGATGACGTCATACACACTCCTCTTTGTTTTACAAAAATATAAATATAAAAAATATAACTGCGGATTTACTTATGTATTATTCATCAGTAAATGATAAATCATTATCTTTAATCTAAATTTACTTTTCTACATTTTAGCCATGATAAACAGTTTATCATTGCTAAATTGCGAGGATCAGCTTATGTTCCAAGGGCTAAACAGGGTGAGGGGTAATGTTGCAGCTCTTTCACATGAGGATAAAATGGCACTGATGTTCTGGATATGCATAGCTCATTTTTTGCCTAACTTCTATCCCCACCCCCGATTTCAACAACATCGGCAAAGAGAGTAAGGCATTCACCTATGAGGAGAAGGCTTATATGTAAGTGTGTGTACATATTTTTCCATGACAAAGAAATGACAGGACATCTGCTTCTATTGACTATTTTTCCCATGTATGCAATAATGCATGCAGGCTTCTTTAAAAAATTAATCTACAGATCTTTTTTTTATATTGTAGCATGATAAAATCCAGCACTTTCTGCAATCCAGTTTAATAAGCTTTCTGTTCTAATCCGGCAGCAATCACTATACCAGAAACTTGCAATGAAGACATTATGCGGTACATGCCAATGCATGACACAGCAGTACTTTGCTCTATAATGAATGCATTGTTCCCTTTTTCACTCTCTTCCTTAATGGACATTAACTTTTATTGCATAATAGCCCAGTTGTGACACCACAGTAAGTTTCCCTTTATATTTGTTCATAAATATTGATCACAGTTGCACATTAAACCTGACATTTTGAAATTGTATAGTAAAACAAAGCCCATGGAGTTTTGTGTGGTCCTTTGGTCCACATTGTTTAGGAGACGGCATGGCTTCAGAGGGAAAGCTATAGATAGAAGAGAGTTCCACACAAACTTTGTATTCCTCTTAGACTTATTAGTTGAATAGTTTTTACAAAATAACTTTGCTTCAGTCTGTGTCTGTGGAGAACATCTGTGAAGAGCAATTTCCACCCGTGGCAAAGATATCGATAAAGATCACATGAATATGCTTTCAGTTAAACCATTCTTTTGTTGTTGTGGCTTTTTCTTAAGGATTACATGGATCTATGTGCGGGCATCTTCCAATCAAATTTGACCAATTTTCCAATGCTTGATAAAGACATGGCATTTACAATAGTGACAGCACTGTTTCACTAACAAGAAGGTGGGTATGAACATGATGTTTTGCATGTAGACCAAACGGTTCATAATTCAACTTATTTGATCTGTAGATCTAAGGACTAAGGATATAAGTACTGAAAAAACACAACTAACCTTAAGCCTAAACATAAACAAATTTGTTTTATGTATTTTATAGATTATCTGTCTGTCTGTCTGTCTGTCTGTCTATAAAGAAAAAAAAAACTCTTCCTCACCCATCATGGGTGGTCGCCCATCCATATTTTTCCTCCAAGCACGAACTGCTCTTTTCTGGACCAAGATGTCTGATTTATTTTCAGGGATCTGCTGTAACCACTCCTCCAGTTTTGGGGTCACTGCCTCGTGTGCCAAAATACCACTATATTGGTACACTGCTCCAAAAACTAATAGGAACATTTTGAAAACACATCAGATGTCAATGGGGAAAAAAATCATGCTGTTTATTTATACTGACATGGACTGGGTGATGTGTTAGAAATAAAAGGATGCCACATCATTTGATGGAAATGAAAATTATCAACCTACAGAGGGCAGAATTCAAAGACAATGGGGCATGCTCATAATGAGACGACGGATGGCGTCCTGTGGTATCTCCTCCCAGATCTGGACCAGGGCATCACTGAGCTCCTGGACAGTCTGTGGTACAACCTGGCGGTGTCGGATGGATCGAAACTTAATGTCCCTGAGGTGTTCTATTGGATTTAGGTCAGACGAGCATGGGGGCCAATCAATGGTAGCTGCTAGGAAACATTGCTAAGGACAGGCAACAAACAGAAGAGACTCCCTTGGGCTAGAGAATACAAGGAAAGGACATTAGACCAGAGGAAATCTGTGCTTTGAACTGATGAGTCCTATTTGAGATATTTGGTTCCAACCACTGTGTCTGTGCGACCCAGAAAAGGTGGACGGATGGACTCTACATTGTCTGGTTCCCACTGTGAAGCATGGATGAGGAGGTGAGATCAAAAAATTAGATGACAGCCTAAATGGCACAGAACATTATAAGGTTTAACATTATATGACAATTTTATCAGCCTTTCTAGTACCAGGTTTGCATATAAAACCAAGATAAATGCAAAAAAATAAAAAATAAAAAATAGGTTGACTTTCTCCATGCCTTAATGTTTTCCATGTCTTTACTTCAAGGTCATGTAAGAAAGGAGCTTTCAAAAGGTGTAAGCATATACGTACACATAGACAATCAAAGCTCAAATAAATGTGTTTGAATAATACTAACAAAAAAAAAAGCTGGTTCTAATTTAGTCCTGTTTTGTTGTTGTTGGTTATTTGCTTAGTCCTTTTTCTCTATGAAGTCTGCCACCTCACATTCCAAAATATCTGTCTACCTTCCAATCTGCAATTCAAATAGAAACCCATGCAGAACAGGCCAGATGGTCCTTCCCAGACTGCCATTCCCTGGCAAATCACATGAAACCTGCCTGTATTATTTAATCTTTTCTCACACGTTCTTTTCCTTTGGTCTTCCTCGAAAAAGTCACATTCTGAAATATGTCATTTTTGTAGACTAGTGTTATTTTTTAGGAGCAAGAATGCTTTGAAACTAAGCAAACTCTTAAAGGCATTTTGTTGATGGGGACTCAGTAAATATAGAGGGATTGGGGATTTTCTTTACAACCGGGAACAAAACTTTTTTTTTTTTTTTTTTTTGGTGGTAATGACTCTTCCGATGTCAGCCAGTTTACTTTTTGGCTTACCTCCCAAGAAGCAAGCCATCAGTGCTTAGAGCCACTGACTTATTTGGAACCAACAAGCAGGAAATGATCATTTGCATCTCTGGTACCCTGTCAACTCAAACTCCTCTGCTACTAAAATGAATGTTATCAAATTCTGACAAGATGAGCAATGTTACACACACGTGCCAAAGTGTGTCAGGAACTTATCTCCCCACCTGTCCTTCAAACAGGCTGCAGGGTGCCGTCTTGCTTTTTACTCCCTGTCACTGAATAGTGTACATGTACTTAAGTGTCTGTGCGTTTGTGTGTGTTTGTGGAGGTTGGTTTGATATGGTGCAGTTCCCCTGCCAACTAACCCCCAAAATAGACCTCATAGTCTCCTGTCCCTCTTGGCAGCAACAAGTCTTTCTTGTCATCACACGTTGTCAGAGAGCAACGCAAAGTAGTAATTTGCTCAGGTATCCAGTTTTTAAAATTGAAGTCAGACATGATAGTTCTAAATTTAGATGAAATCCTGTTAAAGTATTCAAACACCAGTGACACATAGTTGGAGGCTGTGGTAGAAATACAGTGTTTAACCAATACACTTTAAGGTTTCTTTAATTTTTAAACTTCTGATACTACATGACACTATCAAATTTTAAAAATAGAAATAGTGGAAGTGCTTAATTTTGCCTCTTGAAATCAGCTAGGGACCATGCTATATGAAGATGAGATTGGATTCATGGTTAAAGAGAATGTTTGGACTAGACTGAACTGGTTTTATTTGACCTATTAAGATTTTCACGCCTGCTTCTAAATGTTCACAGGGCTTTATCGCACTTCTGGATGAAGCTTGCCACTGGAGCTAAGAAACAGGACTTTAACAGAACAGAGAGTAAAATAAAGTTCAAGTCAGAATTTTGCTTACAGTCAACCTCAGTATGAATGCTATAGTATTCATGGGTTTTCCATTGATGCATCCAAGCCATTTTTTGACAGAAAATAACAATTTTGATATTATGTACATTTTCTTAAAAAATGTTGAGAGTTTGTCAAAATTGTCTTAGAGTTTTTATGTTAGAATGCTGTATTTCATAAACTTAATAGTTCAAGAGGTAGGGAAAAAATTTACCTCCACATACCCGCTTTGTTGATCCCTTGAAGCCAATAGTTTGCTTTCTTTATGCATTCCAAAACTGTCATATCTCTTTGGAAGTGCCATTTAAATTCTAAGTCATCTGAGTTATGGCAGCCACAAAACAGGCTTAAATTGGAATGAAACCAGACTTTCCCTCGTTTTTTTCTGAAGACGTTTCAATGCATATCCAGGAGTATTTGTCAATTCTGTTGTCTTGTGCCAGTCTTTGAAAATATTTCCTATTCCTTCAACTGTGCCTAAGCTTTACCTTTCTAGCTCTTGCTTTGGTTCGAAGATTAAATATAGAAGTAGTCCTCCTTTGTTTGTCTAATTACATTTTAATGGCCAGTAAAATTGACAGTTGACAAGGCTTATGCCCAGAGGTGTGCACAGAAATTTTGGGGGGCAGATGCTCAGGAGGGAGGGGGGCACTTTTTAGCGCACGTGGAACACTTAATTATAAAAACAAAATACACACGCATGTTGAATGAAATTTGACTTTTATTTGTAACATTCTCTAAACGTGGGTTTTCAATGGAAAAAAGTCACACCACCAACAGAACAGTAGTACGCTTGCTCATGTTTCTTC